>NC_132863.1:49143013-49443013 GCF_048164855.1 Canis lupus baileyi | reverse complement strand
CAGAGACATAGGCAGAGGGAGAAGCAGGCTCCATGCACTGGGAGCCCGATGTGGGATTCGATCCCAGGTCTCCAGGATCGCGCCCTGGGCCAAAGGCAGGCACCAAACCGCTGCGCCACCCAGGGATCCCGAGTTTTTTTTTTTTAAATAGAGTTTTACTTATTTATTTGAGAGAGAGAGTGAGAGAGCGAGCACGGGAGCGAGCAAGCATGAATGGGGGTGGGAAGGCAGAGGGAGAGGGACAGGCAGACTCTGCAATGAGCAAGGAGCCCCACTCTGGGCTCGACCCTGAGATCATGACCTGAGCCAAAACGAAGAATCAGATGCTTAACAGACGGAGCCCCCCAGGCGCCCCAAGAGGATGCTGATGGAAGTACCCCATCTCCTGAGTATGGTGATGGTTATGCAAATCTCTAAGTATTAAACTCAGAGAAGCGTACATCCAAAAAAAACCCAACCAACCAACCAACCAAACAAACCAGAGTCAAGTTTAATGTATGTTCATTAAAAAAAAAAAAGGAGAAAATAAAATCTGGGCTTGTATTTTATGTTTTGTTTGTCATATATTTTTCTAGTTAGTCATTTTCATTGTCGTTTACAAAAGTAGGGCAGACTGGAAATTAGAGAAAATGTGGTCCTTCATCACAACCATTTAGGAAGAATTGCTGCTGGGAGTACGTAAGAGTGGAACTCCAGGGTCCCAGAGAGCTGGCAGTGTCTACTGGGTGAGGGTGCCACCTGCCCCCCCGAGCATCGCGTGGTCCCACACCCTCCGGAAAGCAACGGGCCCCGCCAGGCTTCCGAGTCCGCATCATCTGCGGGCAGAAGGGCGCCTTGCTCCACCCGAGTCCTCATCCTGTGTGGACTGCTGCACACCTGCAGCCAGGGCACCGAACCTTTACTGCTTATGAACACAGCAAAAATCTTCTCCCAGTTCATAGTTTATTTGTTATGATGATATCTTTTGATGAACACAAGTTCTTACATTTTTCTATTGTGATATAAAACATAAAACGTACCATCTTAACCATTTTTCAGCACACACTTCAGTACTGTTAACTCCATGCAGGCTATGGTGCAACAGATCTCACAAGTTCCTAATTTCATGTAACTGAATGTATCAAACTTTTGCAAACTGATGATCTGTTGGCTTCCCTTTTTTTTTTTTTTTGCTTTTGTTCAAAAGTCCTTCTCCATCCCATCCCAAAGCCAAAAGTAAATTCTTCTGTATTTTCTTCTGAAGTTTTGTCATCAACAAAACTGCTGTAATCTGCTTCATCTAGAGTTAATATGGGCACAGCATGAGGCAAAGACCAGCTTCAATGGTCCTAGTGACACCAAGTGCCCCAAGCCCTAGAAGCCCTTGACCCTCGTAAATGGCCTGTCTTTCCCCAACATCTGCAGCGTGCCTGTAGCTTACTATAGAATTCTACACGTGGGGCAGCTCCGGTGGCTCAGCGGTTCAGCGTCGCCTTCAGCCCAGGGTGTGATCCTGGAGACCTGGGATCAAGTCCCGCATCGGGCTCCCTGCATGGAGCCTGTTTCTCCCTCTGCCTGTCTCTGCCTCTCTCTCTCTCTCTCTCTCATGAATAAATAAATAAAATCTTTAAAAAATAAAAAAATTCCACATGTGAGGTCTATTGGGGGGGTTCCCTATTTTGTTCCATTCTCAGCATACTTTATTTAAAAAATCTCTGAAATTATCTGAGGCAGTCTCACCTACAAGCTGTAATTCTTTGGTATTCCACACACATCATTAGATAAATGCTACTGAAAAACAATTGTGTTTTAATACAAGCATGTGGTACAAAGACAAGGAGGTCTTTTTTTTTTTTCTTTCAAGGAGGTCTTTAAAAGCAATTGCAAGGTAAGTCCTGTGAGCTCATCTCCTCAGTGTGCAGAGGTTTGTTCCATGGTCCCCCAAGCCCAGGCTTTACGGCCTGAAAACTAGGTACTGTCATTCAGCAATGAAGACAGGAAGCAGTGTGAAGGCCACGCCAAGGGCTTTTTCTCACTGTCTCTGGAGATCTTCCTCCAAGATGCAGTGGCCTCTACAGCTGTCATCCAGCACTCTCCAGCCTCTCTATCCACTGTGGGTCAAACCAGGATCGTGGCTGGACATGTAGCCCCAGGAGCCACTGTCTGGCCAGGGCCAGGAGGACAAAGTGCCCAAATGGAAGTTCAGGACACAAAGATAATACACCATATGATGGGAATTTGAAAAAATAGAAGCCAAGAATAAGCTTAAGGGAGAGGGAGGATGGGGATCCCTGGGTGGCTCAGCGGTTCAGTGCCTGCCTTTGGCCCAGGGCGTGATCCTGGAGTCCTGGGATCGAGTCCTGAGTTGGGCTCCCGGCATGGAGTCTGCTTCTCCCTCTGCCTGTGTCTCTGCCTCTCTCTCTCTTGCTCTATGTCTATCATGAATAAATAAATAAATAAAAACATTAAATAGAGAAAGAAAGAAGAAAGAAAGAAAGAAAGAAAGAAAGAAAGAAAGAAAGAAAGAAAGAAAGAAAGAAAGAAAGAAGAAAACATTAAAAGGAAGGAGGAAGAGGGAGGAAGAGGGAGGAGGAGGGAGGAGGAGGAGGAGGAGGAGGCAGCAGTGGTGGCAGCAGAGGGCTGCTTAGAGCCCAGAGGCAGGAGGGCATTAGTTTGGAAAGAAAATATAATCAGTCAACAGGACCCAGGCTTTACAATAAACATTGCTTTCACAAGTGGAAATAATGTAACTATTTTATGGATGTTCAAAGATAAACTTACAGACAATCAACTTTATGGTCACAAAACACAAAGTATATTTCTCTGCTGTGGCAGCATAAAGCTCAAAGGACAGACGATAGAAGTTGGAGAAAAACAAGAAAGGGAGGAAGAGCAGCGCTGACACCATGACATCAGGGAGATGAGACAACACGGGCCATGCTGGAGCAGGACAAGGTCCCCACAGTAAGCACACGAGCACTACCCAGAAGGCGGTCACGCGGGGGCAGGAGGACAGAGGTGCTGCCGCCGAAGGTACAGGGAATACGTCAAGCGACGAGTGGGGAAACCGCGGCGTGGCAGGGCACAGCGACAGTGATGGGCGACCACCAGCAAACACTTCTGGGGAGGAAGGGTGAAGTCTGGAAAGGGTACTGCTCCTTTGCCTTGGGCGCTCTAGACCTAACCCTATAGAAGACAATTTGCTGGGATCCCTGGGTGGCTCAGCGGTTTGGCGTCTGCCTTCGGCCCAGGGCGTGATCCTGGAGACCTGGGATCCAGTCCCACGTCGGGCTCTCCCCGCGTAGAGCCTACTTCTCCCTCTGCCTATGTCTCTGCCTCTCTGTGTCTGTCATGAATAAATAAATAAAATCTTAAAAAAAAAAAAAGACAATTTGCTAACGGGGTGCCTGGGAGGGCTCTGTCGGTGAAGCATCTGCCTTTGGATCAGGTCACGATCCCGGGGTCCTGGGATCCAGCGCCTCGGGCTCCCTGCTCAGTAGGGAGCCTGCTTCTCCCTCTCCTTGCTCATGCTCTCTGTCGCTATCTCTGTCATTACCTCTGTCTCTCTCAAATAAATAAATAAAATCTTTAAAAAAAAGAAAGAAAACTGCTAAAAATGAAAATACTAAAAAATGAAATACAATAGGGGCACTTGGGTGGGTGGCTCAGTTGGTTGAGCATCCAACTCTTGGTTTCGGCTCAGGTCAGGACCTCAGGGTCGTGGGATAGAGCCCATGGAGTCTGCTTGTCCCTCTCCTGCCCCACACCTTCCGTAAGCTCTCTCTCAAATAGATACAATCTAAAAAAAAAAAAAAAAAAGGAACTGTGTTAATACCTACTGCCAAAGAACATTGAAAAAGTATGTGTACGTGGAGCACCTGCCTCAGGCAGGGGAGGACCAGCACTACCACTGTTGAACACACTCAGAACCCAGTGAAGAAGCTCAGGAAGCCAATGGTCTGAATGTCTGACTCTGAATTTGTTATTTATTCTGAAAGGAAAAGATCAATATGCTGCAGAATAGAATTGGCACCAAATAACTCTATTTACATATTTAAGAAATTCTAAGCCAGAGTCAACACACGTGTAAGACATAAAACTGATGGCTGCCAAAACACAAGAACACACCTAGCTCCCTCAAGCCCTCTAAGTTACAGACTGAGCAGCTGCCCCAAGTCCTGGCAGGGTATTCAGTAAATGTTTGTTGAATTAATTTTATTTTATTTTTATTTTTTATTTCTTTAAAGATTTATTTATTTATTCATGAGACACACAGAGAAAGGCAGAGACACAGGCAGAAGGAGAAGCAGGCTTCCTGCAGGGAGCCCGATATGGGCCTGGATCCTGGATCCTGGGATCATGCCCTGAGCCGAAGACAGATGCTCAACTGCTGAGATACCCAGGTGCCCCTGTTGAATTAATTTTATCAATAATGATTATGTCCAAAAGCCAAATAAGGATTTTCTTTAGTTAACTGATGTTTAGGATACAATAATAAAAGGAAAAGGAAGTCAGAAGTTGAATAAAAACACAATAAATACATGTTTAGCTGTGAGATTAAAAAATAAATGAATGAATAAAAATTGAACATTCTCAAAAGTTTATTCCTCAGAAAGGAGGTTACCTATGGACCAATTTGGGAGAGAATCTGTCCTCTAACAAATGCCTACTAAAATAAATATATCCCCAAATCTAAACATGAAACTAGACAGTGGAAGACAAATTATTTGTCATAAAAGTAATGGGCATTAGGGATTTTTGGTTGTTGGTGTTTTAACCTCACAACACCTAAAATCTCAGGATATTAAAGTCACAGGTACTTTTCAACCTAGGTAAATACCAGGCTCTTTGCAGACTGGGTGTAAGGAATCCAGAGATAACTTTGTATCATGGCAGAAAGGGCAGAAAGTGATAGGCAAACAAGGGAATGTCTACCAGGAAGAATTTTCTAAAACCCTAAAGTCCATAAAATGTGATAGATGAGGCCCAATGTCTTCTGGGTCTCCAAGAGGAACACACCCCCAAACACACTGCTGGAAATGGCGTGACTTTCCTGCACTGTGATCCCTACAGATCCCTACAACTCAGTGTTAAAGTCCCCTGGGAGATAGCCAGCCTTTGATGAAGATGGACAAGGCTTCAGAGTGACCCTTTCCTGTAGCCATGGCCAGCATCAAACTATCCCAACAAATCTAGAACAAAACCAAGTATGACGCAGATAATTCAACTGTAAGAGGTGCCTGATGTCAAAGCAGTGTCAAAATACATACACACACCTCAAAACAGAAAGCTGGCGCAACTGAGGCTGTAATTTTACCAACATGGCAGCTACAATTTAGGGAGTGCTTACCATGTACAGGTATTTAGAGGCACACGTGCCCTGCACACCACAGAATGCCCCCTAAGAAGTCTGGTGGACAGGCACCTGGTCTAATGGGTGGTGGGAGGGCAGCTCTGAGGTCACCTGCCTGATCTGGAACTCGGCTCAGCTACTCATGGGTTCAGTAACCTGGGCAAGTTACTAACATCTCTACCTCCCCTCTGTCCAACGGGAATGGAAATATCTAGCTGGTATGTCTGTGACCTAGCTCCTGCGCAGTGCTTAGAACAGTGCCTTGTACACAATAAACCTTAGTTACGACTACTATGATCTCCAATCTACAGACGAGACGGAGGCTCAGAAACATGGAGTAATCTACATGAAGTCATTCTGCTGGGGACTGGTGGGGTTGCCATTCAAATCCAAGTCTGACCTACAGGCGCTGTAACACTTGATTCTCAGTGAACTGTTTTACAAATGGGACCAATCTACCTCTACCCAGAACACAAATAACTTACTTTCTTATGCATTAAGCCTCATCCGAATAAGGTACATTAAAACCCTTTACCGTATTTTAAAAATAAAAACAAACACATACATAGACTAAGTTTACAATGTTGTTGGGGTGCCTGGGTGGCTGTCAGTTGAGCATCTGGCTCCTGATTTCAGCTCAAGTCATGATCTCAGGGTCCTGAGATGGAGCCCTGCATCAGGCTCTGTGCTTGGCAGGGAGTCTGCTTGGGATTCTCTTCCTCTGCCCCCCATCCCATGCTCACTCTGGCTCTCTCTCTCTCCCTCTAAAATAAATAAAGAAATTTTTAAAAAAGAAAAGTTTACAATGCTAAATAAAAACAATGTTGGAAAAAAAAAAAACAATGTTGGTTTTAGCTTCCATAACTCTCAGCTTGAACACTAATATTAGTATTTAAATTAAAATTAATTAAATTAAAATAAATCAAACATTAATATTAAAATTGCATACTTTTTAGATGTAAAAGTTTTTTTCTTTTTACATCTTAAACTTAAAAAAATCCACGTTATTAATTTGTCTTGTCATTTGCCTCTTAAAAAATATAGAAAACCTGTCTTCAAGGCTTTGGTGGGGTAGGGGCACCTAATTAGGTAAAGTTGTACTGAACTATTTGTTGATCTGCACCTGTGACCACCACCAAGGTGAGCTGTCCATCAGCTCGATGGTTATTCTAGGGTGAGGCCAGGACGAAGCCCACAGGCCCACTGCAGGGTGGAGCATATGGGCTGATACCCACTAATGCCTCACAACATGCTGTGACTCTGTGACCAGTTTAAAATATGCCATAAGTAAAAGGTACAAATTGCAGACACTTATGAAGGTCTGTGTATTTCTCCCAAACTACAGCAGGTTCAAGAGTATGCCCACACCATTAATACCTGTTTGCAATGCCATCCAATGGCCTGAGGACAGGATGATGTGAACAGCTGGCTGGACAGACTGACCTATACTGGCTGTCAAGACAGGGTCCCTCAGAGGATGTCACAGTTATCTTTTCCACGAGTAAATTTTTATGAAAGAAAAAGCAGAAGCAGATGAAACAAATGTGGGAGGACACACACCAGGAAGAAGGACATGTTGCTAACAATCAGTTAGGCTTACACAACCAGGCAGATGATGCAACAGAACAGCACCAACAGAAACAGCATTTTAAAAGGTGTAAATTCTGTAGGTTGTCATTCTAACATGTGATGGCATTATTTGTGCTTATTCTTCAATACCACACCTTTATACTAGAGAAAATATGTAACCGTCCGTTTCCTTATCTCTGAAATTGGATAATAGCTACCTTGCAAGGCTGTCCTGGGAATTATGGTTGATGTGCATTAAATAAACCAGCCTGTTCAGAAATAGTAGTTGGGGTCAATTCACAGGGTTTGCTATTAGAGGGTGGAGGAGAGGGATCCTCTAAGTGAATTCCATGAGAAAACATACCATTTCAAACAGTGTCAACATTGCTTGGACAGGTTAAGAAATACTTCATAGATAAATGTCATCCTTTAAGTGTAGACTTTCTAGTTTCATCTCAAAATAAAACTAGATCATTAGATTATACTAAAAATTCTGAACTTTAGATTTAGATGTGTGGAGCCTCATGATTCAAAGTACAAGATAAGTGCATCCAGCAAAAATCTTTACCCGGAACACAACTTCTTTTTAAGTTAAAAACAGATACTGGTTACATGTACTTTTAAAAGTTCTTTTATAACTAAATTCATTTTATTATTTTTTTTAAGATTTATTTATTACTTATGATAGACACACAGAGAGAGAGAGAGAGAGAGAGAGAGAGAGAGAGGCAGAGACACAGGAGGAGGGAGGTGAGAAGCGGGACTTGATCCCAGGACCCCAGGACCACGCCCTGGGCCAAAGGCAGGTGCCAAACCGCCGAGCCACCCAGGGATCCCCTAAACTCATTTTATTTATAACTAAATTCTTAACAACATAATTTTTTTTTTTTGCAACTGGCGAAAAAAAAAAAAACAAAAAAAAACAAAACCAAAAACAAAAACCCTGAGATTTTATTATCAAACCCTACAGCAGAAGGTAAATGAGCACCATAATATAAAGTGTTAAAATCCCATGTGAAGAGGAAATGACACACACTGCCACGGAGAAGATAAACTTCATAATGCATGGCAAAAATTATAAAGTCTGTGCTCTTGACCTAAAAATTTTTCACTATTTATCTTAGAGAAACCCTCTCACAAAAGACACTCCAATTTAATAAGAAAAATTCAATGGGACTGCCTAGCTAAAAAATCAAACATTTGCTATGCTGCTTGCTAATCCCTTCCAATAATAGACAGGGAAACAAAATAGCCAGGCAGTGGCACAGGCTTGCTCTGCAGAGCCCAGGCACTCCCTCCCAGGGCCTGCAACTGAGCTGGGAAGTGCACCTCTGGTCTGCTCACCACCACTGCGCTGGGAGATCACGGTCTTGGGCTCCTAGCACCTGGATCCAGCCCCCAGCCCTTGAACCAACGCAAAGGGACAAGACTGGCAGAAAATCTGGGTTCTGTTGGTTTCACTACACCACATTTCTACTCCACTCAGTGACAAAAGCAGAGGTGCAAGCCGAGAGCGCTATCTAAGAAAGGGGCTGCCCCTCCCAGAGGGAGCCAGGGTGGGGCACAGCTGATAGGGGTGGCAAGTCAGCATTCCAATCCTCTGACTCCCAGGACTGCAACTTCACAACCAATTGGCACAGAATTCCTCAGAACATAGCAATGGAGACACCATAGGACCGAACATTTCATCTTGTAAACCACCATATTTGCTGGGGATACACATTCAATGTAGAAAAATTTTTTAAAATAATAAAATCAGCCCATGATGACAAATAAGGCTCATTCACACTTATCTATTCAAAGAATATTCACTGATTACTCATAATGTATCACAAAATTTAAAAATATTAGTTGGGTTTCTGCCACAAAACTAAGTTTTGAAAATCATTTATGTAGCTCC
This sequence comes from Canis lupus baileyi, assembly GCF_048164855.1. NCBI lineage: Eukaryota > Metazoa > Chordata > Mammalia > Carnivora > Canidae > Canis > Canis lupus. The sequence goes on along the minus strand of NC_132863.1, from coordinate 49,434,212 downwards.
ATGAACAAGATAGACTGATTTTGGAACGAAGTGAACTTTTAATATACACAGGTCAGTCCTTAAAGAGGAAACTGATTAAGGGGTGCTTGGTGGCTCATTCGGTTAAGTGTCCAACTCTTGGTTTCTGCTCAGGTCATGATCTTGGGATTGTGGGATGGGGCCCCCCATCGGGCTCCACAGTCAGCAGGGAGTCAGCAAGGACTCTCTCTCTCCCTCTGCCCCTCCCCTTCACACACTCTAAAAAATAAGTGGGAGGGTCTTTTTTTTTTAAGATTTATTTATTTATTTGAGGGGGGGAGAGAGAGAGAGAGAATGTGCAAAGTGGAGAGGCAGACGGAGACAGAAAATCTCCAACAGAGTCCCTGCTGGAAGAGGAGTCTGATGTGGAACTCCATCCCAGGACCCCAAGATCATGACCTGCGCCAAAATCAAGAGCTGGATGCCCAACCAACTGAGCTACCCAGGCGCCCCTAAATAGATGGGTCATAAAAAAAAAGGAAACCAATTAGGATGGCATTTTCAGTGACATCCCACACCTGGTCTCACTACATACTACTTTCTTCAGAGAATGAGATGCTATACTCCATTTCTGCATTTTCAGTGTTAACTACCCATATGTACTCAAAACTAACACAAAGAATAATGAAAGACAAAATCTAAACTGAAGGTTGTTTGGTAATCTAATCCCTTAAATCTTCCTGAGCTACCGATAACAGACCAGCTGCTAATCCTCTTCGGAGGAGGTCACTATTTGAGAGCTGGCCCTGGCGTCAGGACAGTCAAAGTGTAATAGTTCCCTCTCTTAAATTAGGGGCAGCATTTTCATAAAATAGAACTGTTAACCATTTCCCAGCATCTCTGTCCCTTATATTTAGGGAGGAGCTGATGAGACACCTTTCCTTTGGGACACCTGCAGCAGAGATGCTCTTGATCTACCGACCCAATTGGTATCATAATAAGCCTCATGTGAGGAATACTGTAGTTTGCACTGCCATTCAGAGCACCCAGGGACTCAGGAGGGCACCACTGAGGGCTAGCAGCCTCCTCTCCACTTGACACCAGGCCCCAGAGGGCACAGGGGTCTGTCCCTTTACTGGAAAACTGGCTGCCCTCATTGGGTGAGGCACTGTCTGCCTATAGCATTATATACTCCAAAGCCTGTACAGGGGGCTTTAAAGGAGAGTTCAGGAATTTTTCAACGGTGATTATATCTGTGTATATCATGCTCATTTTGCTCCCTGACTTTATTTTTTTAAAAGATTATATTTATTTATTCATGAGAGATACAGAAAGAGAGAGAGGCAGAGACACAGGCAGAGAGAGAAGCAGGCTCCATGCAGGGAGCCCGATGCGGGACTCGATCCTGGGTCTCCAGGATCATGCCCTGGGCCGAAGGCAGGTGCTAAACCGCTGAGCCACCCGGGGATCCCCTTACTCTGACTTTAGAAGCAAACTCTCACCTTAGACAAAATTCTATCTTATCACAAGCCCCCAGTTCCACCGCAATTTAGTCATTCTCTCCTACCCCCCAGGATCAACGTGAGCATCTCATATTTAGCTTCTAAAGATGCACTGCCCAGTAGCCTGTTAGGGGACTCTGCATGGTGGTGTCGGGTAGGTGCTCAGCACAGGAACGGGTACAGAAGGCCTAAATTTTCAAGTTCCAGGTCAGAGACTGAGCAAGACACTGGTCTCCAGGGTAGCTCACAGCGGAGCACACTGCCACCTATCCCGTGCACGCCGGAAGGACTCAAGAACAGAAAAGGCTGAGACACAAGCAGCATCCTTTCGATTTCTATATCTCAATAGAACCATCCTTAGAAACAGAAGAAAATTCCCTCATTCTGAGGTATCAGGGGCATGAGGTAAGGGGTTCCAGAGTCCTTCAGCACAAAGCAGGACTCAGCCTGCTTCTGCCACAGCACCGCAGCAAGGAGTCTCTGGCTGAGGAATCAGGAACAGCTCACTTCATGTGGTTCTTCTAACAGATTACTCCATCTCAATCCACTTAATCAACAAATGTCACCAAGTATTAAGACTAGCAAGTGGGGTTTTTTTTGAGGGGAGGGGAGCGGAGGGGAGGGAGAAACGTAATGAAAGTCAAAATTTCCAGACGCATTTTTACCAGTTGCAGATCTGACTTTAGAAACTTTTCATTTCGAGATGATTTAAATTAGACGTTGCAAAGAAGATTTACAGGGAGGGCTCAAGCATCTCTCTGATCGCTTAATTGGCTGTCCTTTCCCAGAGGGCTGGTTGCTCGTCACAGACCTCCCTCAGAGCCCAGAGCCCCTCAGTGCTCAGTACTCACAACGTCTTCCAAGTGACAAAGTCACTGTACTGCACAGGAGTCACTGAGCTATCGCTATTATTCACTCAACAAGTATGTCCTGGGTTTGTGCCAGCAACAGTTCTTTACACAAAACCACCTCCCTATGGACCTCATCTGATGGTAAAATAATAAATATAGTTAAGTATATTAAATAGGACATTAAAATAACCAAGTGCTGTAAGAAAATTAAGGGAGAAGGCAGACAGGAAATGGGAGGTGTCCAGCTGAGACTCTCTGCAGGGCAGTCAGGAAAGGCCCAGCCTCGTGGAGCGTGAGGATGAGGAAGTGAGTGTTCCGGGCGGACTGGAGGATGCAGCACACGCGTCTGCCAAGAGACTGGCGGGAATGCTGCTATGGCAGGGGGGAGAGAGTGGGGGGGGGGGGGGGCAAAGGTAGGAAGGAGCCTGGTCACAGGGGGTGGGAGGGGCCGGACAGCAGAGCCGGTCCTTGGGCAAGCCTCAGAGGATCCTGCCCGCGCCTGCCTGTCTGCTCGCCCCTGACCCTTGGGCGCTCTGCTTGCACCAGGGCCCAGGGGCAGGCACGGAGGCTCCTGCATCCCACGTCCCTTCTAGCCCTTCTAGCCCGCGCTGCTCACGGTGACCATCCACGATGACCATCCACGATGACCATCCACGATGACCCTGGGGGTACGAGGCCATCTGCATCACAGCCAGCAGCCAGAACCAGCTCCTACAGCTCTCGGTTTGGCCACACGCCCTCGGGGGAGCCACCGAGTCCCCAGCACCCATCACCCCGGGCCCAGGTGAAAGGAGGGCCGCACACACTAAAATCATCAACTTTCCCAAAACCCTCAGATCCTGGCTTCCAATTTCACCTCCTGCTTCACAGATTACTCAGTCTCGAAATTCAGCGGCACATCCAACGGGAAAGAAACCAATAAAGGAACAAAACATCCTAGAAGCACCGGCCGGAGTCCTGCCTTTAGGCGACCACGTTAATGAATAGCTGGGGCAACATAACTGTTTTCATCTTTAAGGTGCTTTTTTTTTTTTTTCTCCTTTTTCCGCCCAACGGACAACCAATTAAGGACGAAGCCGTCTGACAGTTCAAACAGCGCGGATCAGGCCCTGACCTGGCTGGTAAGATGTCCCCCAGTGGGCCTACACCTGAAAAATAAAATAAGATAAAATCCAACTTTCGCTTCCCTTTCCCGCAGGACGCGACGGAGGGGGCCGCCTCGCGGGCGCAGGAGCCGGGAGCTCCTCACGCGGACGGGCTGGAGCCTGAGCCGGGAGCCCCGACGCGGCCCCGACCCGCCGCACCAAGCGCCGCCCGAGCGCCCGGCTCCGCACAGCGTGTCGGTAAGCGCCCGACTACCCCGACCTACAAGGTGCGCCCGCGGCGCGTTCCGAGCCTGTTTCACCCCGAGCCGCTCGCGCGCATCCCGCTCGGCGGTGCGGCGCCCCCGGGCCGCGGCTCTCAGCCCGGGCAGGAGGAGAGCCCGGCCGGAGGGAGGGAGCGGCGCCCGGCCCCCGCCCCGCAGGCCCCCGCCCCGCAGGCCCCCGCCCAGCCCCGCGCCCCCGCGCCCCCGCGGCCCGCGCCGCCCGCGCCGCCCGCCCCGGCCTGCCCCGAGGCCCGCGGGGCCCGCCGCGAGCTCACCAGTCCGCCCGCCCGCCCGCCCGCCCGCCGGCTCTGCGGCTCGGCTCCTCGGCTCCGCGGCGCTGCTGGGCCGACGCGCCCCTCCGCCGGGGCTGCTCTCGGGGTCCCCGGGCGGCGGCGGCGGCGGAGGCAGCGGCGGCGGCGGCGGCGGCGGCGGCGGCGGCGGCGGCAGAGGGCGCGGGAGCAGCACCGGCACAGGCGGCGGGGGCGCGCACGCTCACGCACGCTCACGCAGCTCACGCACGCACCCGCACCGGCGCGCGCGCCCCCGGACGGACGTGGGCGCCGCGGGGCGGGGCTGGCCGCGCACGCGCCCAGGGGGCCGGGCTAGCGGCGGGGCTCCGCCCACCTGGGGGCGGGGCGTCCAGGGACAGCGCCGGAGCGGAAGCCGCGGCGGCCGTGGGCGGAGCCCGCGCCGCGGAGCCGGAAGCGCCTGCGCCCGGCAGGGGCGGGACCGCAGCGCAGGGGCGGAGCCTCGCGCAGGTGCCGGGGGCGCTCGGGCGGCGGCAGGTGCGGCGGCAGGTGCGGCGGCCGGCCCGGGGGAGCGGGCGGGGCCTCGCGGTGCGGCTGGGCGTGCTCAGCGCCGGACGGAGGACCGGGGGGACGTGATCGTCCCCGCCGAGCGGGGCGGGGGCGGGTGGCGAAGGCGGCGGCGGCGGCACGGGCCAGGGCCGGTGCACTCGGGCCACCGCGCCTGTCCGGCCGCCCGCCCGGGGAGCGGCGGGAGGAGCGAGGTGCTCCCACCTCCCCGCCCGCCCCGCCGGCCCGTGACCGTCCGCGGTAGCAGGGACCCGGGGCTCCACGCGCCATCTCCATCCGGGAGCCGCCCAGACGGACCTCCCACTCTCCCCACTCTCGAGCTGTCTTCTTAGAAACCTGGTGGCAGGGGCGCCTGGGGGGTCAGGGGCGGAGCATCTGGACTCGGCCCAGGCCGTGACCCCGGGGTCGCCGATCGACTCCTGCGTCGGGCTCCATGCGTGGAGCCTGCTTCTCCCTCTGCCTGTGTCTCTGCCTCTCTCTGTGTCTCATAAATAAATAGAGAGAAAGAGAGAAAAGAAAGGAAGAAAGAAAGAAAGGAAGGAAAGAAAAGAAAAGAGGAGACGGAGAGGAGAGGGAAAAGAAAAGAAAAGAGAAAGAAGAAAAAAGAAAAGAAAAGAGAAAAGAGAAGAAAAGAAAAACCTGGTGACATCCAAGGCTTCCCAGAACACCGGGCTGCGAGCGCCAGGAGGCCGAGGTCGGGGTCGGCCGAGGTCAGCAGGCATGGAGCACGCAGCAAGGAAAGGACGGATTCAAGAGCATGAAGGATTCCAGGATCACAGGACATAGGAGACCTGGTACCAATTTCAGAGAAAGCTGTTGAAGCAAGAATGACGGGCCCGGCCTTAATGAACCCCCTCCCCTAATCTAGGGTTATCCTTCCTAAGAAAATGTTCCTGAATATAGAAAAAGCTGTCTGCTCTTGATGGTGTTGCTTATAAAACCTGCCCAAGCGTGCGGGCAAGCGCACCCAGACGGAACAGTGCAGTTCTGTGGGTTGGCTTTTTTTTTTTTTTAAGATTTTATTATTCATTCATGAGAGACAGAAGGAGAGACACAGGCGGGGCGGGGAGAGACACATGCAGGGAGCCCCATGCGGGACTCGATCCCAGGTCCCCAGGATCACACCCTGGGCCGAAGGTAGGCGCTAAACGGCTGAGCCACCCAGGCGTCCCTGGTTTTGTTTCTTGAAGAGAGGGGGACCAGGCAGGGAGGGGCAGGGGGAAAGGGAGGCTCTTGAGCAGGCTCAGCGTGGAGCCTGACCTGGGGCTCAACCTCACGACCCTGACATCAGGACCTGCGCCCAAACCACTCAACGCAGAGTCCCCCAGGCGGCCCAGGACCACTGTAGTTATTTAAAATGTATACAAAGGCTGGGCAGCCCGGGTGGCTCAGTGGTTTAGCACTGCCTTCAGCCCAGGGCCTGATCCTGGAGACCCAGGATTGAGTCCCATGTCGGGCTCCCTGCATGGAGCCTGCTTCTCCCTCTGCCCGTGTCTCTGCCTCTCTCTCTCTCTGTGTCACTCATAAATAAATATATAAATAACATAACAAAGGCTACATAACAGCATAGAAAATTCTTGTGATGGTTCCTGAAAGTAAATGAGCAAGATGCAGGATATAAAAAGTACATCCTTACAAGTGTGTTTATAAATAAGCAACCCAACTTGTGCAGAGAAAACAAGACAGAGAAGGTACCTGTGAAACGTGGGCAGTGGGCAGGAGCTGTCCTCAGGGCCTGTGCTCCCCATGCCTCTGGATGAGGCACAGAGGACCTAGTGACCCTCAGCTCAGGGTGGGGCTCCAGAGGAGGCGGGCTGCACCCTCCGACAGCGTCTCCTCTGTGTCCCTGCTTCCTCTTCACTCTCCGAGCTCACCTCACACGTCTGTTATGTCAGACAATTCCTTGTCTTTCCCAAGAAACAGAATTGCAAAGCCGTGGAGGGCTGCGTCTGCATCAGAATCCTCTATCCCGCGAAGCCTCACAGACTCTCACCCATGAAGACTGCATGGGGCACCCGGGGTGGATCAGTTGGCTAAGGGTCTGACTCAGCTCAGCTCAAGTCTTATCCCAGGGTCTTGAGTTCAGTCCCCATGTTGGGGTGCCCCGCATGGGGCCTACTTAAAGAAAGAGGAGGACACCTGGGTCCTCCTTTCTCAGGCTGTGATCCTGGGGTCCTGGGATCGAGTCCTACACCAGGCTCCCCATAGGGAGCCTGCTTCTCCCTCTGCCGGTGTTTCTGCCTCTGTCTCTCATGAATAAACAAAATCTTAAAAAAAAAGAAAAAGAAAAAAAAAACACCACAAAAAATAAAAACAAACAAAAAAACCTACATGGAACCCATGCCCAAAGTAAATGAGGGTAAATGTTGGCTGCAGGCCACGATACTGACTTTCACCCTTTATACCAGGTGACTGTTGTACTGGACCGTCATGTGGGGTGCACAGCTCATACAATGTGAAGTCACTAGCTTTCCCTGCTATTCCATCTGGAACAAGCCTGCTCTCTGATCCCACAGGGAAGTCCGATGTTCCCAGTGAAGGCACTGGCCACCTGGAACACCCGACAGCAGGAATCGACACGTTTGTGGCACCAGGCATCAGAAAGGGTCTCCCTCAAAGGGCCTTAGGGAGTAGGTATGGCTGGCACCCCAGGGCACAGCATTAAGGAGGAAAAGCAGAGCACAGAACATCGTGTCTTAAGAAAGGGAGAGCAGGGTTAGCCTGCAGCCCAGGGCGTGATCCTGGAGACCCTGGATCGAGTCCCACGTCGGGCTCCCTGCATGGAGCCTGCTTCTAAGTCTGCCTGTGTCTCTACCTGTCTCTATAAATGAATAAATAAAATTCTTTAAAAAAAATTTGCCTGCCTTCTCATGAAATGCAGGAAGGCGAACAAGTAATGTGGGTCATCACAGGGGGCACGTGGGTGGCTTAGTTGGTGACAGCTGCCTTCAGCTCAGGTCATGATCCCAGGGTCCTGGGATGGAGCCCCCGGGTCAGGCTCCCTGCTCAGTGGAGTCTGCTGCTCCCTCGGTCCCTCCCCCTGCTCATGCTCTCACTCAGATAATCTTTTTTGGAAGGGACGCTCAGCGGTTGGGCACCTGCCTTCCGCCCAGGGCGTGACCCCGGGATCTGGGATCGAGTCCCGCATTGGGCTCCCTGCAGAGAGCCTGCTTCTCCCTCTGCCTGTCTCTCAGAAATATTTAAAAAAAACCTTTTTTAAAAATCTTTTTTTAACATATATTTTTATTTATTTGAGAGACAGCAAGCGAGCACAAGTGAGGTTAGGGGCAGAGAGAGAAAGAGAGAGAAACAGACACCCACCGAGCAGAGAGCCAGATGCGGGACTCGATCACAGGACCCTAACATCATGACCTGAGCAGAAGGCAGATGCTTCACTGATTGAACCACCCAGGCACCTCTCAAATAAATAAGATCTTTATTTATTATTTAAAATAAGATCTTGGGATCCCTGGGTGGCACAGTGGTTTAGCGCCTGCCTCTGGCCCAGGGCGTGATCCTGGAGACCCGGGATCGAATCCCATGTCGGGCTCCCGGTGCATGGAGCCTGCTTCTCCCTCTGTGTCTCTGCCTCTCTCTCTCTCTCTGTGTGTGTGACTATCATAAATAAATAAAAAATTTAAAAAAAAATAAGATCTTAAAAAAAAAAAGTCATGGCATGGGGGGGGGGGAGGACCAGAGCTTGTTTCTTTTTCTTTTTTTAAAAGATTTTATTTATTTATTCATGAGACACACACACACACACACACACACACACAGAGGGGCAGAGACACAGGCAGAGGGAGAAGCAGGCTCCATGCAGGGAGCCTGATGTGGGACTCGATCCCGGGACTCCAGGATCATGCCCTGGGCTGCAGGTGGCCCTAAACCGCTGTGCCACTAGGGCTGCCCCAGAGCCTGTTTCTGAGCCCACTTGGTATCCACTTTTGAATCTTGCAGACAGTGCCTTAAAACAATCAACAAAGGAGTCCTCCAAGTATCTCGGGGCCGCTCCACCAGTGTCCCTGCGCACACCGAGGCCTCCAGTGGCAGCGGACACATTCACCAGCTCTGCCATGGGAGCCACCTTAATTCAAGAGCTTCACTTGGCAGTCGCTGTGTTCAAGGCCATCACTTACCTCTGCTCACAGGGCCCACCGGTCGTAAGGACGGGCAGCTGTGCCTGAGCAGGACTCTCAGGACGCCCACCGCACGCTCAGTGGCCTCCCTGTCCTCACAGCCCAGGTGTGACTGCAGGACTTCCACGCGGCTCCAAACTAGGCCCAAACCCTTCAACGGGGCAATCTGGTTGGCCGACCAGCCTCTCTGGAGCCTGGCTTGCAGGACCCCCGCTGCTGCGCCCTGACCTGGGCCAGTTTGGGTCTCCAGTGCCAAGTTCCCCTTCCTCAGACACCCGAGATGCATCACCATGCTATGGAAGACTTGGGATTTGCACGAGCTTTATCCGCTTCCTGCCCGCCTCCCCCTCTGCCTTGGGGGTGGGCTCCGCGGGGGGGACAGGCCACTCTCCCCTCACCTTCACGAACAGAGGGAGACGTACCACACAAGCTCACGTGGGCTCTTCCACAAAGGAATGCTTTATTGACAAATTACCCATTATTCACTTTAAGGAAAAGTTACACCACCTACTACACTTGCATCCCGCCTTCTCACCACACCCCATCTGTGATTCTAACCCTGAAGAAAACACACCGAGTGCAGTTCTTCCCACGGCACCAGCCTGGCCTGCAGTCCCCCAGGTGCCTGAATTGACCAGCAGACACTCGGGTTACCCAGAGCACGCCACTGTCCGCCGAAGTGGACTCTGCGGTGGCTCCTCCCCCAGGGGTGCACAGCTGCGCACGCAGGTCTCTGCCTGCTGGGAGCCAGTAAGGCACGGAGCTGCCCCTCCAGACACACCCGAGTGGGGCCCTGAATGCAAGGCTGCTGGGGTGTGGCAGCTTCAGAACAAGAATGAGATCTTTGTAGCTCCTGAGAACAGGCGACAGCAGAGTTCCAGCCGACCCCAACGCAGGGCCGTCCCCAGCGTGCGGCAAACGGGCAGGCTGGAGCGGAGGACGGAAGGCACCAGCCTCTCCCTGTGGGGGGTGCCGGCTCTTCCTCCTGCCCCACCCCCGCCCCCAGAGGCCCAGGAGCCCTCTGGCCAGCAGGAGTTGCCCCAGTCCTTTAGAGGAGAGAGAAGCAGGCTTCATACACTGGGGTGAAGTGCATCGGCAAACAAAACACACCAATGTCCAAGCATGCTGCCCTCCGGGCTAGATGCAGAAGTCTACATAGTGCTCAAAACCCACTAAAGAACCCTTATTTTTATATATAAAAACATTATAAACAAATAAAGCATAAGGCGATGTAAGGCGTTGTATTTCAGCTTGAGTCCAAAGAAATAATGTTTTCTAACTGAGGCTAAAGCTGCTTTGCTTAGCTTTAATTTCTGAAAAATTCACTGCATTTAAAAAATAAAGAATTTGCTTTGTTAAAGCTAGATCATTAGTGTAACAATTAGGCGGCTGCTGATAACCAGTTTCTTTTCTGGAGGGTTTCAGAAAATGGGACAGTTTCTCATTTAGCGTTTGAAATAAAAACTGAAGATCGGGTAGGGCTTTCTGGATGGATCTTCCTTCTGTAACTTAGTAAAGGAGAGGCTGAGGAAATCCCACTTATCTCATGCTTATCGCTCTCCTGCTCTTTCCACGTTCTCACCCACGAGCAAGATTCCCAAGGGCCCACGGTCCCGTCCACTCCCTGCGCCCCAGGAAGGACGGCACAGTGGTCTGCATCTACCAACTTCAATGTAAAGCATCTGCGTACAAGACTGTGTTCTCTAACTCATGCGAACACAGCGGCCACGTCTACATGTGAACGGCACGACTCTCCTCAAAACCAGCTGTGTGCGTCCGCCTGCGGCCTGGCGGGCTGCTGCTCCGGGGCAGGGCTGCAGTGGCGATGAGGGTGTGCTTGCACTTGTTCCGTGGCCAGGCAAAGCTGCGATGGGCTTAGAAAGGCGTGTGGTCGGGCAGGGGCTTGTCGCCACTCCCGGTCGGGGAGGGAAGGTTGTCACTGCCATTCTCTCTGCCACCTACAACCTTAGACTACAGATGGGAAAAAAACCAAGAAACAAAACAAAACAAAACCAAACCCTGAGACAGAGTACACCATGCCCGGCAGGCGCTAGGCGGCGCTGGGAATCCCAGCTGCTCAGCTCCCTAGAGTCTACACCACATGGATGGACATCGATCAGCAATATCAAGGAGCAAATCCCCGACACGGGCAACAGGCTGGCAGTATTTCCAGGGACTTATGCAGTGTAAAGAGAGCAAATCTTCAAAGGCTCCACGCTATATGGTTCCAATCCCATGACACTCGTGAAATGGTAAGTCATCGAAATGGAGAACAGATTAGTGGCTGTGGGGCAGCCGGAGGAAGGCGAGCACCAGGAAGGACGGCTGTGGGGATGAGACTGTCCACCTTGGCTGTACCACTGTCCTATCCTGCTTGTGGCGCAAAACGGGATCACTGGGGAAACTGTGTAAAAGGTACAAGGACCCCCCTGCGTTAGTTCCTGTCGCTGCACGGGAACTACGGTGACTAAGCAAGTTTACGTAAAGGACAGGTCACACCCCGACAAGACAAGTGAATGGTCCAGATACAGTTACCTTTATGGTCCCAACTCGGTCTTCAAAGGACTTGAAGGTCGCAGAATTCCTTTAAAGAGAGAAGGAGGAGAGATCAGTGCAGCGAGCAAGTGCTTGTGCTGCCCTCCTAAATCTTGGCTTTAGGGTCAAGCTCCAGAAAGATCCCTGACAGCATCCTGAGACCTCACTGTAAACGCTGACAGGCCCCACAGGAGGGGGGCACAGCAAGGTCTGAAGACGGCCCAGGCCAGGTCATCCTGGTGGCTTCCAGGTCAGAGCAGGTCGGCCACACCTGCCAACTGCAAGCACAGCGCCTGCACGTCGCCAGCGGGTGGGTGAGTGTGGGGCACACGTCACTGCACCCGAGGTACACACATGCTGAGGTCACGGAACGTCCCGGGTGCTCCTGACACCAATCTCTGACACAAGTCAAGCAAAGGAAAACCAAGGACAGTTCTGGGACAAGGGAGCGAGCAGGAGGAAGCAGGCCAGGCCCGGCCCCAGCCGGCACCCTTCCCCACCGGCCCCCCTGGCTGGCCCAGCCCCCAGCCCTCAGGCCTCTGGTAGCAGCCTGTCAAGGACCTGCACACAGGCTGTGGGGGGCGGCAGCCACAGCAGATTCTCCTGTAACGAGGACGGGGGCTCTGCTGCTGCACCACAGGGAAGGTTTCCAGAACAGGCCACACCTCTGGGTGATCTGAGACCAGGACTCCCCTCCAGGTGCGGATCAAAGTTTCCATAGTAGGCTCGGAGGCATCTCAGGCCTCCTGGGTGCCAGGTGTGTGCATGGCTCTCTCTGCCCCTCCCTGGCCAGCTCCACGGGCAGCTCTGGAAGCTTCCAGATGGAGCCTGTTTGGCACAATGCATTCCTCGGAGCCTCTTCCCCACTAGCTCGTTAGCCTCGATGGGGTCTTTCTAACCTTTGGCCCACAGGAGGCTGCCAGGGGAAGATGGTCTTTGGCTCAGGGACGCGGGATGTGTGAGGCTGACCGGCAGGAGCCACCCGCTCCCACCCGGCTCCCACCCCGGCTCTGAGAGCTCCGGAGCACGAGTGCACGTTACCTCATGGCCGGCATACTTATCGAGTGGCGGATTGAAGAGCTGCTGCTCGCAAGCATGGTAGAGGCAGAGAAGGAAGCAGGAGTTAGCACAGGGACAGACTGGCATTCACCGCGCCATCGGCTCGTCCACCAGAACCCGACTCTGCAGGGCAGGCGAGCTCTGGCCACCGCACGACAGAAGGCCCCCGACCCCAGGGTCCTCTCCCCGGCCCCCAAAGCTGACCCAGAAACGGCACCCTGCGGGGGAGAGCTTTAACACGTAGGCCTGGGGCTTCAAAAGACTTCTGGTACAAGGGACTGTCAGGTGTCCTCCCATGACTTCACAGCAAGGGAAGTGACTTTTTGGCAAAAGAGAAAGAACCAGGTCAAGTAAGTAAAAATATTTACAATCACACATTGTTCTGGATTTGGGCTCCAGGCCTCCAGGCCGGAAGGGTGTGTGACGGGGCGGCAGCACTAGCGTCAGGCTAGGAAAGCGCCACTGAATCAGCACAGAGTGGGGACCTCGGGAGGCCCGACTGCGGCCCAGTGCTGCTCGCTGCCTCACGGGACCAACGGGACAATGTCGGCTTGCGGGGACAGGCCTGCCTCTCGGGGGAGGAGAAAACAGCAGCCAGCGTTTTGGAGGAAGATGCACGGGACACAACAGTGAGAGTCAGCATGACCCGCCCACACGACCAGCTCTCTTCCCGGGGATACGTGGGGCATGAGCTCCAGGGCAAGCTCCCTGAGGCCGGGCTGCAGGCCAGCGAGGAGCCACGCGGTCACAGCGGCCAGCAAGGGGCCATGGTGCCCCTCAGCACGTCTTCCAGCCCGGCCTCCCGCAGGCCAGCCACAGACCACCCTGCCCTGCCTCGGAAGAGCCTCGCAGGCACGTCCAGCCGCAGTCTTACCTAAACGAGTGTGAGAACGGACGAGCCCTGAGAGGTGGCAGCAGGAGGAGAAGAAACACAGCGTTAGGAGAGGGAGGCCAGGGCCCACCCAGACCCTCACTCAAGCTCCAGAAGGCCACGCAGGGACCCCCACGACCACCCCCGGTCCTCACACCACCAGGGAGAGCAGGCCATGCACCCTGCCTCCACTCTCCCCAAGCCCCAACTCTGTGAGAGGCCGCTGCTCCCGCACACACACAACCCCACCTGGGTCACAGACGAGGTGCCCGCATGTCCATGACCCTGTTTGGAGTTAGAGGGAAGAAGCCACAGAGAGAGGAGCGGTGCAGAGGTGTGCGGTGTGCTGAGGCAGGCTCCAGCCCCGGGTCTGTGTGCCTTCCCCACACCTGCGAGCCCAGACCAGCCAGGCTCAGCTGACACGCCAGGCGGCAACAGGTTGGCTTGCATCTCCACAGGGCCCGGGCTGGACCAGAGCACACACACATATCCTGCCACAGGACCGGGGACACCCCTGGAGCCGAGGGCCTTACACTCTGGCTGCATCACTATGGACGACAGATTCCAAGCTAGAAATCAAGTGTCCAAGGGCAGCACAGCCACGTCCTCCACGTCGCAGCCAGGCCCGCCACCTCTTACCCCCCAAGGTGGAGGTCATCTCAGGAGTGACCCGCGTGGATGGGCAGCAGGCCCTGCCATCTCCAGGTGGAGGAGGAGTCTGAGGATTAGGGAAGGCAGGTGTCTTGTCACAGGTCACCAAGCTAACCAGAGACCCTTCCCTGCTGGAACCCAAATCCAGTCTTCTCTCCCAGACTGCCACCTCGGGCCCAGAGCATGCAAAAAGGCTCTCAGGCCAGGGCTGCTCCAGGACAAGCCCACTGAGGACACGGATTTGGGGCAAACATCTCAATATATAGAAACTTCCCTAGGCCTCATTTTCATTCTCAAGAAGTGGGGAGTCCTGAACCTCGGCTGCAAACTGACAAGGTTAAGAGGCCTCAGCCTCAGAAACCACCTGAGACCATGTGTGAGGCAATGGTGGGCACATCAAGTACTCGGAAAGGTCCGAGTTCCCCGTACTCCTGCAAACACAGCAGGATAAAACCAAAGAGCCCCAGGGCGAGGCCCACCGGTAAACGGGACAGTGCCCCTGGGCACCAAGGTTCCTCCTAGGACCCGGTTCCTCCCGCTGGCCGGTCCACGCACATGCAGCACAGGTGCTAACACGACCCGTGGCAGGCACAGGGAGGCCAGGCACGGGACCGGAGGCTACATGCCATGGCTCAGCAGCAAATGCCTGTTCCCAGAGCCAAGGGCGGGAACGCAGGCACAGACGGAGAAATGTGCCGTCGTCCAAGGGCAGCCCCATCAAGATGGCCTGCGACAGCTCGACCGCAGCCATGCGCCTCAGCGCCAACACTGCACACACTTGACCGTAAGGACACTTAAGATGAGCGAGTACTGCCCAGAGTGACAGAGGACACTCCTAGTGAGCACGGAACGTAGGCACTGCAGACGTTCCCTGCCTCCTTCAAATGCTCTCTTTTGAGAGCACAAGCACAACCTGACACACGGCTCGCTCCGGTGGCGCTGGGACGGCCCGCCTTGCCCTCCGTGGCACTCCCTGGGACCAAGGCCAGGCCACCAGTGGCGTGTGATCAGTCTGTCACCGGGCTTACCACAGCACGGCTCACGTGGCCAAGCAGGTGTCCCAGAGCGCAGCAGCGATGGCGTCCCATCTAATTTCAAATGAGATTTGTTACAGGAACACACCCACAAAGTCAGCATTAGCACATTACCGTGACGCCTATGGGAGGAACCACCGCACACCTGCTTTGCTGTCAACTCCGCGCCACAGCTTGTAGGGCCAAATACCTCACAGCCACTGTACTCCAGGCCTACGTTCACAGGCTGACCCCAAAGGACCCCCCCAGGCACAGGTGCTGGGAGCACGACCGGATCCTCAGCTGCAGAAGCGCGTACTCCTGAGGCACACAGACTGCATACTGACCGTTCAGCCTCTCCGAAAATTTGAAATTTTTCAAAATAAAAATCGGAGGGGGGCTAATTACAAGAAACTAATAAAAAAGGCTGTGGGCATCGACCATCGGGTCCAAGTGTCTGTGGCTTCACCTGTGGCTCTGGGACCAGGGCAGAGCTCCCACCTTGCGGCCCCACAAGGCAAGTGCCAGGCCTGTGAGGTGCGGAAGTGCCCAACCTAAGCAGGCGGGGAGGCAGCCCCCGAGGGGAGGAGGGGCTCCAGGGCGGGATGACCCCAACGCTGCACACCACGCCCACAGGCATCACCAGTGTGACTCTCAACTGAGAAGACAGAAGCCTCAGCACGGGGTGGGGGAGCGGAGACGTTCCCCCGGAATCCCTAAGTGAGGGGGCTGGTCCCGTGTGCGTCGGGGGCCAGGACGCTGGCAACGGTCACAAAGTACATGCACACTGCTGCTCCACGGTGCACGCTGGGCCCCCACAGTCCTGGAGGACGGCCTGCCAAGGGCACAGCAGGGAGGCAGCCATGCCCCTGGCTCCCTGCTGGGTAGCAGAGGAGGGCCAGCAGGTACAGCCGGAGCCCAGAGCAGAAACGGCTGGGCAAGCCGGAGCCGTGAGGCTGCAGCCCAGCCAAGTGGCCATCTGCTCCACTCTCCTGGACCCAGGCCCTGCTCGAGGTACCTGTGGGGGCCAGGAAGGTCTCAGCAGCTCTGGGAGAGACCATTCAGGAGGGGCCCCTGGCCTGCAGCCAAACGCTCTGAGACCTCGGAGACCGGGGCAGGGCAAACACTCGAGGAAACAACATGCCCCACCCACACCCCCACCGCCGCCCAGAGTGACACCCCACCCCGACACCGACCCCCAGACGGGGCCGTCTTCCCTCTGTGGAACTTCAAAGGGAAGCAGCTGCCTTTACGGGTCCCAAGCATTAGAAGTTACTCAAAAGAAACAGTGACCCCCTCCCCCAAGAAACACAGAATGGCAAAGAGGCAGCCCACAGACCAGGGACCGGGAACCGACTGGTCCAGGCTTGTGTGTCCGCATCTGTGGGTGCCAAGGGGCCCCCGAGGGGTATGCATCTGAGCCTGGGCCGCTGCAGAGCCTCCAGCAGCTCTAGGTCCCCCGAACCCTCACCCGACGAAGCATCTCACCTCATATCCCCGAGCTTCCTGCTAATGGCGGAGCCCACGGTGGACAGGGCAGCTGAAGTCTTCTGTCCCGCCTGAGAGAGGGTTTCCTGAGTCTTCTTGTAGCTGAGAAGAAACACCAGTTGAACCAACCCAATAGGAGGGGCAGCTGCCACCCAAAGCCAAGAAGGCGAGGCGCCAGAGACCCCAAGAGAAGGAAGAGAGAGCCGTTAGTGAGCGTGCGCCGGGCCACAACCTCCCAGCTCTGCAACAACCGCCCCCTGACCTCACGCCACCGCATCTAACACTCAAGTGCTCACGACGCTGACTACCTGGGACATGCAGCCTCTGCCTGCTGCGGTGAAGAAAGACCCACAGGGGCTCTGGGTTGGGGACAGAACCCAGAAAAACCCCTCATTCTGTTACTTTATTTGGAGAGCCTCTCCTATCAAAACTCCACCAAGCCCGTGGGGAGATGCGCTGGACAGTGTGGGTGTGCAGCCCTGGCAGGCCCGGGAGCCCCTCCAGCCCCCATCCTCCTCTGCGGTCTTATGACCGCCTTTCTAAGCTGGGGGACCTTCATCTCAGTGCAAATGGTGGCTTTGGATCAGTAAACACCCCCCTTTCCATGCCCTCCTGCCCCATCCACCTGGGCGCGCGTGCATCCCAGACATGGACCCATGACTGCAATGTCTGTGAGATGGCCACAGGGACCACAAAGACACCGTCGGGCCCACCTTGGCCACACCTGGCAGGGCCAGTCCCTGTTCAGCTGCCACCATAAACAAAAGACCAGCAGCCTGGTCGAGGGCTCGTTTCTGGCCAACCTAAGGAAACAGCCTGTGATGCAAGGCTCTCGAGGCGCCTGCCTACTCTCTGATGCCTTGTGGGTGTCACCAGGTCAGAGCAGGGAAGGTCAGATGGCACCAGCAGCACCAGCAGCACCAGGGCTTCTGGACCCCTCCCTCCCATCCGCTCCCCAGTGTCATCTGCAGGAGGTCCCACTGGGTGCTTGCTGCTCCCCCTCCCCGGCCCTCCTGACCACTCCAGACAGCCTCCAAGCCCCGCCCCCGCCAGGCGCCACCCCGTCTGTCCCCACCGTCCTGTCCTGGGGAAGCCCGGCCTTGCGCACTCCTGGAGGGGCCTCCCTCTACTTGGCAGGCTCTCTCACAGCACGTGGGGCCTTGGGCTTCTCTGGTGCCCAGAAGGGCTTAGGACTCAAAACATGTGCTTTCTAGCAGGTGAGTTTGAAAACATGGTGAAGTCACCAGAACAGGAAGTTTACCTTACTTTCTAGGAAGATCTATGAATCCAGGAACGTATGAATTATGGAGAGAAAATAATCTAAAATCTTTACTGGAAGATTTGCTCTGGATCTCCTAAGGCAATAACTAAAGTCTAATTCTGAATCCAACCGTTAGCCAAATCTGGCTCCCAGAAATCCTTTCCCCCGTGACAGAAAGGACCACAGAACTGAATGGGAGTGGAAACTAAATGGAAGCACGTGTGCGGCAGCAGCCCCGAGAACTCCGGGGCTGGGACCTAGATGGGCCGCCCGGCGGAGGGGCCGACCGCAGCTGGTCCTCACTAGACACTGAAGTGCACACACTCCTCGTGGGACGCTTTCCACACACCCAGCTGAAATCCTCCGAGGCACCGCCTTCCAACCTGATGGAGCCCTGGCCAGGAGCTGCTACCTGCACCACACCTGCCCGGGGTCAGCAGAACCGTGGCAATAAAGGGAAGAGGAAATGTGCTGCACACCCTCTACAACACAGCCGGCTAAGGAAAGGCTCTGGAACCTTCTCTGGGGCCCCTGACTTGTGGTAGTGCTTTGGGCTGCTCCACCCCTCACCCTTGCCTGGCAAACTGCGCTCTTCAAAGTGAGCTAAAATAGGTTATCTGCAAGAAACAGACTGGAAGCCTTGGCCATTGCTGATAAAACACCAACTACAAGGTAACTTATGAAATGAAATGCGCATTTCGTTTTGAAAACACTCAGAAAACGTCTTCAAGCCATTTCTCGTGAAATAACGGGTACGTAAGACCAGGTGAAACTGTTTGTCGAAGGCAAATGGTCTGAAGCAGAGAACGGAAGGCAAAGTCTTCAGAGCCTGTGTCCACAGGCGAACTGCAGTGGGAGAGCCGGCAAGCGTGTGCCGAGCACCGCGGGCCACGAGGAGGCGCATCCCGAGGCTGACTCAGACTGGAGCCGGCCACGAGACAACGGACAGGAGACCCTGGCCATGGGCCACGCCGAAGGGCACCACCCCCGCTGGAGAGCCACGCAGAGATTTCCCACACCCCACCACCCTCAGGAGCTCTGGGGTGTGGAAATGAGGAGTGACGAGTGACTCCATCAGGGACGGGAACCTCCAAACCAAGGTGGATGCGCTGGAGGGTCCCTGACGCGGAGGCCAAGCTCAGGCAGCGACAGGGCTGGGGGGCAGAGCCAGAGTCTACACGCAGGGAACTCAGGCCCAGACACGCTCAAGGCTGCGCTGTGCCACCCTGGCCAGCACCCCTCTGAAATTACTTCTACCTTTTAGGAAAACAAAAGTGTAGGACCCTGACTGATACCAGCCTCCCTCCATCACAGTCAGCATGGGGCATCGGCTGGATGCACCTGCTCCTGGCCCCTCCCCTGGGGGCCGATGCCACCTCTAACTCTGGGTGGGCACAATCCCAGTCTGGACAGCCAGAGCTGCCTCCGGCTCCCTGACCACACTGAGAGTCCAGCGAGACCCACAGCGGCCACCTTGCTGCTGGGCGGCAATACAATGACTCGAATCTGCACTGCAGGGCACCCTCCTGCACCAGGGAGGAGTCGGACAAGGCCGACACCATCTACATCTGCACTGTCACGTACAAACGAAGGACTCGACACACCAACCACGACTACGGAGTTTACCTGGTGCCACCTGCACATCTTCAGCTCTGTCTACCAATAGACAGAAGCCGGTTAGGCGACCCAACGAAGAGAACACACCTCTTGTGCATGGCAGTCTGAATAAAGAACTAGTTCCCTGAGACGAGAAAGCACGCGTAGCATCGACACTGCTTATGCCCAGCATGGCTTCACGAAAAGCAGCGCTACAGGCACAGATATTTTTGCTGACGCTCAGGGCAGTCGCACCCCACCAGTGGCCTCCTGCAGCAATGACCAGGCAGGCACCTTCACCCCAGGGAGCGCAAGGCAGCCAATGTTTCCAGTCATCCCACCAGGAGCTGGGTCATCGTCCTCCTGGGCCGTCCCTGCAGAGACACTCCAGCCCCCGGAGTGTCACTTTGGCAATTGCTCCACAAACGGAATTTGGGGTGAGGCCTCAGGGGAATGGCCGCCGTCTGGCAAGATGCTTGGGAAGGCCACCCCACCAGCCACTTCCATGTCCAGAGCCACAGGCTTCTCAGAGGAGTCACAGTTGTAGTTATTTGAGACACTATCCTAGCAACCTGTTGTCAACCGGTTTTACAAACAGCACCAAAGTCTCCCGAGAGTCTTTTCGGGTTAAGTGCACACCGTGAGCCTGCTTGGTGCCCAAACTACACAGATGACAGCCACTGTCTCAACCTCAAGAACGTCTGCAGGTGGTGGAGGCATCCTCCGATACAGCCCCGCAGAAACAACACGCCAGGGTGTGGCCATGGCTGCGGTCACACCAAACCACACCAACCGCAGGACCCGCCAGAGCGCCCTGGTGCCCAGCTCCCCTGGTGCCACCAGGCTATGACGACTGCGAGCACAGAGCCAGCTGACCTGGGTCCCAGGCACACAAAGACCAGCTCGTTAACAACCATTTCCTTCCAAACACAAAGGACTGTCCGCCATGCTCTCTGGGAGCCCCCACTGCACTTCCTCCTCAACAAAAGGGAAAAGAATCCCCGAAAGTGAATAGCTTAACACGTGACCCCACCCAGTTCAAAGGAATTATAATCAGATTGGAGCAAAGATCAATGAAGTACTATTACCATGAGTAAGAATCTCAAATAAAACATCAGGACTCACTCTGAACTACAGCTCTGACGGACACGAAAACCGATCTGCGTGTTTCCTACTCTGCTAATATCCTGTGTGGCTGACACCTGGTGCCCCCGAGACCAAAGCGGCTCCTCCAAGATCCCACCAGCATGGCCTGTGCGGCAGCCCTCGCCCAAGAACCAGCGCTAAGTCTGAGTGAAGCTGTGAGAACCCCTCCTCTGGAGCTAGGTCTGCAGGAGAAAGACCCCCCCACCCCACAAGTGAACACCAGCATCAGTCCCAATGGCGGTCAGCCAGTCTGCCCACTCGGAAGGCTGAGGGCTGCCTAACAGCCAGAGATGCTCCCAGACCCAGCTAGGCCTCCCATCTAAGGGATGCATCCGTGGCAACCAGAGGGAGGCACCCATTTCACAAGAATTATACTTCCATTTGTGTTTAAGAACAGAAAAATACTAAAAATAAAATAGCCAAAAGACACCCAAACCAGGTTTGTGCCAAGTGCCACAGCCTCCCAGTCCCTAGGAGTGTAGAGAGGAAGAGGAGGGGGAGGGAGGTGTGACGGCAAAGGCACTCACAGGTCTGACTGGGTCACTTTCTCATTCCACTCTCCAAGTTTCTCAGAAGTTCTCATATAGCTAAAAACAGAAAGTCTGTGGTAAATCACGTAGAACAGTTATTTTAACTAAGGTTTCAAACTACAGGTGCAAGGCCAGGGAGCACAGAGGAGGGCTGGAGAGCAGCAATGCTGGGTGTGCAGCCCGCCTGAGGACAGGATCTGTCCCTCCTCTCAGCACCTGCTGGGCAGGCCCAGGGGAGGCCGTGGCAGAGCCAATCAGTCCTCTTCCTGTCATGCCAAGCGAGGGCCTGGACAGTCCACGGAAGACAGCGCTTGGGGAACAGGACTGCTGTGAGGAGCAAGGAAGGCAGTCACCCTTCGGATTCAAAATCTAGGGCTTCCTAAGACAGAGAAATAAGATTTTGTAGGTGATTTTCATGAAATGTGATTCAACCTCTCGGCAGGGACGTGGCTTCTTAATGGGAAACATTTCCCCAAACCGACCCTCCAAATGTCGGAGGATGTGTTTCAGAGCCATGTAGCTGCACTCCCCAAGTTCAGAGAACTGAGTCACATCTGGGTCAGAGGTCCTGGGGCTGTGATCACAACGTGCTCATGAGAAGGACTCGTGTCCGCTTCGGCACACACTGAGCTATGGGATCACAGAAAATCAGCCTCGTTAAGGACCTCATCAGTGTCCTCTCAACTTTGGACACTGGAACACACTCTTGTCAGTTTCTGCTTCGACAACTAGCTAGCGCGTCCAACTGCCTTTTAAAAGCATGTGTAGACTCTAAGCTCTTTGCACACCAGGGGTTAGGTCAAGGACCCAGAACCTCTGGCTGGCTGCTTGCACACAGGCATACTTGAGTCCCCAGGGCAGGTACCTACGCGTTCGAGACCTGCACGTCATGCCAGCTCCTGGACAGGTTCTGCTTCAGGCCTTCCAAGGCAGAGAGGCCCAGCTTCCTTTTCAGCTCCGCACAGTGCCTCTCCTTAGCTGCCAGGACCTGGCGCAGAGTGACAATTTCCTCTTCCACCTGTAAAAGCACACAGTTGACTTGATTAGTACCAGTGTTGTGGGAAGTGACTAACATCCTCACACACACTGCAATGAGAAGTTTCTCGGAATGCTCTAAGGACTTTCCGCTTACAGAAACATAACCTGCGTTAAGAACGGAGTCTGTGTCCAACCACCACCCTGTTTTTCTCTGGTACTGGCACTCCAACTTCTTCGGGAAGACTGTCTCATCCCCCCAAGTCAAGTGGCTCTGGTGGGGCTTGCAATCACTGTGCCCACCCACGCATCACCACGCCAGGCCTATCATAGCTCCATCCCACCCCCGCCGGACGGGGCACAGGTGTCTGAAGAGTCAAGCCCCTCTCCTTCTGGGCTCAGAAGCTGGAACTACTGGCAGTCAGGACCCATCTGCACTGGGAAGGGGAGCTGACAAACAGATGGCCGGCCAGCCAGATACCCAGATAACAGAGCAACAGCCCTTACGGGAACGCGTATGTTCCTGAAGTCATCTCAGGTCTTGGGAAAGGCAGTTACCCAGGCCAAAAGTAAATTCCCTTCTGTGTTAAAGTAGTTTGAACTGGTAAGAGAAACTCTCCTGACAATAAAGACCTGAATCTTCTGAGGCCGTAAAATTAACAACAACAACAAAAAGGATGCAACTTGAGAAAGAAGCATTCTCTGGAGTTTCACAACACCAGATGTCTGTTTCCAGCTCCTGTGTCAACAGCTGCCATTTAAAAAAAAAAAGGGGGGGGGGGTCCTTCTCTTTAAAAAGTGGTTGTTTGGAATAAAGTGATAAAAAGTAGCTCAGAATCCTTATATCATTAGTTTTCCATCAGAAAACAGTTGAAACAAGATGTAATTTAGAAACACAGGATCATCTAAGGCCCAACTATTACACATTACTCCAGCAGTAACAACCAGTGATTAGAACATTCCACTCTGGTGTGATGATCGACAGGGCTTGAGGGTGTGCAATCCAGCTGTGTTAGGGGAAGTTCACGCTGAAAATTTTAAGTGACATAGAACTTCTCCACTCTGCAGCTCAACTCTGAAATGACCTAGTGCAAAGCATGAGCCTCACTGCATTGCCTGTTGCTACTCCCATAATCTTCACTCAACTCAGAAACCGCTGAATCCTTTTCCCCCTTGGTCTGAAACCTGGTCGTGGCTGAGGTTCATCTGCCCACCTAGCTCTTTTATCAACACAGGGCTCATCTCTGAAGACAGCGCAGAGGCCTGTGACAGGCAGCACACCAGCTCTGACTGACAGATGCTACACTCAGATACTGACAAGTTCATGTCCCCAGGTTTTGTTTTTTAAAAAGATTGCTTGCTTGCTTTGTTTATTTATTTTTATTCATGAATGATAGAGGCAGAAACACAGGCAGAGGGAGAAGCAGGCTCCATGCAGGGAGACTGACGTGGGACTTGATCCCAGGTCTCCAGGATCACACGCTGGGTGGCAGGCGGCACTAATCCGCTGCATCACCCGGGCTGCCCCATGTCCCCAGATTTTGAATCCCAAGTGAGTACCACTAGATTCTGCATCACACAGTAAAAAGAAACATCTCCAGCAGAAGCTATAAGTAAAAATTGTACTTGGAAATTTTGGGTCTTAATTACCATTTCCTCTTAAAAGACTCACTTTAAAATCATCACATGAGGGGCACCTGGGTGGCTCAGTGGTTTAGCATCTGCCTTTGGCCCAGGCATGATCCCGGGGTTCTGG
Organism: Canis lupus baileyi; assembly: GCF_048164855.1. Lineage (NCBI taxonomy): Eukaryota > Metazoa > Chordata > Mammalia > Carnivora > Canidae > Canis > Canis lupus. Next base: position 49,410,703 of record NC_132863.1, on the reverse strand, counting down.
GATCGAGTCCTGCATCAGGCTCCCTATAGGGAGCCTGCTTCTCCCTCTGCTTGTGTCTCTTCCTCTCTCTCATGAATAAATAAATTGTTAAAAAAAAAAAAGGAGATCCTCTCTGTATCTTTAAAAATAAATAAACAAAATGCTCACATGAAGCACTTTTTACAAATTAAATGTTTTAAAAGAAAAATGAAGATCCAGGGCAGATGGCTTGTGGAGTCTCCAAACTATCAAGTGTTAATTCTAATGAAGAAACTCCCAGTAGACGGTGTGCTCAGAGCAGCTGTCCCCATGCAGACGTCCTCCTCATGGAGTATTTACGAGGCGCTGAGCACAGACAACGTGGCCACAAAGAGCAGTTTCTGAAGGACTCTAGGAATGCCCTCCCAGGGCAATTTCTGCAGAGCACAGCCAGCTCTCTGCCCCCTCATTAGTTCATGGTTACCCCAGGAAAAATGGCCAAGACACAGCACCTTTGCAAGCTCAGCCCTAAGCTCCTCCTCCTCAGCCTCGGTCAGACCCTCCGCAGCAGGAGTCTGGGCAGCCACCGCCGTGTCGACAGGGACATCTGTCATGGAGTCGGACAGCAGACCTTTGTTAGGAGAATTCAGGTTGATATCTGCCAGAGACATAAGGCCAGATGGTGTCAATACGAAGTTAAAGAGAAGTGGACGAGGCCGAGGTCTCCACCAAGGAAGAAGGAGAGGTGGAGAGGACAGGCTGGGCGGCGGGGACCGTGGAGAGAACCAACACCTCTACCTGAACAAGCTCTGCAGGGATGGTTTGGCATCAGGCCAAGGGCGCCTCAGACCACCTAAGGTGCTACTTCAGGGCACAAGAAAGGCAGCCAGACCCTAACTGCTTCCCCCATGCGAGTGCACTTTCCTGAGATCGGAAACCTTTGCCACAAAGCTGTCAGACCTAACAGATGTAAGTTTTAGAGCGGAGAAACCTAATGCAGCTGTAAACACAAGCACCACTTGCAATCAACCAATCCGCAGAACACACACTAAAATTGCACACCAGGAGCGTATGCCCGTCATCCAGCCCCAGCCGGGAGTCAGCAAAACAAAATACGCCTTGTAGTCTGTCCTCGACCCTCGCTCCACAGCAACACGCAGCGAGGCGCAGAGGCAACACTGCTTCCGCACCTCTGCTGCACCGGATCGGGTTCCAATTCCTACACTATCTTCTCTTTGATTTAAAAGCATCTTCCCGCCTGCACTAAAAGTTGGCGAGATGCCACACGAGGAAACATGCGTCAGCTTCAATTCTTCCCAGCTCCGAACCCACGGCCGTCCTTCAGTACCACGCAATCGGCACCATGTCTAGCACATTTAACAGTAAAGGCACAGGAGCACTTGGCTGGCTCTTAAACCCAGGGCTGGGAGCTCGAGCCCTACGGGAGCTGTAGACGTTAAATAAGTGAACTTTTTAAGAAGGAAACAAATAAAATAAATGTGAAGTCACAAAGGTTGGAAAGAAGTTCTTTAGTTGCAGATTATGTTTCTCTAGTGGAAATCCCAGAGTGTGCTAAAAATAGACTGCACTTAAAACCAAAGATGCTGGGATCCCTGGGTGGTGCAGCGGTTTAGTGCCGCCTTCGGCCCAGGGCGTCATCCTGGGGTCCCGGGATCGAGTCCCACGTCGGGCTCCCTGCGTGGCTCCTGCTTCTCCCTCTGCCTCCGTCTCTCTCTGTGTGTCTCACATGAATGAATAAAATATTAAACAAACAAACTAACCAAAGATGCTCTATTTGGCTTATTCCCTTCACACGCCCCGGGACAGCTGAGGTCAGCACCTCCTGGCCAACCTGTTCACGACATAAAGCGTGTCCAGTTTACCAACAGATCCTGAGCTCAACCTACCTGACTTGACTTCTGCGTTTGTATCTGCTACGTTGAACCTGCTCAAATTTGCTACATGCCTTAAAATCCCCGTTAACCTTCTCTTCCGTTTAAAAAATAATAATGGTAATAAACGAATGCCCGCGGACACGTTGAGCCCACAGGCATCACCCCAGGGAGAGGCTGGGCACTAAGCAAGCAGGCCAAGGCGCGGCGCGGCGGTCCGGGGAGTCCCCGCTGCCCAGGGCTGTGCCATCCATCACCTGCATGGGGACAACACAGCAAGTCTCAAGGGGTCACCCCGAAAACGGAGCGAGGCCGCGTGCGAGGCGGGTCTGCAGCGCACCCGGCACGCAGCAGGCGCCAAGCAGCTCCCCTCGTCCCGCCCAGCTCCGCAGCAGGCCCAACGCCGAGCCTCCCGCACCCGAGCTAGGGCAGGAAGAGCCGCGGACCGTCTCAGAGCCCGGGAGCCCCGCAGTTGCCCGGGGCGGCCGCGCAGGAACGCGCCGTCAGCTCCGCTCGGCCGCCCGCCCCCAGGGAGCCCGGGCTCCGAGCCGCGTTGCCACCCGAGGGGGACGGAGGCCGGCCGGGCACGCCGCCAGCGGCCCGGGCGGAGGCAGGGGCGCCGGGGACCCGCCCGAGCGGCCCGGACGCCGAGCCTCGGCCGTCGGAAGCTTTGAGGCTCGCAGCTGCAGGCGAGCCGCGCGGCGGACGGAGGCGGCGGGCCCGAGGGTCCGAGACGCGCCGCCGGGGACGCGCCGAGGCGCCGGCCGCGGGTACCTTGGCCTGCGGAGTCCATGTTCGCGCGGCGGCCGGGCCGCAGGGGGGTCGGGGCCGGGGTCTCTGGCGCCGGGCCGCACCGGGGCTCGCCCGCCGCGTCCACGCCAGCCAGCGGAACCGCCTCAGCCACGGCGGCGTGACGTAATCAGCGACGCGACGGCCCACTTCCGCTTGCCGCCTGCCCCGCCCCCGCCGGCTGTGTCCAATGAGGGCGTGGCTCGGCCCCGTCCCTATTACCTGCCCCAACCTGATTGGCCGAGGCTGCGGCCGAAGCCGGAAGGGGCGGCCGGTCCTAAGGGATGCCTCCGTCGGCCCCCCGGCGGGGCGCAGGTGGAACAGGCCGCGGGGCCTCGGGGAGGGGGCAGTGGGAGTGGGAGTGGGAGGACTGTCCGACATGGCGCCGGGCAGCCTGGGGCTGGCCTCTTCCAGGCAGCGCCGAGGCTAACGCCGCGCACAGCCCGCTTGAGGCCCCGTGAGGCCCGCCCGCCTGACTCTGGGGGTGGTTCCTCCCCTCAGTTGTTGCGGGGATTGCACCGCGTTACGTGGGAAAAGGCGGGTCCGCGCCGCTGCCCCCCCACCCCCCCGGCCGCGGGCGCCGGTCTGCGCATGCGCTGCCGGCCGGGCCCCCTCCCCCCCCCCCCCGCCCCCTCTGCCCCCTCCGCCCCGACCTACCGACAGGCCCCGAGCGCCGGTACCGCGATCCCCCAGGGCCCCTGCGCTTCCTTCTCCGGCAGCCCCGGAGCCGGGCCGGGGGTGGGGGGCGCGAGGCCGGAGGGATGGGCCCGGGGTCACCAGCAAACGCCGGACTTCTCGGCCGGGAGCCAGCCCTGGACCACCCGGTGGTGCTGAAACAAGGCCCCAGGCCTCCCCGCTTTGGCTCGGAGTCGCCACTGCGAGCAAACCCTTACGTGGTGGGACGCTCCGGACCTGAGCCTGCGGACCGCGCCGCCCGGAGCCCCTTCGTGTATCGCTCAAGGCTCACCTGGCCACAGGCGTCCCCCCGGGGCACCTGCTTCACCTGGAAACAGGCGTCGCCCCCTCAGTGCCCGCCTCACCTGGGTGCAGGTGCCCCCACCTGCCTCACCTGGCCACAGGTGTCGCCCCCCCCAGTGCCCGCCTCAGCCCTCACCTGGGTACAGGTGACCCGCCCACCTGCCTCACCTGGACACAGGTGTCCCCCCCAGCACCTGCTTCACCTGGCCACAGGCATCCCTACACCTGCCTCACCTGGCTGCAGGTGTCCTTCCCAACCCCCCAGCACCTGCCTCACCTGGACACAGGTGTCACCCCCCAGTGCCCACCTCACCTGGGTGCAGGTGCCCCCCACCTGCCTCACCTGTGCACAGGTGTCGCCCCCCCAGTGCCCGCCTCAGCCCTCACCTGGGTACAGGTGACCCGCCCACCTGCCTCACCTGGACACAGGTGTCCCCCCCCCCCCAGCACCTGCTTCATCTGGCCACAGGCATCCCTACACCTGCCTCACCTGGCTGCAGGTGTCCTTCCCAACCCCCCAGCACCTGCCTCACCTGGACACAGGCGTCTGCCCCCAGTGCCTGCCTCACCTGGGTGCAGTGTCCCCCTGCCTCACCTAGACACAGGTGTCACCCCCCAGAGTCCACCTCACCTGAGTGCAGGTGACCCCCCTCCACCTACCTCACTTGGACACAGGTGTCTCCCCCCAGTGCCTGCCTCACCTGGGTGCAGGTGCCCCCCCACCTGCCTCACCCGGCCTCAGGTGTCCCCCCCAGCACCTGGCCACAGGTATCCCCCAGCTGCCTCACCTGGCTGCAGATGTCCTCCCCCCCCCAGCACCTGCCTCACCTGGCCACAGGCATATCCCCCCCCCCCCCCCGCCTCTGGAGTATCACAGCCACGTGTTGCCGTGGCCTGTGCAGTAAACATCTGCCCCACTCGCCACCTTGGTTTGTCCGGCTGCCGCTCAGCCCACCTGGCTGGCCGCAGTCCTGGGGCGGGGACAGCCAGGGGCCCCCACCTCCTGCCGTGCTCAGCCCGTCAGCTCGGCTGCGCCCAGGGGCGTCTGGTTCAGCGCTGCACCCTTGGGCCGGGAGCCCCGCCCCGCCCGGCCCGGCCCGGCCCTGCCCTGGGGTGGCCAGCGCAGGTGTGCCTGCGCCCCACGCGGCCTGCCTGAGCACCAGGAACGCGGAGGCGGGGAGGGGGCCCGGGCGCCCACGTCGCTCTCCTGCTGCACCTGCCGCGGGGGCTACGGACCACCGTCCTCTCACAGCGAGGGGTGACGGGCACGGACCCCTCCCAGGACCGTCCTGTCTCCTAGGCCAGGTCGGGGCACCTCGGGGAGCCCCCCGCCCGCCTTCCCGCCTTCCCGCCTTCCCGCCATCCCGCGGGGGCATCGAGGCACCACCGCTGGGTCGGGCTGGGCTCTGGCTCCTCCCGGGAGTGGGAGCGCACGGAGGTCCGCGGCGTTCGGCGGGGGGGACCAGGGGCGAGGGGGTGCGCGGCGCCCTCCCCATTCAGCAGGTCGGGATCCCCAGGCAGGGCCGGCTTTACTGGCGTGGGCGTGGGGAGGGGGGAGGGGGCGCGGGGCGCCGGCGGCCGCCGCAGGCCGGGGACTACAGCCTCCAGGGCAGCTGGAAGTCCTCCGGCTCCAGCGGACTGCAGTGCGTGGCGTCCACGGTCCTGAGGTGTCTGCGCGCCAGGAAGAGCGCGAGCTGGCGGCGGCGGCGCGCGCTCAGGCCCCGGCCCAGCCGCCACGGGAAGGGCGGCCCGTGCGGCCCGCAGGCCCCGGCGTCCGGCGGCTCGGCCTCGCGGCGCGCGCGGTAGGAGCGCAGCAGCGCCAGGCACCACTCGTCGTCCACGCGCGCGCGCGCGTACAGGGCGGCCTCCCGCGCGGGGCTCCCGGCCCGCAGCCAGCGCGTCACGGCGGCCAGGCCCTCGCGCGCCATCAGCGCCGGGTAGCGGTGGCGCAGCAGCCGCAGGAGCAGCTCGTCGCCGCGGTTGCCCTCCCCGCCGCCGGCCGGCAGGGGGCGCGGGGGCCCCGGGGTGCCCGCCGCGGCGGACCGCGAGCGCCGCAGCAGCAGCACCGGGCCCGGGTAGCGGCAGAGCGGCGCGGCCACGTCGAGGTGGAAGTGCTCGCGCACGGTGCGCACCACGAGCCCCTTCCAGCTGTGCGGCATGACCTTGAGCGCCAGCGGCACCAGGTCGTCGAAGCTGGCGTCGAGCACGAGCGCGCCCAGCTCCGGGTAGGTCACGGCGGCCCGGGCGGCGGTGAAGGCGCCGATGGACCAGCCGTAGAGCACCACGTGCGCGGGCGGGAAGCGCAGGCGCTGCAGCGCGAACCTGACCGCCACGTCCACCGCGTTGGCGTCGTGCTCGGGGGACGGCGCGCCCGAGCCGCCGCCGACGCGCGCGTGGTGCCAGCCCAGCACCGAGTAGCCGGCCTCCAGCGGCGCCGACAGGCAGCCCATCTCATAGAAGCCGGCGTTGCCCTCGCAGCAGACGACGAGGCGCAGGCCGCGGCCGCCGCGGCCCGGGCGCGCGCGCCGGTCCATGAACACCGCGTCGATCTCGCCGCCGTCGCGGGCCGCCAGCTTGGCGCGCCGGCCGCCGTAGCGCTCCACCAGGCGCTCCTGGCCCCGCTGCAGCAGCGGCAGCAGCGCGCGCGCCATCAGGGACACGGAGCCCGGGTACACGAGCCAGCGGCCCAGCGAGTGCGCCAGCGCGTAGCAGGCCAGCTGCCCCGGGAGCTCGCGCAGCTGCAGCAGGAGGCACAGCGCCGGGCCCCGCGCCCCGCCCCGCGGCCGCCCCGCCGCCCCCCCGCCCCGCGCCCCGCCGAGCACCAGCCACAGGCCCGCCGCGGCCGCCGCGCACGTCAGCGCCCGCCGCCCCCCGCCCGCGCCCGCGCCCCCGCCCGCGCCCCCGCCCGCGCGCACCGCGTCCCAGCGGAAGTCCACGGGCCGGCCGCAGAGGCCGGAGCTGCAGCTGGCGGCCAGGTACAGCCTGAACACGTGCACCAGCGCCTTCACGAAGCACACCACGCACATGGGCGTCGAGGCGCCGGCGCTCCGCGGGAGCCGTGTGCGCGCGGCGGGGCTGCGGGGGCTGCGGGGGCGGGGAGGTCCACGGGGGTCGGGGGGCTGCGGGGGGCCGCGGGGGCCGCGGGGGCTGCGGGGCCGGGACCGGGGGCGAGCGCCGCGCTCGGCCGTCTGGGGACGCGCCTCTTCAGGCCCCGGCCCTGCGGCCTTTGTGACCCGGGCCTGGGGGTCCGCGGCGGCGCACGTGCCCCCACGTGAGTCACTGTTGCTGGGAGCGAGGCGGCCCCTGTGACGGCGACAAAGGCCTCGGCCCCGCCCCCGCGCGCAGCCGCCCGCCCTCGCCCACCCTCCCGTGCCTGCGGCTCCCGTGGGCGCCCGTCACACCTGAGCAGCCCCACCCCCACCCCCACGGAGGGCGGGCAGCGGCCCGGAAACCTACAGCCTTGGCCTCTTCCTGGCCAGGAGCCCGGCCTCGGCAGCAACACGCAGGGCCTCCCTGGCCCCAGCCGAGGCCCGCTGTGGGCCACCATGGCTCCCTGCCTGCCCAGGTGCTCCCAAGGGGGAAACGGGTGCTCAGGCTGCGAGCTCAGGCACTGGAGGCCCCGAGGAAGGCCGCTGGTACCAGTTCTCGGCCCAGGAATCCCATGCACCTCCTCACCCTAGGGGAGAAACTGAGTCTGGCCACGGGGGTGCCACAGAGCAGTGAGGCAGTGTGTGTCCAAGGTCCTGTCCCCCCACCCCCACCCCACACCTTCCTTTCCAGGAAAGGGGGTGAGCTTGGGCTGGAAACCCCCCACCTGTTCTGCATCCTCTTTCCACGGGTGCCAGCAGAGGCAGTGACCTCCAGGTAGGTCCTGCCTGGCGGGTGTTCCTCATTTTCAGCCCCTGGCCAAGCCCTCCTCCCCACTCCTCACTCAAATCAGCCCGCAAGCTGTACCTTCCTCTTTTCTGGAGGGCTTCAGTGGGTTCCTCTTTTTCTCCTGTGCTCGAGAGGGCCGGCCCACCCGAGGGCAGAGGGGACAGGGGTCGAGCCAGGCTCTTAGGGCTCGTTCTATAGTCGCCTGGACCGGAAACAGCAAATTGGGCAAACCGAGGCAGAGCCTTGGAGCCGGGCAGCCGGACCCGCCTCACAGACCCAGAGTGTTCTGGGCAGGGGGTTCCAGGCCCCCGCAAGCCCGCTCTGCGCCCCTGCTCCGTGTAGGTGCGTCCCCTGCAGCCCAGTCCCCACCAGGCTTGTGCAGCAGAGCTGCAGGCTGCTGGGGTCCTTAGGGGCTGGCAAGCAGGAGGGGTTGACAGAGTGAATTGGGAGGCTGGATATCCCTCCACTGGGCTCTCCAGCTAAAACACAGAATGCCCACGTAAGTTTGAATTTCAGATAGACAATAAATACTTTTGAGTAGAAGGGTGTCCTACTTGCATGGGTCATACTTTTATAAACCTTATTTGTCAGAAATTCAGCTCTAACTGGATATCCTGTTTTTAGGTTTGTTTATTATTTGTTGCTCAGCCTGGCACCTTCCCCCCCCCGCCCCGCATCCCTCCCCCAGCCAACTGAGATCCAGATTTTCCTGATTATCCAGCTCATATCCCAGGTTGGGCTGCTGTGCTCCGTGGTCAGGTCCTGAGGACCAGTGGGGTGACTCGGGGTCCACTGGTGCACCTGGACAAGAGTCCCCTCTTGCTCCCTCTTCCCTGCAACCACCTCACCTTTTCCTTGGGTCTGAGTGGCAGCAGGGGCCGTGGAGAGACTACCCCAGGAGAGCCCACAGGGTGCCTTGCCTGAGGTCAAGGGGTGGGCATAACTGCTGCCCACGGGGATTGGTGGTCCTGGTCCTCCCGAAATGTGCCCCCTGGTCCTGGGTTAGTAGTGGGAGTGAAAAACGTGGGCGAGAGTGGGGACACTTACTCTTCTGGGAACCCTTTTCATAAACTCAGAAGCTGGGGGTGGGGGTGCCAGATCCAGAAGCTCCCGGCTCACTTTGTGAGATCGGAGGCATGACCTCCAACAGCAGAGTAGAAGGCCTCGTTGGGTCCTCAGCCTGAATCCAAACCAACACAGGGGTCTCCTGGAAGCCTGTCCTCAAAGTATGTTAGAACGCCACATCTCGTGGGGCTTGGAGGAGCCCGTCCTCCTGGGGACAGTCTCTCGGCTTGCTGAGCTCTGAGACTTGTCTTTGGAAATAGACTTTCCGTCACTCAGGTCCATTTGCCCTTGGCTCGCCCTAGAAGAGCAGGAGGCCTGGAGGAAGAGGTGGCTTTGGTGGAGGGGGAGCAGAGGCCAGCTTCCGAGGAGCAGAGATCAGCAGGCTGGAAGTGTCCGTAGCCTGTGTCTGGCCTGGCCCCTGACCCCACCAGCCCTGCCCCCCAGCCCATGGGAGCCCAAGTGCCCCCAACCACCAGCCCTGTTGAGACAGGAAAGCATGTGACAGGAAGGGAGACCTCCTCCTGCTGTCCCCTCTCCAGAAGAGCAGAGCCCCCCAGACAGGACCAGCTGCAGCAGCAATGACCTCTTGTGCTCCCCCTCCCATCTGCTCAGGGAAGGTGGGGCCGTAATCTCAATTATCAGGTCTCAGTTGGAGGAGGCAACCCCCCCTCGAGCCCCAGGTCTGCCGGGCAGACATCTGAGCATATACCCCACCCCCGCAGAGCCTGCTGGGCTCTGTGACCTCTGGCCCTCACGCTCGGGGCTTCCACCCTCCCCCACTGAGGCAGTGCTCCCTCCTGGCCGGTTCTGCTCTGCCTCCCTGGAGGCCCTGATTTATGCCGCAGGAGCAGACCCAGCCAACCTTGGAGCAAGAGTGGAGGGAGAGAGAAAACGCCAGTCCCAGAGGCTGGAGGGGTGGGGGCTGGGATCGGAGCCCCTGGCAGAGGGTGTCCAGCCAGGCGGCAGCCGTGAGCTGACCACAGCAGCCCGGGGCTCTGGGAGCAGAGCCCGGGCCTTGGGAAAACTGAAGCCACCCTGGCGGGAGAGGGAGCTGAGTCTGCACAAACGCCTCTGCTCAGGAAATGGGGTGCAGGGAAGGTGGGGGGTGGCTCAGAGCCTGAGGACAGGAGGGGACGCTTCCTGGCGGATGCAGGGTCAAAGAAGGGGCGGAAATGGCCAAGACAGCTGCTGAACATCTGGAATCACAGAGAATTACCCAGAGCCCTCAAGGATGGTGGGGTTGGTGGGGAGCAGTACACACCCACGCCCTCTCCTTCCTGCCTCCCAGCAGGGCCAGTCTCCTCCCACTGCACCCCCACCATCAGGGTAAAGTTTGGGTTGGGGTCAGGAGCCCAGCAGGCTGGTCCCAGGGGGCCAAGTTCCCTGGAGCACAGTCCCCCCCTGCCCCCGGCCCGGGTATTGCCCGTTTCTGCAGACCAGGCGTCGTGCAGGCAGGCGCGGCCCCGTGCCCGGGAACGGCCCCGATGACCAAGTTCAACACCAACTCACAGGGGCGGCCGCGCGCCCAGTCAGGGTCCCCTCTGCCACCACAGTGACACCGTGCACAGGGGCCGGTGTGAGGAGAGCGCTCACGTCCCGGAGTTCACAACGACTAGGCAGGGCTCGGCCACCCCTGAGACAGGCCGGAAGCGTTACCCGGCCCCCTCTGAGCTCCCTGGCGGCGACGGTCCGAACTGGCCGCGACCTTGTGCACCTTCCCTCTTTGCCTACGAACGTGCACGACGTGTAGTGGGACGAGGGCTTTTAGGAAAGCCGATGTGCCGAACGGGGGACCCCGCCGCTTGTTTGCTCAGGGGCGCCGCCAGCACTGGTGAGGGCGATCGCTCCGGGGAGCAGGCCCCGGGCCCCGTACACCTCCCCTCTCGGCGGCTCTGCCTTTCCAGGCCTTTCCCCTGGGCCGCGGTGGCCGCCCTGAGCACCGGGTGCTCCCTGCCCGGAGGTCCCTACGAGGCCCGCCTGGGTGAAGGGGCGCCAGCCAGTGTGGGCCTGTGTCTTGCTGGGGTTTCCCGCGGGGACGGGCGGCGAGCTGAGCCGGCCCCGCGCCCAGGGCGCCCCGGAAGCCATCCCAGCAGCGCCACGGTCCCCTTGGTGTTCTGTGTCTCGCTGCCCCCAGTGACCCCTCACCTGGGGGACCCGGTGCCATGGCCACCGCGCCCCAGACGGAAACTGCGGCCTGGAGCTACGCGGCCAGGCCTGGCTCCGGGGGAGAGAGTGGAGCGGCCGGGCTTGATGGGGGGACGGGAAGATGGGGACCCCGTGCGACGGGCGAGGCCCAGGCCTTCGGCGGCTGCCACACGTTGCCTGGCGGTTGTGGGACCCCGAAAACCGGCAGTGGGCGGGAAGGGGCCTCGCCGGAGGGTCTGGGATGCCACCGACCAGCTCCCAGCCAGCCGCCCGGGGCGCCCCTCCTGGGCCGAGCGTGGGGGCGGCTCTGACTCCCGAGGGCGCCGCGGGTGCCCTTCCTGGCCCTTCCGGGTCGTGGCAATGTGGATTCTTCAGCAGCGCCCCCGAGGGCCTGGGCGGCCGGGTCCCTGCCCAAGCTCTGGCGCCCCCCACCCCCCGCCCCCCGCTCCAGGCTCCGCGGCGCCGAGGGGCTGTCCCTGGCGTCAGGCCGCCCGCAGTGCCCCCCACGGGAGGCTGAGGGCACGGTGGGTGTGGGCGGGGGGCACGGCCTGGGGAGGTCGCCAGAGGTCGGGGCGGGGCGGGGAGCCCAGGGCTGGCGGCGCCAGAGGCCCCTTGGTCGGTCAGGCTTCCTGGGGCGCAGGCAGGGGGCTGCAGCTGGCTCCTGGGGGGCCCCAGGTCAGGGGCGGCACATTCTCAGGACCCCAGATGGAGGAGAACCCCGCCCGCCCCCGCCCCAGACCCCCCCGGGGACTTGGGCACCCCCTGGAGGAGGAATGAAGCCGGGAGGATGGTGAGGGGAAGCCCGCCCAGGGGGGAGCAGGACCCCGCAAGGCCGCCACGCACTTGGCGGGGGGAAGCCCGCAGGACAGGACCCGGATGGCCAGTGTCCCCGTGGCCTGCGGTGCGGGGCTGGGGGAGGGCTGTTCTCGGCCACACTGCACACCTCCGAGCTCCGAGCCGATCTAGGTTACAGCCCTCTGGGCTCCTGCTAGGTCTCTAGCGCAGATTAAAAACGGCAACTGTCCCGGAGCTGACCCCAGGGGACCCTGAAAGTTTCCTCCCTCCCACCCCCCTTGCTCAAGGCACTCTCTGTTCTCCGCATCTGCTGAACTCCGGGCGGCTGCTCCGAGGCCCTCACTCGCCCACCCCTCTTACCCCGCTGCTCCCTGGGGAGCTGGCTAGGAGTCAAGCCCACCTCTGTGGTGGGCCGGCCCGGACAGGCAGTCCTGTCTTCCCTCTGTCCCCTCCCTCCAGGCTGTCCCCCGGGCTTCAGCAGAGAAATGGGGAGACAAGGGAGGACGTGAAGGGGCTGCTGGCCCCTGCTCGCCCGGCCAGGTGCCTCCCACCTTGGCCGCTGTGGTTTCTCTAATGGGGGCCGCACTCCAGAGTGACCCCCGGACCCCACCCACGGTGCACAGACACGAAGGCATCAGCGCCCCCAGGCAGCCCCTGCTCCAGGACAGGCCCACCCAGGAAGGCAGGGGGGAGGACCAAGAAGCAGAGAAAGCCCCGTTATCCCCTTTCCTGGCCCCCACCCTCCCCTGGGGATCAGCACTAACCGCAGGGCTGCCCACCCCAGCTGCTTTGAAGCTGCCGGGGGCAGGACCCAGCTGCCAGGGTTCGTGTGCCGGCCCGCCCCTCCGGCTGCGTGGGAGCCAGGGAGTGACCACAGGGCCGCCAGCGGCCTTTGAAGTGCTGAGGCACGGCCCCAGGAAGTGGGCAGTAGCCCACCCAGGCCCTGGGCCAGCCCTGCCCAAGGGCTCGAGCCCCTCCGTGCCAGGCTGGGAGCCGGGCCCCAGCTGTCTCCACGGGCTAGGCACCTTGGTTGCTCAGGTGCAAAGCAGGCGAGGGGCTTGGTGGGCGGCAAGGAAGGAAGAGGCTGCCTCCCTGGCCTCCGGGGCCCAACCCCAGCCCCAGCGTCACCCAGGCTCCCATGGCGGGAGCCAGTGAGGCCAGGAATCGGTCCCTCTCCCTCAGCTAAAAATAGCAGGCCTCGGGCTTTGTGGAAAGCCCCTGGGGCGGGGGAGGAAGGAGCAGGGCTGCAGGGCTGGGCCCTGGGGAGCCAGGCTAGGCAGGAAATGCCCTGGTGCACTGCCCCCCACCCCCCACGCAAAGGCTCTCGTCAGCAGGCACAGACCCCTGGAAAGTCCCAAGTGGTGTCTTCACACCTACGTGGGGCAGGGATCTTCTGGGTCCCTCAGGCTAGGCCTCAGACGTCAGGGTGGGCTCCTCTAACCCCGCTGAAGACGTCCTCCTGGGCCTGGGCTGATGTCCTGCTCTGGGCACCAGAAGGCAGATGAAGGCAGTTCTTCCTCCCGGTCGGCCTCTGCACCTGGTGGCGGCCTGAACCATCCCACCCTCCCGCCTCCCGGTCACACTCCCACCAGAGCCGATCATTGCACAGATAATCCTCGAGGGCCTGCTTGCTGGTGGTGGGGACAGGGCTGAGCACGGCCCCTGATGCATCCCTGCCCCAGGGTGCCTCCTGGGCCCAGGGCTTAACCCAAAGGAGGACCTTCCAAGGAGCAAACACCACTGTCCATCTGGAAGGGGGAGAGCGGGAGAGGGGTCAGCAGCTGAGACCAGAAAGATGGGCAGGAACTGGCTCTTGAAGTGGATTGTTCAGTGGGGCCTGGCCCTGGGAGAGCCCTGGGAACCTGGCCGCTCGGGGGAACAAGGCAAGGCCCCCGTGGCTTGCATCTGGGGGTGGTAGGGGCCGGGGAGGAATGGGGCTAGGGCTGAGGGCAGATCAGGGATAGTTTGTAGGCGACAGCAAGGAATTTGTTTTGTTTTTTAAAAGATTTTATTTATTCACGAGAGACACAGAGAGAAAAAGAGGCAGAGACCCAGGCAGGGGGAGAGGCAGGCGCCTGCGGGGAGCCCGATGTGGTACTTGATCCCGGGACCCCGGGGTCCAGCCCTGAGCCAGCCAGATGCTCAATTGCTGGTCGCCCCCCCACCCCGCCCCGGTCATCCCAAGGGCAAGGAATTTGAAAGGAAACCACTTCTCAGAAGTCACTGAAAGATTCTCAGCAAGAAGGTTCCAGAAATGACCTCACTTTGTGTTTCAGAGAGGTCAGCGCTTTGTGGAGGAAGGTGGGTGGGAGCAGGTGCGGAGGGCAGCGGGGCAGCGGGGCAGCGAGGGCCGTGGTGCCCGCGGCCTCTGTGGGGTGGGAGCACGCAGTGCACGGCGGGCCCAGGAGGGACACGGTGGGCCAGGAGCACGCGTGCCCGCCGGGCCTGGCTCTGCCGTGGCGCTCGCCTTCCAGCTGGGTTGTCCGAGCCATGAGCAGCGCTGGGGTGGCAACAAGCAGAGGGTGCCTGGGGTGCTCGCGGACGGTGCCGGAGAGGATAGGGCTGCCGATGCTGCCGGTGCTCCTGAGAGAGAACAGAAGCCCCACGCCTGATGAGAAGGAGTGGGGGGGCGGAGTCCCCAGGGGACGGGAGGGCCCTCCTTGCGTGAGGGGCATAGTGGGGTGTCCCAGCCGTGTGGCCACGGAGAGACGACGGTAGACACGGTCACTTGCGAGTGGGCGTGGGTTTCGGTGGCCGCTGGCTGCAAGGTGTGCCCCTGGGGGTGGCTTAGGGCAGGTGTTGGGAGGTGAGGAGGCGGAGGAGGCGTCTGAGGAGGGCCCGGACGTCCCTGCGGCACCTGACATCTCTGAGGAGGGACAAAGGCGACATTTCCAGTCCTCACTGGTGCAGAGGCCACTTCTGTCCCTGCCACGCGACCTGCCATCACCCTGTTGCCCTGGCCCCGCCCTGGCTTCCGCCGCCACCCGCCCGCCCGCGACCGGCGTCCGTGGAGAACAGACCCTGCGAGGGCATGGCCACCAGTCCCAGGCACCGCGCCCACCCCTCGGGAGCCCCCGGTCTGGTGGGGCGGCCTGGAAACACGCCGTAGGACCTGCAGGAGATGAGCGGGGAAGGGCCACAGCCGGGCTCTCAGCTGCGTGCCCACAGGAATGCAACACGCTCCCACAGTCGTCCTCGACCGTAGCGCCCTGACTGTGACGTCCCCGGCGAGAAACGCCCAAAAGGCCATGGGCGGGCGGACGGACGCGCGGGCTGTGGTCCGTCTGTCGGACGGAGGAAGGAGTGAACCCCTCACTCCCACAGGATGAAGCTCAAGCGCGTTGCGCTGATGAGAGGAGGCCCCACGGCCGAGGCCCGGACCATGGAGTTGGGCGACCCCCGAAGAGAAGGAAGTCCAGGGCCAGGAGGCCGACTGACGGCTGGCAGGGCCTGAGGCTCGCGCGGGCGCTGAGAGGTGCGGGGGCCCCTTCGGACGGCGGGGTGTCCTCCGGCGTGCTATCGGGTGGTCCCGTGACTCCCCGTCTGTCAAAGCGCAGCAGGTCGTTCGCTCACGCTCGGCGAGTGTCTGTGTATAAATTAGACCTCGGAAGAGCTCAGCTTTGGAAAAGATGTAAAGACCGTGTGTGTGACACGAAAACATCAGGAGGGGGTGACGGGGACGAGGCTGAGGCGCTGGAAGGGGCTGGCTTCCGGAGGTTGGCTTCTTGGAGGAGGCATCGCTTCTCCTGGGCGGGCCCTGGGGCACAGGGGAGCAGGATCACCTGGTAACTCTCCGCTCCCCATCCCATTCGGTGGGGCGCCCGGGGCTCAGCTGGGTAAGCGTCCAACTCTTGGGTTTGGCTCAGGCTTCGATCCCAGGTCGTGATGCCCCACGTCAGGCTCCACACCCGGCGCTGTGTCCCCTGGAGGTTCTCTCCCTCTCCCTCTGCCCCTCCCCCCCGTGCGCAGTCTGAATTAATAAATCTTTTATTTTTATTTTTTTTAAAGATTTTATTTATTTATTCATGAAAGACAGAGAGAGAGAGAGAGAGGCAGAGACACAGGCAGAGGGAGAAGCAGGCCCCAGGCAGGGAGCCTGATGTGGGACTCGATCCCGGTATGATCCAGGATCATACCCTGGGCCAAAGGCAGACACTAAACTGCTGAGCCACCCAGGGATTCCCCTGAATTAATAAATTAAAAAAAAAATCCCATTTGGTGATTTTAACTCTTAAGTAAAAAGAGGCAAATCCAGACTCAAGTTGTGAGTTGAGATAATTCACCTTTTTTTAAAAGATTTATTTATTTATTTATTTGTGATAGAGAGAGAGAAGCAGGCTCCATGCCGGGAGCCCGATGCGGGACTCGATCCCGGGACTCCAGGATCACGCCCTGGGCCAAAGGCAGGTGCCAAACCACTGAGCCACCCAGGGATCCCTGAGATAATTCTCTTTTATAGGCTGTTTTTGTTTTTTATGATTTTTAAAAGATTTTTATGTATTTATTCATGAGAGACACAGAGAGAGAGAGAGAGAGGCAGAGACCCAGGCCGAGGGAGAAGCAGGCTCCATGCAGGGAGCCCGACGCAGGACTCCATCCTGGGACCCGGGGTCACGTCCTGAGCCAAAGGCAGACGCTCAACCCCAAGGTGCCCTATAGGCTGTTTTTAGATGAGAATCGTTTCCTGCTCGGGTCACTGGAATAGTCTGGCCAAAGCTGCCTGGAATGTCCAGCAGGCACTCGCGTTGGGCATGGGGGGCATGAGACTGAAGCCAGGAGACTGGTGTGGAAGGGCCGGTGAGGCCCCCGGGGCTCCCCGCCAAGTGGGGGTGTCCTGGTCTGGATTCACCACTGGCCAGTAGACCGGGCCCAGACTGTCCTGGCAGCTGGGACGTGTCCTCCAGCACCTCCTGGGACCCTCGTCTCCCAGACCAGTGAGCAAACCGTCAGCCGGTCTCAGCTCGGGGTGCCAGCTCAGAGAAGGCCGGGCTGGGCTGCTGCCCCCAGAGGAGCGGGTGTGTGAGAGCAAGGGGTCCCCATGGCCTTCACCATGGCCGAACCGTCCCTGGGGCTGCTGTCCTGGCAGGGGAGGGCCTCTCCGCTAGGGCACTGGGCCCCTGGGCAGGAGGTGAAGGCAAGCCTATAAAGGCGGAGTCCCCACATGGCAAGAGGCAGTGACCACCCGGGCCTGCTGGCGTCCCCCGTCATCTGTGGGGTTCCGTGAGGATGGATCCTGGGGCGGGCACCACCCTGGGTGGGTATGTGGGCTGTCCTGCATCCTGGCCGGCTGGTGGGGTCTGGGCAAGGGGACTGGGGTGTTCAACTGGCAAAGGCCCTGCTGTTCTCCTTGGAGTCACTGTTTGAAGTAGCTGGGACTGGCTGTCAGGACACTGGCCAATCTTGGAACTGGTGAGCCCAGGACCCAGTGACCTTTTCCCCCTGTGGCCTTGACTGGGGCTGGGAACCTCCGGCCTGGCGTCCTGTGTCCTGCCAAGAGGATGTCCTGTCCTCAGGCCAACTCCCCCGCCCTCCTCCATCCCTCTGGGGCCTCCTGGGGCAGAGGTGGGAGTGTGGGGGTGGAGGGGAGTTGGAAGTCAGCTGGCTGTCCCCCACTGCCCGTCCCTCCCCACCCCCGGCTGTGCTGCAGGGACAGGGGCCCCCAGTCCCGCACCTGGGGTGTTCCCAGCACTTGAGTCCTATTCCCACAGCAAGGGGGGGGGGTCGCTGCTCCAGGAACAAAGGCTAGGAGAGGAGAGGGGGAGCAGGGAGCAGGGAAGAGGAAGGGGAAGGGACTGAGCTGAGACGCTGAGGCCACCTCTCCAGGAGCTGCCTCCCCCAACCCTCTCCCGGGTTTCCTGCCCTGAGCCTGTGTGTGGGCGAGGATGTGAGCGAAGGAGGGTGTGAACCAGCTCAGCTCCAGCTCCTGCCACAAGCCTGCCCTCATCACGGGGAAAGGAGGCCCGGGGGGGTGGGGGGGTGGGGGGGGGTGGATATCAGGTGGAAAGATACAGGAGGCTCCAGGAGCTCAGCCCCAGTGGGCTGCAGGGAGATGGGGGAGCTGCCCTGGGAGCAGGGCCGAGCGGGGTGGCCGCTGACCGCCGGGCCCTCCTGGCCGTGCACGTGTGGCTGTGCCCCGAGGGCCCTCCCTGCACCCCCGGCTGGTGGTCGCTGGGCACCTGTGCTCGGGTCCCCTGGCCTTTGTGTGCGTCTCCAGGTGGGTTGGGTTTCTGGGGAGAGTTCGGGGGAATCGTGCCCACATGCGCCCTGGGTCCCTGGGCGTCTTGTCCCGTACATTTGTGAGCAGGTCCCTGAGCCCTGCGTGTGTGTACACGATGTGCTCCTGCGTGTGAAGCGGCGTCCCGGCCTGTGTCTGAATGCGGCCCCGTGGACACCGTGTCTGTGGACCTGGGGAGGGCGGGGGGCAGGAAGGCAGCTGTTGGGCTCCCTCCTGCCCCCCCACTACCCGACAGGGGGCTCGGTCCACCCTCCCAGAGGCGGCTCAGCGAGTTAAAAATAGCCCCAGGGCCTCTGGAAGCGGAAGGGGTAGAGGCACCCCTGGCCCAGCAGGCAGCGGGCGGGCCCAGGTTGCAGCAGCATTCCAAGGCCAGCTGGTCAGGCGCCAGCAGGGTGGGCCGCACATCCGCAGGAGGACCCGCACCCGGCGGCCCCTTGGGAAGGGCAGAGCTGGCTCCCCGTCCCCGGGGGGGAAGTGCCCCCGAGGTGCCCCCGGGGGCTGCCCTCAGCCGTCTTCTCTGCTCCCTCTGTGGAGGGTCCCTGGAGGCCCAGAGGGAACCCAGGACAGGGTCCCCCGGGGAGAGGGGCAGCAGAGAGCTTGGGGGGTTTGTATGACCTTTTATTGAAGTGTCACATCCACACAGAAAAGTGCACATACTTTGAAGTGTGCGGCTGAATAAATTATCGTAACCCGAGCGCATCTTGTCGCCAGCTCCCAAACCAGGAAAACAGGCCATTGCCAGCCCCGGGGGGCCCAAAGGCCACCCCCCGCGATCGTGTTGGCTCCGCGGTCCCACCGGTGCCGTGGACACCCCTCACTCCGCTCTCGAGGACGCTGGGGTGGTGCCGCGGCCGTGCCTGGGATCCAGGGTGGCTGCTTCTTGTGGCTGGTCCGGATCCCACGCTGGGACAGGCCGTATTTTAGTCACCTACTCGATGGCTCGGGGGCGTTTGGGTTTTTCCAGTTTGGAGTGTTACCAACAGGATGGCTTTGAACATCCTGGCACATGGTTTTTGGTGAACCCAAGGTACGGATGTTCACTGGGCACCCCCGGGAGTGGACGTGTACCTTGAACTGGCCACGGGGCCCTCTGGGGACTATGGGGGCGCTACGGACACTCCCCTAGGAATGCTAGAAAGTGCTCAGGATTTCAGGGAGGACTGCTCCCGCCCCACCCTCGGTTCCGAGCCTCCAGCGCTGGCCTCTGCAGCCTTCAGGGTCTGTGTGTCCTCCGCCAGGCCAGGTCTTGGGCGAGGGCCCCCGGGGAGAAGCTGTCCTCCCCCCGGGAGGGATGGGCAGCGCCGGTGCGCCCTCCGCAGCCAGGCACGCCCAGAGGAGGCGCTCCATCCTGGAGGCCCACCCTTCCTTCCTCAGGAAAACCTGTGGTCTGATAAGGCCTCCAGTCTCTGGTTTTCAAAACCACCCCGGCACTAGGACCCCCCAGGGGAGGGGGACAGAGCCCCAGGCAGCCCGCGGCGGCTGGGGTGGGACTGGTTCCGGGCACTGTGCAAGCACCGGGCAGGTCCTGGTTGCCCGCTCTGGGGGCTGGGAGCCCGGGAGGGACAGGTGGCCGCCCCCAGGGGGCCTCCCCCGGCCTCGGCCAAGGCGCCAGGCCCTCTGCGGCCCGGCAGCCCGGGCTTCCTCTGATGCTCCCTGAGCCTGTGGGGGGCAGGCCGGGCCCCGAGGGGACACCCCGCGGCAGCCCAGGCAAGCCCCTTTCTTCTGACACGACCGTCCCCCAGGTCTACGACCCTCGTGGTGGCGTCCCAGGACGACTCGAGGCCGAGCCCAGCGGGGAGGGCGCCGCCGGCTCTCCCGGGACTGAGCCTGCAGCCGAGAGCCCAGAGCCCGGGAGCCCGGCCCTGCCCCCTGCCCGTGCCCACTGCTCGCTGGCAGACTCCCGTGTGATGGGGCTGCCAAGCTAGATGGCGCCTCCCAGGGCTGCTTCGGGGGCCCTGCCGTGGGGGGGCCGCTCGCTGCACAGTGAGCTCAGGGAAGTAAGCCGCCTGCCCCGAGCCGCACAGCTGCGCTGGTCCCCATTCCGGCCGCGCCGGCCCCCGAGCCCGAAGGGGCCAGCACAGCCCTGCCCTCGGGAGCCCGGGCAGGGTGAAGGCCAGACACACAGCGAGGGCAGACAGCGGCCAGGGGCAGGGCCCTGCGGGCTCCTCCAGCCGAGGGAGAGGGCAGGGAGCAGCGGCACTGGGCGGGCGGGAGGACGTGGCCTGGCACCCGCGGGTGGGCGGTGGGCGGTGGGAGTGCGAGCAGGGGGCGCAGAGGCAGAGAGCGGGCGTGGGCGCTGGCTCCGTTAGTGCCTCAGCCGAGCAGGGTGTGTGGGCACGGGATCCACGTGTCATGAGACCAGCTGCAGGTACAGCTTGCAGGGTGCGTGGTGAGGGGGGCGGGCTGAGGCTGGCGAGCAGGCTGGCGGGCAGGGACAGAGGCCGCGGCCCGCGGGGGGCGGGGGGAATTCTATTTCAGGGTTCCCTCCCCCCAGGCTGTGCGGCCCTGGAGGCTGACCTGCGTGGGGCCTCGCCAGCAGCCTGCATCCCCAGCGAGGGCTGTGCCGTGGGCCCGAGGCCTGGCGTCCCAACCGTCCACGGGGAGGGGGGGTGGCGAGAGGCACCCAGGATGGGCTCGCAGGTCTGAGGGGGAGGCGGGCAGCAGAGGGGAGCCCTGGACCAAGTGCGGTCTGCACCGGGGGGCCTGGGAGTTGCCCAGGCACTGGAGGAAGGGGCTCTGCACTGGGCCCATCCAGGTGGCACCCGAAGCCCCCCGGGAGCAAGAGGGAGGACCGCCCACGGCCCCTCCTGACCCCGGTGGCACTGGGGTGGGGGCGCTGTGCCCCGGTGACTCCCGGGAGGGGTTGCCCCTTTGTCACAGGGGCCAAGCTTGCTCCGCCGCCCTGGAGGCTGCCCTCCCAGTGTCGAACTGTGGCCGGGGGCCCATCTGCTCAAACCGAGCCAGGACCACCTGGATGGCGCCCACTCCCAAGCACCGCCTGGCTTCCTGTCCCCTAACCGGCAGCCACCCCCTGCTGCCAAGTCGAGAGGCATCTCCTCCATGGGCCGCGCCCAGGGTCCTCAGCTCTACGTCCTCAGAATCTCTCTGAATCGTTATTAGACCAAGGCTGTCCTGTTCAAAAGTCTTGAGTGGCACGCTGTAGCTTGTGGAAAGCCTTAGAAGCCGCAGCCCAGTGGAGCCCGGCAGGCCTCCATGGCTCCCTCCCCCAGGAGCACCTGCGGGCGCGGCACCGACGACCACGGGTCCCTGACTTCCACCCACGGCCTCTTGTCCTCATTCTGGAGGCTCAGGCCGGACCGTGTCCTGCTCAGTGTCCAGAACTGGGCCTGACTCACAAGCGCGTCCGCTGAGTCGGGAGCCACGGGAGCGGAAGCCGACCAAAGCACACAGAGCAGCCGCTCGGACGCTCTTGCACACTCTCCACTTCCCAAGGTCCACACGCCCACACGCGGGCGCACACGAGGCCGGGTCACAGGCGTACACCTGGACCCCAAGGACACACATGCATGAGCACAACCCCCGGAAGTGCACACAAATACGTGGACAAACACAGGGGTTCATGACACTGTCACCAGGAAATTAGCCCTGGATGCTCGCGAGAGGGGGACACTTGGAGAGGGGGATGCTCAGGACAGGGGGACGCTCAGCAGAGGTGGCAAGATGAATCTCGTTCAGACTCCCACGGTGGGGGAGACACAGGTGCGAGCTGCCGCAACCTCAGCTGAGACAATGATGACCGAGGTTTTCATTTTTTAATTAATTAATTACTTAATTTATTAATTTATTTTAAATTTTTAAAATTTGAGAGAAAAGAGAGCGTGGGAGCAGGGGGAGGGACAGAGGCAGAGAGTCCTAAGCGGAGGCCACCTTGTGCCCTGAGATGCTGGAGTCGTGACCAAGAGTCAGAGGCTCACTGCCCGGCTCCCTCCAGAACCCCGAGTTTCATCGGCTCTCTGGACTACAGCTGCCCTGGCCCGGGGGGGCATCCATACACCCCATGGACAGGAGGAGGAGTGAGGTCAAGGCAGCAGGTGCCACTGGGCGGGGTCGGGGCCTCTCCATGCCCACCGAGGGGCCTTGGGAGGATGCTCGTCCAGCGGAGGAGAGGTGCCTGTGCCTCGTCCAGGGGGGACACGGCCCTTCATCCGTGGGGCTCGGGGCCACAGCACCTGTTTCCTCTGCCCGCTGCCTCCCAGGAGGCCCGGGCCGCCCTGGTACTGCTGCCCTCCGGGGAGACTCCCGGCACAGGGCGGGTGCTTGGGAGGGGGGCTCTGTCTCGTCCTTTTCTCCTAGGACAGGCCAGGGCGGGCCACGGTGACGTGGCCCCCGCGTCCCCCGCAGGGCGGCGGCCTGGCAGCTCCCGGAGGGGCCACCGGGGAGAGCCCGCGGTGTCCTGCACCCTCGGCGGCTATCTGCAGATCGCGGCCTCTGCAACGTGAGCCTCGGCGGCTGCAGCCCTAAGAAGCAGCTGGCTCCTCCGTCGGAGACCGAGGCCCCGGCCCCGCACCCCGCTCCGGCGCGGACTGGCCGGATCCCCGAGGATGGGTTTCCAGGGCCTGCCCGAGATGGAATTACAGCCCAGGCTGCACCTGCAGCACGGAGAGCTGCCTCCTGGCCCTGCCACGCAAGGACCCGTGCGGATGGCGTGGTTGCTGCGTGCCCCGCAGGGGGACGCGGGGGCTGTGGAAACCCCACGTGGGGTGCGAGGGTCAGGGGAGCATCTCCAGAGCATAGGATGCCACCGCAGGGACCGCAGCATCAGTACGGAAAAGGAAGAGGGGACAGAGGAGTGAAGGATTGGACCTGGGGGTGGGTGATAAAGGGGCTGGGGCTGGTGCAGGGTGCCCGGCGGGGGGAGGGGGGGCGGGATGGGACACAGTGGGGAGCCCAGACCAGGAACGGGGCCCACCTGGGTCTGCGGAGGCCAGAGGCCCCCCCGACAGAGGCCTGGAGAGCGAGGAGGCTACGTGCCCCTGGCCATTGCCCGGAGGGGCCAGGGCAAGGTCAGAGAGGACCGGGAGGCTCCTTGCAGCCCTTGCAGCTGCCCTGGCCGGGCCCCGCCGCAGTCCCACCCCCGAGCTGGCCTGGCCATGCAGCTGGCAGTGGGGACGGCGCCTCTGCTTGTCTTGCCTCTGACTTCTGCGCCTTTTTCTTCCCACCCTTTCCTCTCCGCTGGGCCCGTGGCCCCCAGATGCCCCTCTAGCTTCCTGCCTCTGCCCCCTGGCACCAGCCCCTCCGGGAGCACAGCAGGTGTGGCCCAGCCCCGGTCCGGAGGGAAGGTCTGGAATGCACAGCCCTGGTGCGGGGCCTGAGGGTGGAGGTGGGAGGGGGCTCAGGAAGGAAGGGTGCTGGCAGTTGGTAGCGGCGTTTTGGAAGGACGGTTGGGGGTGAGCACTTGGAATGGAGATGGGGCGGCAGTTGGCGGTGGCAGCTGGAGTGGCAGTTGGGGCTTGGCAGGGGCGCGGGCCCGAGGACAGTCGGGGTGGGGCAGCCGTGGGGTTGGCAGGTAGCCCCCGGCCCTGAGCGGCTCTGGAGGGTGGTCTCGGGGCGGCCCCACAGGAGAGCGGGGCCAGCTGGCCGCAGACGCGGGCTGAGCCAGGCCCGGGAGTAGGCCTGGGTGGTGCTGGCGGCAGCCTGGAGCAGCTCAGTCCACCCGCGGGACCGGCTGACGCGCGGGGGGCGGGTCCCGCCGAGCCGCCCCAGCACCGCCAGGCCCGCCCTGCCCTCTGCTTGGCTCCCGCGAGCTTCCAGCGGGGGCTTGCGGAGGGCAGGGGCAGCTTCTGGGCAGTTCCCTGGGAGGGGGCAGGACTCCCAGGGCTGTTGCCATGGGGACGCTGGAGCCACATCACTGGTTGGAGAATAAACAGACAAGTTCTCGGACTAGTGACCGCTATGAAGACAGCTCAGAAAGCTCAGCTGGGGGAGGACGGGCTGGGGGGCCGCTGGGGGGTCCCCGGGGCAGGGGCTGCGGCCGTGAGGGCCCTGGGGGGGCGGGGGGAGCCTGGGAAGGAAGACGCCGAAGAATATCTGCTGCGGGTCCTCTCTTCCCCAGCCCCTGCTGGGCTCCCCCTCGGGAGCAAACCTGCGGGAGGCAGGTCCCCGCGCCCCCGGGGCATCAGAGCCCCTGGCGTGGGGCTGGGGCCCTTCCCGAAGCCACAGGGCGAGGTGGGGGGGCAGGCACCGGGCTGCCTGAGCACCGCGCAGGGGGCAGCGCCAGGGCCTCGGGGGAGCCACATGCCTCACCCAGCGGAGCCTGTCCCCGGGGGTGTCCTAGCCCGCACACCTGTGCGCCTGCCCACTTGCCGCACGTCGGCCCCCAGGCCCCGGCCGCCCCGGCTTGCTCCTTCCAGGCCCCAGACTCCTCACGCACACAGCTGGTGGTGGCAGGACGACCGGCACGCGCTGACCGGGGCAGAGCCCTGGTTGCCCCTTTCTCCCCCGTCATGTCCCCCAGCTCCGCCATGGTACGGAGGCACCTTGTGCCCTGCACCCCCTCAGACGCGTACCGGCTGGACGTAGGCCCCAGATGCAGGTGCCCTAGTCCAAGGATGCTGGCGAGGCCGCAGCCTCGGTCCCCTCCTGGCCCCAGAGCCGTCCCCAGGGCAGAGCTGCCCTCACAGAGGCCACCTGCTCCAGACGGTGAAGGACCAGCGGACGGCCAGGTAGCCCATACCTGCGAGGGTGTGCACAGCCTTGGGGCTCAGGTGCAGGGCACATCGCCTGCATGGACAGCAGGAACCCACGAGAGGGAGGACGCCCTGCGGCCCAGGCTGGCATCTGCCTCCTGTAGCCCTTGGATAATGCTGGTCACTGAGGAGTGTGGGGTTCCCGTGTCCCCGCCGAGCACGTGCACCGGGTGGCTCCAGGGAGTCCAGCCGCACGATCTCCCTTTTGCTCCCGGCTCTGTTGAGAGGCTGCAGTTGCTGCTGTTGGTTCTCCTTTCTTTCTTTTTTAAAAAGTAAGGAAAGGGGATCCCTGGGTGGCTCAGCACAGCACTACCTTTGGCCCAGGGTGTGATCCTGGAGTCCCGGGATCGAGTCCCACATCAGGCTCCCTGCATGGAGCCTGCTTCTCCCTCTGCCTGTGTCTCTGCTTCTCTCTCTCTCTCTTTGTGTGTCTCTCATAAATATATGAATAAATAAAATATTTTTTGAAAAAGTAAGGAGGCTTATTTGCTCATAGAACAATAACCATCTGGAAGTACGGTGGACTTCGGGTATGGCTTGATCAGGGGTCTTGGAACTCTACTTGGTGCTGCTTTTTTGGTGTCCTCAGCCTCAGCCTCAGGCTGCTCGCCCTTCTGTCTGTTCTTGGGGCCGAGAGGCTGGGAGTACCAGTCCTCTAGCACCCGCATGGCTGCAGGGGTCACGTAGGGGAACAGGGGAGACAGTGCCAGCGCCCTGGGGACTTATTCCAGGGCTCAGCAAGTCCTTCTATCGAGGCCAAAGGCCCTCGACTGGGATGGGCTCTGGTACTGGTGAGACAGAGGCTTGGTTCTCGTGGGCAGGTCTGCTGAGCAATGACTGAGCACCACTGTGTGCAGAGGGAGGCAGCCTCTGGAGTCCTGCATTCCTGCGTGGATGGCGGGGGTGGCACCTCCGCGAGGCCGTTCCCTGGGGCGCCTGAGGGGACCGACATCTCGGGACAGACGGGCTCTCTCCTCCGCGGGAGGGAAGGGTGGGCGCTAGGGGTCTGGCCCCACGTGCTGGCCGTGTGCCCGGCTCCCTGGGCCCTTTCCCACTAGGCTCAGGGTGCTCCGGGCAGGGGCCTCCCGTGGCCTCGGAGGGGCAGGTGACCCAGTGGGCCCTCGGGGGGCCCGGAGGCAGCCAGGTGAGGGCTTCCTGGGCCTGCGGCTCCCGGAGCTGCATGTGGCCGAGGCCGGGGCCGGCTGGGGGGGCTGGGGAGCGGCGCGGGGGACGGTGTCTGCGCAGCCATCTCCAGGCGCCGGCTGGAGGCGAGGGAGTGTCCGAGCCTTTCATCGCGGCTGCCAGACCGCGGCTCGCCCTTGTTCGCTCGGGGAGACTTCCCCCGCCGCAGCCCCGTGAATGGCTCCTCACACGGCGGGCAGGCATCCGTGGGGCCGCCCCCGCCCCCGCCCCCGAGGAATTCCGCGGCGCTGGGCCGGGGAGGCAGGGCGCGAGGCTCGCCATTGGACGGGGCCGGCGCTCGGCTCCCCGCGCCCTCCGGCCCGGCTGGGGGGGGCGGCCTTTGCCCCACGGGGCGCCGGGGATGTGCGGCCGCGCTCCCGACCCCAGCCCGGCCCGAGCGCGGCGAGGGGGGCGCAGGATCGGGCGGGAGGACCCCGCGCTCCCGCGTGCCCAGGTCAGGGCCCGGGGCGGGGCGGCCTGAGCCCGGGCGCCCCGGGGGCCCCGACGGTGCCGGCGCGCAGCCCCCGCCCCCCGCCCCCCGCGCCCCGCGCCCCGCCGAGCAGGTGGGGAGCCCGGAACTTTGGAGACGCGCGCGGCGGGACCGCGCACCGGGCCGTGGGGACGACCTGGGGCCCCGGGACCCGCGCGCCCCCGACGAGCGGGCGCGTGGGCATCGCCGGGGCGCGCGGCCCGGGAAGGAGCCGGTGCGCCCCCGCCCTCCCCCGCCCTCCCGCGGCCTCCCGCGGCCTCCCTCGCCCTCCGTCGCCCGGGCCGGGGGAAGGGGGCGGCCCCGTGCCCGCAGCGCCCCGCCCCGCCCGCCCGCGCCCCGCGCCCCGCGCCGAGCCCCGCGCCCCGCGCCCCGCGCCGCCCCGCCGCGCCCAGGGGAGGGGGCTTCCCACAATGCCCAGCGAGCCGCGCCCGCACTTGCGCCGTCCGGCCGCCCGCGGGGCAGCGACCCCCGCCCCCCCCGACGCCGCGCCGGGGCCCGCGGGGGGCGGCAGGGGCGGGGCGGGCGGGCGGCCGGCGGGGGCGGGGCCGGGGCGGCGGCCGCGGCCGGGGCGCCGCGCGGGCCAATCAGCGGCGGCCGGGCGCGCGCCGGGGGGCGGGGTCAGGGTCCGCGGGCGGGGCGCGCGCGGGCGGCGGGGGCCGCGGGGTTGGAGCGGGCGCGGGGGCGCGCGCCGGCCTGACGGACGGACGGCCGGACAGACGGCGCAGCAGCCGAGGCGAGCGCGCAGCTCGGACCCGCCCGGACGCGGCGCTCCCGGCGGCGGCGGCGGCGATCCCCCGCGCGGGTCCGGGGCCGCGGCGCCCGCCCTCGCCCGCCCTCGCCCGCCCTCGCCCGCGCCCCATGGGGTCACAGGTAAGCGGCGCCGGCTCATTGTCCGCGCGGCCGGGCCGGCGCATCGCCGCGGGGCCGCCCGGGCCGCCCGCTCGGGGCCGCTCGCTCCGGCCGGGCCGCGCCCCCGCCCCCGCCCCGCGCCCCCCGCGCCCGCCGCGCCCGCCGCGCCGCGCCGCGCCCCGCCCCGCCCCGCGGGGGCGCCCTCCCGGCGGCGGTCGGCGCGGCCCGGCGGCGGCTCGGGGGCGGCGGGGGCCCGTGCGCGGCGCCAAGCGGCTCGGAGCCGGGGCGGCCCGGGGCGGGGCGGGGGCGGCGCGGGGTCCCCGCGGGGCTGCGCGCGGAGGCGGCGGGGTGCCCGGCGCCCCTCGCCCCGCGCCCCGCGCCCCGCGCCCCGCGCCCCTCTCCGCGCGCCCCTCTCCGCCGCGGCCCCCCGCCGTCACCTCCGGGGGGAATTCTCTCCGGCCGTAATTTCTGCTGCGTCAACGCCCGGCCCGGGAGGCGGCCCCGGGGCGAGCCCGCGCCCCCCGCCCGCGCGCCCCGCGCCCCCCGCCCGCGCGCCCCGCCGCGCCCGACCCGCCCGCGCCGAGTTTGCCAAGAGTCGGACCCGCGGGCGGGGGCGCGGCGGGGCGCGGCGGGGCGCGGGGTCATTGTCTCGGCGGACGCGGGCGCCGGCCTCGTCCCCGTCGTCCCCGCGGGAGCCTCGGGGGCGCCGCGGCCTCGGGGCGGGCGGGCGGACGGGGCGCGCGGGGCGGCCCGGGGCGCGGGGGGAGCGGGTCCGCCGCCAGCCGCGTCTTTGTTTCTCCGTAAATAGACATGTCAGTTCCGCAGGGGAGCACGAGCCGCTTCTGACAACTCAATCCGGCGGCGAATGGGGAGCCCTGCGCGCAGGAGGAGGGCTGCGGCCACCCGGGCCCGGCCCCGCCGACAGATGCGCCGTTCGCGGGGCTGAGCCGGCCGCGCACAATAGGGCCGCGCCAGGACCCGGGCCCAGACCCAGCGCGGCGACCCCAGGTACCCCCGACACCGAGGACAGACAGACAAAAGAAAGTTTCACTGAGATCCTCTGCGAATTCGCCCGCGCTCTCCGCGCTGCGGTGCCGGCGACAGGATCGCCATCAGCATTGTTTCAAGAAATGCTAATGAGCCAGCGCAGGGGGGGGAGGTCTTTTTGCAAACTGCGAGGCGCGCGGACACCTGTGCACGGAGCGCCCGCGCGCGTTTTTAAGGGTGCCGCCTGCAGAATCTTTCATTTTGGGTTTTATCGTCAAAGCGAACTTTCCGAGCGGGTGACAGACTTGTGGATCCGCTCCGTGGCCGCCCCGCGCGCCGCCTGTGCGAGGCTGTTTGCACCCTGCGGGAGCGGCTCATGCCTCGCTCCCCGAAGGGAAATGTAGAGAAGGGGCTTTCCGCAAGGAGAGTGAAGGAAACCGAAGCGTCTCGCCATCCTCGAGTTGTTCCCCTCGGCGTGTTTCGTGATAGTGTTCAGGTATTTTGAGCTGAAAACTTTGGGACGCCTCGGCATTCCAGCAGGGAGGAAGTGAGTGGTAGGCGTGGCGAGGCGAGGGCGTCACACCGCAGCCCTGGGTCCCCTCTGCCGCAGGCCTCATCTCCGTGTCCTTCGCTGGGGGGCGGGGGCTGTTGTGCGTTTTCTTTAGGGGGTGATGGTCGAAGGCACTCCCTTGAGGCTGTTCAGACGCCCCCAAACGCAGCCTTTCCTGGAGGCCAGCCTTGGAACAACACTTAAATAAGCCTCTCGTTGACATCATCCTGGGTGTAAGAGTGTCGTTCTGATGAGAGAATTCCTGCCGAGGGGCCGAGGGTGGGCTGTGTTCTGTTCAACAACGCGTCGTTCCTGTGCTCCGGGCACCCCCCCCCCCACCCCGCCGCACACCCACCTTCGGGTGCTCAGGACCGGCCGACTGTCGCCCACGGGGCAGCCACCCTGGCTGATGCACTTGGTCACATCAGGCCCGGGGGTCCCCCGCCCCCGTGGCACCTGCGGCCCTCCCTCACACGCCGGCAGAAGGCGTGAGGCGGACTCCTGGAAAGGCAAGACCACCTCGGGATGGGCGGACCCCCGCAAGCCTGAAGTCCCGCCGCCGTCAGACGGGGTGTTGTTTACCAACACGTTACACAAAATTAAGTTTTTAGCAGAATGAACTTTCCAACGTTGTCCTTATGTGGGGCTTTTCAAATTAAGCGAAATTGGGCCACTCTGTCCCTGTGGTCTGTGTTTCTGGGACAGCTGTACAGCACTCCTGCTTTGTTCTCTATCAGAGGTCTTAGACCAGCCTCTGAGCGCCAAGGAGACCCATTTAGTGCTCGGTGTTTAGGAGCGCCACAGCCCAGGAACCTGAGCTAATTCCTCACTTTCCCATATGTCATGTGCCCAGGTGCCTTCTTGGCTGCTGGGTTAAAGCGAGGAGAGAGTTCTAGAAGCCAGTGCTGCTGCCCGCCCGCCCTCACGCCTGTGTCCCAGCACCTGCCACGGCACTGCCCGGTTCTGGGGGCTTCACATTGCCCCCGACTCACGTTCTCGTAAACGTGCGGGCTCCTTCTTCTTCTGACCTAACGTATTTTACCTTCACGTCTGTTGAGTGATGGCAAATGGTCAAGAATTCCCGTGTCTGCCCCTCCCCTCAAAAAAGAGATCCTCCCAGTTTGTTTTAATGGCCTCCCTGCTAAGAAGTGGATGATTAAAAATCTCTATTGAGGCCACAGGCTGATCTAAGTGTTTGAGACCCTGCCTCGTCCCGATCATGGTTCGCACGTCCCCGGCCCGCAGCTGCGGCTGTGGCACGGCCGGCGTGGCTGTGGTCTCACGCCGTGAGCTCGGCACAGGTTTTCCACCTTTTCTGTCGTTCCAGCCTAAATACTTTGTGTAGCTTATCTGTGCACACGCAGGCTTTGTGTCCCGGCCTGCTGGTGATGGCACAACGCGACCCGTGATGTTATTTATCAATGAAAAAGTCATGGAAAAGAGAAAA
Organism: Canis lupus baileyi; assembly: GCF_048164855.1. Lineage (NCBI taxonomy): Eukaryota > Metazoa > Chordata > Mammalia > Carnivora > Canidae > Canis > Canis lupus. Next base: position 49,380,758 of record NC_132863.1, on the reverse strand, counting down.
AAACCTTTCTCGACAAATAAGTTGTGCGTTGAAGGATAAAAGGAGCTAGGCTGGCCAACTCTGACACAGAGTTTTCTGCTCAGTTTCTTTCTTTTTTTTAAAGATTTTATTTTTATTTATTCACGAGAGGCACAGAGAGAGAGAGAGACAGAGAGACGGGCAGGGGGAGAAGCAGGCTCCCTGTGGGGAGCCCGATGCGGGACTCGATCCCGGGACCCCGGGGTCACAACCTGGGCCAGAGGCAGATGCCCGACCACTGAGCCACCCAGGTGCCCCTTTTCCTCATTTTTTTCTCAGTAATGCTATTGAGTCATATTCAGGTTGAAAAGTTATTAAATATTTTTAACATAATTTGGATTCAAAAACCGCTAACGTAGGTATTTTAGAATAAAAATTGAGAAATAACATTCACGTATCTTTCAACAGCATTTATAGAGATTTTGTGTCTCAACCGGAGTTTCTGAGCCACGTTAGAGGGACGTTCCCGGGGTTCTCATTCCTAGGGACCCTGGGCATTGCCGAGGACCTGGGCCAGGCTGGGGGCGGCATTTCTGCAGGGCTTGGTGATCTGTTGGGACAAGTCGAGCATCCCTCAGACACAGGACCAGTAATGGGACCCAGTGTAGGTGACAGATGCTAGTGAAACAGCCCCAGAGCCTGGAGGGGGGACAGCGTGCAGACCACCTGGTGGGGAAGGGGGCGTCTGAATCCCAAAGGCTGCGGAGGGAGAGGGGATCCGCACAGACTCCTTCCCACCCCGTGGGGCGCTGACCCCGGGTCCAGTATTGTGGGGCACACTCTGTCGGGAGCTCTGCTGTGCCGGGAGGACGGCTGGCGAGAGGGTGGGACTGCAGGGCCAGGCGCTGCTGGGGGTGACGGGCAGGGAGAGCAGTCGCGGATCCCGCCTCCCACGGGGCACGCTGGCCACTCGGTCTTTTTGAAAAGGTGCGGCGAGGTGGCCCCTTGCCCCTCGCAGCGTGCGTGCCCCTTCCTCGGTGAGGTCAGCAGTTGGGGTTCCCATTTGCCAAGGAGAGTACGAAGACCCACGTGTGTGGGAATAATCACCTTTCTAAACCGCCTTGTTTATAGAGAATTTGGACGGCACGTGCGTGGGTGAGAGCTCCTTCCTCTCCGAGCCGTGCCCCCGTCTCACCTGCCGCGGAGCCTGCCCTTCACCGGTGCAGGTGCATCCGACGTCCCGCCTCGTCCTCTTTGTAGGAAGGAAGGAGGCCTTTAGGACCCTCCGCGCCGAGAGCCGCCTCCGTGGAAGGTGGGTGGGTGCCACGGCTGCGGGGCTTTGGGCGCGTCGTCGCCTTGTCCGCCCGTGTGTGGTGGCCGCGCGGCCGGGCGGTCTGCCTGAGGCCCTCTGTCCATGCTCTGAGCGTCCGCAGTGGCGGAGGTCGTGCTTTCTGGGGCGACGAGGGGCCGGTGCGGACGTGGGCTCTCAGAACCACGCTCACGTGATGCGCTGAGCGGCCCGCCTGGCAGAGGCACAGCCTGTCACGGAGCAGCTGGCGCGCCAGCCCCCGGAGCCGTCCTTGCGGAGCGGGAAGGCCCCGCGGGGGCTGGGCGGTGGGGGGTGGCGAGTGGGGGCCAGAGCCGCGCCAGGACCCCACGCGGGTGGCCCTGCAGAAGCAGGAGGAAGAGGAAGATGAGAGCCTTGGGGCGCGTGTGGTTTTAGGTGGTGCCGTGGCCGCTGGACCGTGGTCTGTGGTCTTCTCTTGGCGTGGCCCTATTTGAATCTTAAAATGGTTTATTTTCTTTTCTTATCCGGTTGCATTTAAGGTAGCGGAGCTTCTGAGCAGCAGCACCGTCTCAGGAGGCTCGGAGTGGGCTCGGGACCCTTTCGGAGCAGAAGTGGCCGGCTCGCGTTAGCGGGGGACGTGCTCCCCGCGGAGGGCAGCCGACTGCCCAGGTGCTCTGCGGACCCGCTGCAGGCCTGGCGGTGCCCGTGGGCCGGTCAGATGCTCACGTGCCAAGTGGGTCCGGTGCTGGGCCCGCCGCTGTGCCGTCACGGCCTGTGGGGCGCCCTCGCTCGTGGTTCCCCGTGTGTGCGGGGTCCGTGTCCCCAACAGCAGCGGGGACTGCACGTCAGGTGCGCCTGTGGGTCGCGCAGCGGAGCCCTGCCGGTGGGTCACAGGGCCGGCCCGGGCCTTATGGCCTGAAGGCCTCGTGCTCCTCCTGCTGGGCCCGCGGGCTCCATGGCTGCGTGGGCGGCTGTCGGCGGGAGCTTCCCAGCCTGGGTGCCGGGCCCCGCGGGCGGGGGGTGGGCTTGCTGCGGGACGGGCACACTCGGAACCGCTGCCCGGGGCCTGCGCTCAGCTGTGACCCCGCCCTCCGGGCCGCCGCCGCTGCTGGAAGTGCCTTGATTTACTCCGTTTCAGTGTCTGGGTCCTGCCCAGTCCGCACTTCCTCCACCTACTTCTCAGGCGTCACAGGTGGGGGATGGGGGGGGTCTCCTGCACGAAGCCCTTAAGTGAGAGCAGGTCGTGGGTGGACACTGTCGCAGACCCGGTCCTCGCAGCCGGTGAGCACTGGGGCCGCCTGCAGAACCTCCTTACGTTCTGACGTTTTTAGTGACGATGCAAAGGTGCCTGACCTGTGATTTTTTTTTTTTTTTGTAAGATTTTATTTATTCATGAGATAGAGGCAGAGACACAGGCAGAGAGAGAAGCAGGCTTCTGCGGGGACCGTGATGCAGGACTCGATCCTGGGACCCTGGGGTCATGACCTGAGCTGAAGGCAGGCGCTCAACCCCTGAGCCCCCCGGGACCCCTATCCTGTGATTTGAAGTGACTCTGACTGGCTGTGTGAGCAGCTGTAATTCCTTATATCTGAAGACAAACTAAAGGACGTTTGTTTTTTAAATGACATTTATTTGTTTGCTTATTTATTTATTTGAGAGAGAGACAGAGATCGGAGTGGGGTCGGGGGCAGAGGCTGGGGGCGTCTCCAGCACAGCCTCCTCGCCCCACCGAGCGCAGAGCTGGACAGTCGCCCCGTCTCACCGCCCCGGGGTCGTGGCCTCCGCTGAAGTCCAGAGTCAGCCCCGAACCCACTGAGCCGGGACCCTGGGCACCGGGGGGGCGGGGGCACCAGGAGGCTCCGGGACGAAAGCTGACGCTGGCACCCCGAGTGAGGGGAGCATCTTCGGGCCCTTTCACCAAGGGCGCTCTTGTCAGCCGTGCGGGGCCCCTGCTGGTCTCGGGTCGCCTTCGTCTTTGCTGTTGCTGATCCTTGCACCTGTGCACGGGGACGCGGTGGCCGCCTTCACCTGTGCTGATACACAAACAGGTTTCTTTATCTTTTTTTTAAAGATTTCATTTATTCATTTATTTATGAAAGAGAGAGAGAGAGGCAGAGACACAGGCAGAGGGAGAAGCAGGATCCACGTAGGGAGCCCGATATGAGACTCGATCCCGGGTCCCCAGGATCACACCCCGGGCCAAAGGTGGTGCTAAACCGCTGAGCCCCCCGGGCTGCCCAACAAACGGGTTTCTATAATTTTTTGTTGCTTTTACTTCACTTCGTGTGCAGATTTCCCCCCTTTGACCAGAGAGTATCGCGAAGGACTTTCCAGAGCTCCTAGTAGGCTGCGTCCACGCGGACGGGACCCGCTCGTCGGCCGCCGACCCACCGGGAGGCTGAACAAAGTGGTTTTTAATATTGGGCGAGCTTGACTCTCGTTTCCTCTTACGTTGGGGGAACGAGGCCGGAACAAGGAGTTTAAAGGTGACGGTGTCTTTGGACGTCCCTTTGGGTTCAGTTGGTTTAACGCGGGGCGCCCGGCTGGCTCAGTTTGAAGAGCGTTCCACTCTGCATCTTGGGGTTGTGAGTTCGAGCACCGCGTCGGGTGTAGGGACTACTCAAATACATAAATAAGTGAACTTTAAAAAATTTAAGGAAAGAGAGAGAGAAGTTGGTTTACACTCGCCTGCTGGCCCTGATTGGACACCGCGGGACACACCCAGGTCTCTGACCCCTTGGCTCCGTGGGCACTGCCGCTGCTGAGAACGCGGCCCCACCAGCCTGGGGCGGGTGATGGGCCGGGGGGAGGTCGTCGTGGGACGAAGGAGTCGTCAAGCGCAGAGCCACGTGGCCAGGCGGGCAGGGAGGCCAGCCCCGAGCAGCGGGCCTTCACGGTGTCCCGCGGGTGCCCGGCGCAGGGGCGGCTCGCTGTTTCCCGGGAGACCAGGGGCCGTGCCGCCCCGGGAGAGGGCCCGGCAGGCCGAGCGCCAGCAGCCCTCGAGCGCGTGACCCCAATTTGCTTGAGGTCGTTCGGGATCATCTTACTCTTTACTTAGGATCTTGCCTCTCGTCTTGAGCACGAATATCCAGGGGATCGTGGCGTTGACGTCAGTGACGTGGACATGTGACTCCGGGTACGGGTAGTGGTTTGTGCAGGACCCGCCAGGACTGTCCTTGGTGTCGCTGTGCTGCGCCCCACCCCCCCCCCCGCCGTGTCTGTGCCTGTGAGCGGCCTGTGCCCCGCGCGGCCTGCGCTCAGGTGGGCGCTCTCCCCGCGTCCCGCGGCAGCCCGTGGGGAAGGACCGGCACCCGGCCTCCACTCGTGGCCGCGCTGCGTCTGGCTTCCCACGAGGGCGGAGCGGGCCAGTGGTGCTCACCCGGGCCCTGTGAGCTCGTCCGCACACCCCACCGCTGAGTTGTGTGGGGCGGACGCAGGTCGACGTGCGCTGGGTGGGTGGCTGCAGGACAGAGGTGTCCTAACAGACACCACAAGCCCGGGTGCAAGCGGCAGAGACCCACTCCCTCAGGGTCTGGAGGCCGGAGGTCCTGGGTCCGGGTGGGGCAGGGCCACTGTCCCTGCAGAGGCTCGGGGATGCTCCCTCCTGCCTCTTCCAGCCTGTGGCATCTGCCCGCAATCCTGGGGTTCTTGGCCTTGGGCTGCGTCGCGCCGACATCTCCGGCCACAGGATCCTGCCCCCCCCCCCGCCCCCCGCTGGGCCTAGATTCCCTTCTTCGTAGGACGTCTGTCGTGTTGAATCAGGATCCGCTGTCAGGACTCACCTTGACCTGATTACGTCTGCAAAGACCTGTTTCTGGAAAAGGTCGTGCTGGCAGGTGCAGCGTCAGCACTGGAGCGGGTCTCTGGCTGCGCCGCGATGTGTCCCACGGCACCACCGCGGGGGACGCCCGTCTCGTGGGCACCTGGGTTTCCGGGTCTTGCGTCACCGAGGCTTCCCCCGGCTGCTGCTGTCGGTTCTCATGCCGCCACTCTTGGGATGGCGACGCAGGCGACAGGGTGTCGGCGGGTGTGTGCGGCGGGTGGGGCCCTTGGCCATCGAGGTCCTTGCTGCGGGGACGTGCTGGCCCTGGGGCCCCGGGAGGGTCGGAGGTCGTTCACGGGGCCCAGGTGCTCCGCGCTCCTCGCAGGCCGCATGGGGGTGGTCGCCGCTGTCACCCCGCGGGTCACAGCCCTGCCGGGCCGGTGACAGGCACCCCGCAGCCCCGGAGCCGCGGCACCAAGGCCTGCAGCTCTGACACCCGACCCGCGCCTCAGCGTCTCCAGCTCAGTCACAGATTCTCCCGAGACCGTGGAAGCGGTGGTTCTCCCGTGACCGAGTGCTTACATACTTGCCTTGGACGTTTTCGGACACACGCAGGGTTGGAGACACGTCGGGTCACCCGCTGGCCCTGTTGCCTCCCTGCCCCCGGGGTTCGGGGCGCGTTCTCCTGTGCCTGGCGGGGCCGTGCCAGGGGTGCCGACCTGCTGCTCAGCCCTGCGCCCACCCGGTTCCAGTCTCGGGGTTTGCCTGGAGTCCTGACACCTTCCCCTCGGGGGGGTGGGGCTCTGAAATCACGTTTATTCTGTTTTTGTGCTACTTATTGGTGGAGAAATTGGAGGTGCGGGTGCTGGGTGTTGGCCTGGCTGGTTGTGTCCTGAGCCCTGGAGAAGCCCCCCCTCGTCCCCACCGAGGGTCTGTAAGTCGGGGGGGCGTGACGCCCACACCTGCAGGAACGACGAGTACATCAAGACTTTCAAGTTCCTGGGGCGCCTGGGGGTTAAGCGTCCGACCCCTGGTCTAGGCTGAGGTCTCGATCCCAGGTTGTCGGAGCCGAGGTCGCTCCCCTGCCCCGAGGTCAGGACCCGAGCTGGGGTCAAGTCGACCCGTGGCCGGCGGAGCCCTGGGTGCCCCGTGTGCTTTCTCTTGATGGGACATATGTGGAATTTTCAAAACAATGATCACCTGTGGCAGTTTTGTTTTAAGATCTGTTTATTATTTAAGATTTTATCTATTCATTCACGAGAGACACAGAGAGAGGCAGAGACCCAGGCAGAGGGAGAAGCAGGCTCCATGCAGGGACCCCGACGTGGGACTTGATCCCGGGTCCGGGGTCACAGCCTGGGCCCGAGGCAGATGCGCCACCGCTGAGCCCCCCGAGCGTCCTAGTTTTGTTTTAAAATTTAAAGCGTGTCAGCGGTTAATGAAACACAGGAACGTCGCGTAGGTTCGTTCAGTCTGTGGGAAAGGCCTCAATTGACTTTAAGTTGATTTTCATGGAGTTTTCGCTAAAACACGAATCGAGCTCCCCTCTGCCTCTCTAACCTGGGGAGGCGGGTGTAGTTTTGCTGGGGTTTGGAACCTTCCCGTTGGCGAGAGTTGGTTGCAGAGGGGCCGCGGCCGGGGGTCGGTGCCGGCGCCTCGGGCTCAGGGCGCGGGTCTTGCCTTCGGAGCATCTCGGTGCCCGCCTCTTGCCTCGTGCGGGCGCGTGGGCTGCTCTCTTCGCCGTCGTTTCCCCGTGGACCCGTGTAGTGGAGCCAGCCCTGGGTGGGCGCACGCTGGGGGCAGCCGCATGGGGAGCGATGCTTCCAGAACACTGGCGCCCGGGTAGGGCTGGGGGGCTCGGGTGTCATCGCCCATCCCTGGTCGCGCCGTCTCCTGCGCCCCCGGAAGGGAACGGCCGCACCGCGTGGCCGTGGTCTGTGCTGGGCGCCAGCGAGCGCGACATCCCACCTGGGCCCGGGACGGCGACCGCTCACAGGCCAGCGCGGTGACTGGCACGCACGCCGACTGCTCGGGGTCGTGGTGACGGGAGCCACTTGGCTGCCACCCGTGAGGGGACCCGCCGCCCGAGCCCGGTGCCCGCCGAGGACTCACCTCGTGCCCCTTCGGAGTCGCAGCTGGGTCGGGGCCCTGGCAGCCGCTGTGCGCCGGGAGGCCGTGCTCCTCACGGGGGACCCGGCGGCTGGGCCGGGACAGGCGGGTGCAGGCCTCGGGGGACCCCGCGGAGTGGACAGAGGCAAGTGGACGTCTCTCGTGTTCATGGCGCCGCTGCCGCCGCGCACGCTTCCCACCAGGGTCTTGCAGGTTTGTCTTTGGTCTTTGGGTTTTATAAACAAGCGACTTGCTTTGGAGGGAAGCCGGCATCTTCGGCCGTGTGCTCGGCTGTCACTTCCTTCCACTTATTTGTCACAAACGTCTCAGCATCAACGTAAACGCCACCGGTTGTTCGTCTAAGGCGGTCTCCTCGGTTGTCACCCGTGTGCCTCCGGGCCGGGTCTGACGGCTGCTGTCACCGATAGTGCCGCCGCCATCCGTGAGCAGCTCCGAGTCTTGGGGGAAGAATGTCCCAAAGCAGATCGCTGCTCAGCGACACGCAGTGTGGGCTCCCCGTGCTCCAGCAGGCCCGGGCCCCGGGGCCCCTGCGGCCGCCCCACCACCGTCCCCGGGCTCTGCAACCTCGTGTTCGTTTCTCCAGCCTCATCCGTGCCGCCGTCCCCTTCGCGGTCTTTCCTTAGGATCCAGGAGGTCTCAGCGGGTTCTCGCAGGCCTTGCCCGAAGTCCTTCACGCCTGTGGTGGGAGGTCACAGGGTTGACCTTGACCCCAGCTGTGGGGCTCGCCCGGCACCCCTGGCCAGACCAGCCTCGGTGTCCTCCCCGGGGGGGCGGGTGGCCAACACAGACGGTACCTGGCCTGTGCGGCAGCGCCCCTTGTCCCCGAGCCCCCTGCAGCCGGGTCCTGGAGCCAGCTTCCTGCCCAGGGCCTGAGGGCAGCGCGGCCCACGGAGCCAACGCTCTGGGCGCCCGCTTCCTTCAGGGAGCTGTGGTCACTGCCAGCTGGGCCGCCCCGTCCCCCACAGCCCCCAGTGGCCCCCGGTGAGTCCTCTCGAAACCCAGTTCTTTCCTTTTGAATCATGAGTTTTGTTTCTTCTTTTTCTTTTTTATTAAAGATTTTATTTATTTATTCATGAGACACAAAGACAGAGACAGAGAGGCAGAGACCCAGGCAGAGGGAGAAGCAGGCTCCCTGCAGGGAGCCCGATGAGGGACTCGATCCCGGGTCCGGGGTCACGCCCTGGACCGAAGGCAGCGCTAACTGCTGAGCCCCCCGGGCTGCCCGGAGTTTCGCTTCTTACAGGGCCCTGGGGCTGGTGGCAGCAGCACGTTAGCGCGCGGGGCTTTCCCCGGGAGAGGCCCGGCCTCCCTTATGTGCCGCCGAGGGGAGGGAGACTCAGCCCCCCCCCCAGGCCTCCCCCCCACCCCCCCGTGGTAGGGCCCGTGGCGCCTGCCGGGCTGGCACCTGCCTGACTCCCCGGGGCTCAGCTCCAGCTTGGCCATCCCCAGCCCCCCTCTTCCTGCGGCCTGGCTGTGCCCCGGGGGAGGCTGCACGCGGGCAGGGGCTCAGCTGGCCGCCGTGGGGGTGCCCCGCCCATCGCTGGGGCCTGGCCCATTCCGGGACACTCGGTGTCCATGTGCATCCGGGAAGCTGCGGGGCCGCGGTGGCCACGGGGCTTGTCTCCGGTCCCGGCTGCGACTGCGCACCTGGTCTGCTTCCCGCCCCGGCCGTGGCGTTGGCTCACTCAGCGGCTGGCCGTCCGTCCGTCCGTCATTTATTCAGTGTGATGGGCGCTTGCCTCGGCAAGGCCTGTGCTGTTTGCGGAAATGATGGGGGGACTTGGACACGTGTCAGAGCAGCCAGTGGACCTTCTGTCGGACACGAGAGCAGCGCAGGGCTGGGCCCTGCGGGGAGGAGCTCGGGCGGTCTGCTGCCACCAGAACCTTCCGCTCCTGCCTGCTCCGGGCGATCCAGGCCCGGGGTGGGGCTCGGCATTGGGGCCCCTGTGCATTGGGACCTGCAGCTTCTCTTGTTTCCAAGCATTCAACCTTTTTATTTTTATTTATGAAAGATTTTATTTACTCATGAGAGACAGAGAGAGAGAGAGGCAGAGACACAGGCGGAGGGGGAAGCAGGCTCCATGCAGGGAGCCCGACGCAGGACTTGATCCCGGGACCCCGGAGTCACGCCCTGAGCTGAAGGCAGATGCTCACCCGCTGAGCCCCTGGGTGTCCCTCAGGTGCTCACCTTTTAAGAAAAGAACGGCAGGTTAGAGGTGCAGGTTAGAGGTGCAGGTTAGAGGTGCAGGTTAAAGGTGCAGCGTTACTGGATGGGAACAGATGTTGCAGAACGTTCGCGCTGGTGTGTCTGGTTCCGGGTAGGTGGGAGTTCTAGGAATTATTCTTACAACTTTTCCAATAGTTGGAAAGTGTTTCAGCATAAACCGCAACTGCTTGTGCTGCTGGGGGGCAGGCGCTGCCTCCGGCCTCCTGTTTGGGGTCTGTTTCTGTCTTGGTGGCCGGGAGCCCGTGGTACAGGTGACATTTCCGGTCACAGGACATCTCAGGCTTAAAATTCACAGAAATGTGTTTCCTGGCTTGTGAAGCTGGTCGGCTTTCTTTTTAAGAAAAACAAAACAAAACAAAACCAAGTTGCCCTGTAGCTTATCCTGGGGGTTTTGTAACAAAGTCTCACAAGCCGGGGCCTTGGAATGACAGAGGAGCTGCCCTGGCTGTTCTGGGGCCAGAGTTGAAATCGGGTGTCCCCGGCCTGCTGCCCCGAGACGTCCAGCTCCGGGAGCCGGGCCTGTGGCCCCGAGGCTCTGTCTCCGCCTGGTCTTTCCCCGTGTCTCTCTGTCCAGATCCCCCTTATGCGACGACACCAGCACCGTTGGGTTTCGATCTCGTCTTACGCCGGTTAAATCTGCCAGGACCTTGTTTTCAAATTGGGTCACGTCGGCAGGTACTGGGGGCTGGACGTCAGCACGGGATTCTGGGGACACAACTGAGCCGTGGAGTGTCTGCGTCCCCCCCGGGCTTGCAGTGGGCACCACACAGCCCACCCCAGATCGCGAGCGCTGTCCCGCCTGAGCCGCGTCTCCTGGGCACCGATGCGGTGGCACCGGGATGGCGCTGGGTGTGGTGCTTGGTGCGGCCTCGCCGTCCCCCTGCAAGTGCACTGGCCCAGATCGGGACGCGCCGTCTGCTTCTCCAGCGCTTAGGGTGGGACGTTTAAAAAACACGTCTTAGGTTCAACCTGTAGGACTTCAGTTCTGCAGGGTTCACGTAAAAAAGGTCCTTGGCTCACCCGAGAGTGTGCCCCGAGCCTGCCCAGCGGGGGATGCGGCTCCAGAGGCTCGCGACCCCACGGCGACAGGCTGGCGGCCGTCCTGGGAGGAGTGCCCGGAGGCTTCCTGGAGGCGGCGGCCGCCGCTGGCTTGCCCTCCCGCTCCCACTCAGCCGGAAATCGCCTTTGTGGCTGAGACCCGTGAGGGATCCGCGCTGCCCGACGCCTCGCGCAAAACCAGGATGAGCAATAAGGAGCTTGACGGCCGTGAAGACCAGGCGGAACGAGGCTCGGCTCTGGCGGGGGCGTCTGGGAGGACGAGCTGAAGACCTGACCTCTTCCCCTTTTTCTCCCCGAACCCACAAGATGATGAAATTCCCCCGACCAGCTCCCCAGCCGCGGGAGCCGAGAAACCAGAAGTCCGCGGTACCGGGGCCGTCAGGTGGGCGGGCGCTGGCCCGTGTCCCCGGTGTCCCTCGAGCCCGCCCGGCCGTGCCTGTCCCCGCCGACCCCGGGGCCCGCTCCCACCTGCCAGGCCCCCAGGCGGGGCCTCGCCCCCTGAAGTGCCGGCCTCTGCGTCCCCGTTGTGGTTGCCGGGGCCCCCGCCGTCCCCAGGGCCCTGCCAGGCTCTCATGTGGACCCCCCGGGGCGGTGCCCTCGACGCCTCTGTCTCCAGGTCTCGCGGGCACCGGAGCCGTCCTGAAACACGCCCTCGGCTCTGGCGCTTCTGCGGCCGCTGGGTTCTTGTCCGCAGGCGGCAGCTGGGCTGGCCAGGCCGGAGGCTCAGGGCTCTGGCACCTGCAGGTGCCGGGGCGAGGCCGGGAGGCTGGGGGCCTCCGCTCGCAGAGCGGCCTCCGCACGCCGGCCCGGGTCAGCTCCTGCAGCAGAGTCGCTGGGCCCAGGCTGGCGGCGCAGACGTGTCCAGCTGCGGAGGCGGGCGCTCCTGGAGTCCCGGGCCAGCACTTCCCACTCCCGGGCACGCTCAGCGAGGGGGGCCGCCCGCCCCCGGACCTCGGGGCCGTCTTGAGAGGCCAGCGCTGCCCTCTGAACGTGTGCTGCCCCCGGCGGCCCCCCAGTGGCTCGTACCCCCCCCCGGGGGCTGCCCCTGCCCAGCCGCCCCCACGGCACCTTGTGCTGACCCGCCGTCGGCTGCTGGGGCTCGGGCCTTCTGGGGGGGCCCGTGTGGGAGGTGGGGCCGTGGCCTCCGCAGGTGCTCGCACCGGGTGACGTGGCGAGACCCCGGAGTTCTCCCCTGTTGCAAGTTGTGGGTGTGCAGTGCGGGGTGGGCAGGGGCCACCTGAGCGCACGGCCCCGCGGCCGGGGGGCGGGGGCGCCCTCGAGAGAGGAAGTGACGCAGAGGCAGGTAGGGAGGCCAGGCGAGGTCGGGGCGAGGAGGGGAACCGAGAGAGGCCGGGGAGGGGCTGGAAGTTGGCGCCCCCAGACCTGAGGCCCAGCCGCAGGAGGGTGCCCAGGGCTGCAGTTTCGGATCTGAGCGGCCGCAGAGTGGACGACGGAAGTGGGGCACCTCCCCGTGCCTGCTGGCTGTCGCTGGGAGGAGTCTGGGTAGCGTGGCCCCCGTGTCACCCGCCGAGGGGCCGTCGGACCCGCAGAGGACGGCGTGGAAGCAGTGCTCCTTGTGGCTCCCCGGGCCGCCGTCTGCGAGCCCTGAACCCTCTACGGACCCCAGAGGCCGGAGCTGCGCCCGGGGCCGGGCCTCAGGCGGCTGACGTTGGCCCGGGGTGACGCCCCGGGATGAGTGGCGCTTCCCCTGCGGCCCGATGACCGCGGCCCCGGTGTTCCTTGGCGGTGGGAGCGGCGTGTGAGTGCGGGGCCGTCCGAGGAGCCGCGGCTGGAAGTCCCCCCGCAGATCTCTCCCGGCCCTCCCGGGACGCCTGTCCCCGTGCCTCCGCTCTGTACGGACGCCACCGGTCCCACTGGACGAGGGCCACCGAGGGACTGCATCCGAGCGGTTGCACCTGCCACGACCCTGTGTCCAAGGAAGTCCAAGGTCTCAGGAAGTGAGGCTGGAAACGCAACTAACGGATTTTGTGAGACAGACGCCACCCCACAGATGGCGAGGCTGAGTCTGACCTGTCGGGCGTCGCACGGCGGGACCCGGCAGCTCGGCCGGTGCAGACAGGTGGAGGCTGGGGAACCAAGATCCCGCGGTTGACCCGAAGCTCCTTCGGGCTTGGATCCGTCGCCTGGGCCCTGAGCGTCTTCACAGCAGACTCCTTCCTGCCCTGGAAGGTGGTACAAGTGACTCTCGCATGCAAGTCCCTCCCGACGGGAATCGGTGGTTTTCCCGCTACAGACTGCGGAGTTCGCAGCTGATTCGCAAGCCGCCCTGATCGGGTGGTGATTTACTCCACGATTGTCCACACAGGCTGAGACGCAGAGCCCGGCAGGCGGTCGCCCTCCCCATCGCCCTCCCTGATTCTCACAGGGTCGGCTTTGCTGCGAGGAAACCGGGCGGTGAGGGGCACGGCTTCCTGATGGGAACGTGGGTACCTGGCCCTGGACGCCCTGTCCACGGGCCGGGATCCAGGGACAGTCACGCTCCCGACGCCGCCAGCACCTTGTGGCCTTTGGCGCCTCCGGGGACCGGGGCCGATCGCTGGATGGGCTTCCTGGACTTGAGGCAGGTGTCGGCCCCCCTCGGTGCCCTGGAGGCCGGGTGCGAGGAGTGACCCCCGTGGTGGGGTGGCCGTTCCCGTGGAGCCTCCTTCCACCACCGCCCCTGGGTGGTGACCCCACGGGGCCTGAGGCACCAAGGCCGACAGCCGTCAGCCTCCCTGCGGCCCCGTGAACGCGCGCGACCCGTGGCCGGTGCTCGGGGTGGTTCAGCGGCGGGGCCTCGGGGTCTGGGCAGGGGGTGGCCCTGCCCGTCACGTTCCTGTGGCAGGAGGGGGGTGAGGAGGGGGGCGGGGGCGCAGGACCCGGACCCCTGGGGGGGGTGAGAGCCTGTCCTTGCTCGGCCCGTCCTCCCCGCCCGTGACTGAAGCAGAATGACAGCTTTTGTTGTTTTGTTTTTTTATTTATTTGAACCTTATTGCCACTAAAATACAAAAGTGGCTAAAAATGAGAGCCTATCAATTTTAACACTTCCCGTGAAAGCAGCAGCTAAATAGTGGCTTTTAGATGAATATCAAAGGTCACCTGCTCACTGCTAAGGACACAAAAAACAATTAAAAAATAAGAATTCAAAGAAGAACAGTTAGAATACGTCTGTGCGCCCGACGGCCAAAATCAGCCAATATTGTTGTGTTTTAACGGAAACTACAGACCTTTATCCTTTTTTTTTTTTTTTTTAAGAAATTAAAGTATCACAGATAAAGTTGCAATCCCCTGGTTGTGTGCCCCTCCCGTTCCGCTCACCTTCGCTCCCAGACACGCGCACTTCGTGGTCTCGTGTGCATCACCGCGTGTGTTGATGCTTCCTCTACGAACAATAGTAACGACGGCAAACATAGCTGCTCGGTGTGTGCAGACGTTCTTATAGGGACCGTGTGCCTCGTATCTCATTTAATCTTCACAATAACCTGAAAGGTAAGTATGGTTATTATTTTCATGTTGCAGATGAGAAACTTGAGGCACAGAGACATTGAGTGATTCCCCGAGGCCCCGAGGCCCGCGCTCCGGGCCGTGCTTGCGGCCTCAGGACTCGCCGATAGGAAATGACCCCTGAGCCTCAGGGTGGCGAGAGGGATGGTTCTGTGCAGGTCCTTCCTGTGATTTCAATAAGTGTTACCACTCGTAGCCCCTTTGCAATAGGACGTCCTCACGCAACATCTTTGGTATTTAGTCTTTCCGACGCGTGTAGATCTCGTGTGTGTGTTTTAACTGCTACGCAGTGTTCTTTGCTGTGCCCGCGGCACGGTTGTCTACTCCCCTGTGTACTTCTAGTTAACGTCTCCCACCGTGCATGGGGACAAAACAGTTTTTTTGTGGTGAGAGTCTTAGTAACCAAAAAAAAAAGGAAAAAAAAGAGAAAAAAAAACAGGCACCTTGGGGGCTCTGTCAGGTGAGCATCTGCCTTCGGCTCGGGTCATGACCCCAGGGTCCTGGGCTGCAGCCCCGTGTCGGGGTCTCTGCTGGGCGGAGGGCCTGCTTCTCCCTCTCCCTCTGCTTGTGTGCTCACTCACGTGCTCTCTCTCTCAAATAAATAAATAAAATGTTTTTTTTAATTAATTTATTTATTTTTTATTTTTTATTTTTTATTTTTATGTTATTTTTATTTTATTTTTATTTTTATTTTATTTTTATTTTTTAATTTTTTAATTTTTTTAAAATTTTTTATTTTTTTAAAAGAGAGTTTTGGGGATCCCTGGGTGGCGCAGCGGTTTGGCGCCTGCCTTTGGCCCAGGGCGCGATCCTGGAGACCCGGGATCGAATCCCACGTCGGGCTCCCGGCATGGAGCCTGCTTCTCCCTCTGCCTGTGTCTCTGCCTCTCTCTCTCTCTCTCTCTGTGTGACTATCATAAATAAATAAAAATTTCTAAAAAAAAAAAGAGAGAGTTTTGGTAACTTTTTTTTTAACCACTAAAGGAATGGAATCGGCTGCGGTTGACCTGCAGTGTTACACTAGTTGCAGGCGTACGACGCGGAGACTGGGCAGGCGTGTACAGTGTCCGGGGCTCATGGCGGCCAGCGGCCCTACACCCCCCGACCCGACCATGGCCTTGAGCGTGTTCTCTAGAGTTAAGAGTCGTTTCTTGGTTTGTCCCTTTTCCCCCTTTGTTCATTACTTTTGTTTCTTAGATTCCACACACGAGCGCGATCGTACGGGGTTTGTCTTCCTCGGACTTGTTCTGCTTAGCGTTATGCCCTCGCTCCGTCCACGTCGTTGCAAATGGCAAGATTTCATCGTTTCCGTGGTCGAGTTATTCCAGTGTCTGTGTGTGTGCGTGTGTGCGTGTGCGCCGCACCTTTACCCGGTCATCTGTTGGTGGACCCAGGCTGCTGCCGTAGTTTGACTCTTGTAGCCGATGCTGCTGTGAACACAGGGGTGCACGTGCCCTTTCAAATTAGTGCTTTTGTATTGTTTGGGTTAACAGCCAGGAGTGGGATTGCCGCATCATACGGTGTTTCTATTGCTGATCTTTTGAGGACCCTCCACACTGATCTCCAGAGTGTCTGCACCAGCCTGCGTCCCCACCAGCAGGGTGACAGGGCTCCCCGCTCTCCACGTCCTCGCCAGCACCCGTGGTTTCCTGTGTTGCTGCCTTCAGCCGAGCTGACAGGTGTGACACGTACAGGTGTGTCTCATCGTGGTTTTGATTTGTGTTTCCCTGATGATCAGTGGTGTTGAGCATCTTTTCGCGTGTCTGTTGGCCGTGCGTAGGTCTTCTTTGGAGAAACGTCTGTTCGTGTCTTCTGCACGTTTTTAAATTGGATTATTTGGTTTTTGGGTGTTGCGTTTTATAAGTTTTTTTTTTTAAGATTTTATTTATTTATTCATGAGAGACACAGAAAAAGAGGCAGAGACACAGGCAGCGGGAGAAGCAGGCTCCATGGAGGGAGCTCAATGTGGGACTCGATCGCACCCTGAGCCGAAGGCAGGCGCTCAACAGCTGAGCCCCCCAGGTGCCCCGAGTTGTAGAAGTTTTTTCTATACTTTGGATACTAATCCTTTATCAGCTGTATTATGTGCAAACATCTTCTGTTCCGTTTGCCTTTTAGTGTATTGGTTGTTTCCTTTGCTGTGCAGAAGCTTTTTATTTTGATGAAGTCCCAATAGTTTAGTTTGCTCTTGTTTCCCTCGCCTCAGGAGACATATCTAGAAAAAATGTCACTTCGGCCGATGTCAGAGGTACTACTGCCTGTGCGCTCTCCTAGGATTTTTATGCTTTTAGGTCTCACATTTAGGTCCCTACTCCGTTTTGAATCTATTTTTGTGTATGGTGTGAGGAAGTGGTCTTGTTTCATTCTTCCGCATGTGGCCGTGCAGTTTCCCCAACACTGTTTGTGGACGAGACTGTGTTCTTCCCGTTGGACACTCTTGTTCATTTGTTGAAGATTAATTGACCATATAATTGTGGATCTATCTCTGGGCCCTCTATTCTGTTTCATTGATCTGTGTGTCTGTTTTTGTGCCAGCACCATACTGTTTTGATTACTAGAGTTTTGGGTTTTTTTTAGGATTTTATTTATTTATTCGACAGAGAAAGAGCGAGAGACAGCGAGAGAGCGAACAGGGGGAGGGGGAGAGGGAGAAGCAGATGCCTGCTGAGCAGGAAGCCGAGGTGGGACTCGATCCCAGGACCCTGGGGTCATGCCCTGAGCTGAAGGCAGATGCTCGACCACTGAGCCCCCAGGTGCCCTGCAATGGATTTCTTTTTTTTTTTTTTTTTTTTTGCAATGGATTTCTTATATTGATTTTTGTATCCTGTGAACCTACTGATGTCATTTATGAATTATGGTAGTTTTTTGGTGGCGTCTTTAGGGTTTCCTATGTATAGTATCACGTCATCTGCAAATAGTGAAAACTTAACTTCTTCCTTACTGATTTGGATGCCTTTTATTCCTTTTTCTTATCTGATTGCTGTGGCTCGGACTCCCAGCACTAAGTTGAACAGTCATGAGAGTGGGCATCCTTGTCATGTTCCCGACCGTAGTAGGAAAGCGCTTGCTTTCCCCCATTGCCGATGTTGTTGACTGTGGGTTTTTCGTGAAAGGCCTTTACCATGTTGACATATGTTCCCTCTAAACCTACTGTTGAGAGTTTTTGTCACGATTACATGTTGTACTTTGTCAAATGGTTCTTCTGTATCAGTTGAAATGATCCAGTTGTTCTTGTCCTTTCTCTTATTGATATGATGATATTTCACGTGGATTGATTTGTGGGTATTGAACCACCTTGCAACCGAGGAATAAATCCCACTTGATTGTGGTGAATGAGTTTTTCAATGTACCGTTGGATTCGGTTTCCTAATATTGGGGTGGGGGTTACATCTCTGTTCATCAGGGTTATTGGGCCTGTAGTTCTCTCCCGGTAGCGTCTTTACCTGGTTTCGGTATTGGGATGATGCTGGCCTCAGAATGAGTTTGGAAGCGCTGCTTTCCCTTTTATCTCACAGGGGGGCATTTTTAAGATGATTCCAGGTGGTGTTTGGAAACGTGTTATAGTGACCAAAGGAAAGTGTGTGTGTTGCGACAGCTTTGAGTCAGTGAAGAGGTGTGTGAGGTGGACCCAGCCACTTCATTCATGAGAGACACAGAGAGAGGCAGAGACCCAGGCAGAGGGAGAAGCAGGCTCCATGCACGGAGCCCGATGTGGGACTCGATCCCAGGACCCCGGGGTCACGCCCTGAGCCGAAGGCAGGTGCTCAACCGCTGAGCCCCCCAGGAGTCCCTTAATGTATTAAAAAGATGTATTTATTTTAAAGGGAGAGTGAGGAGGGGGAGGGGCAGCGGGTGCGGGGAGAGAGAGGCAGAGAAGGGGACCGACCCCTCCACGGAGCAGGGAGCCCGACTGGGGCTCGATCCCAGCACCCCGGGGTCATGACCCGAGCGGAAACCGAGAGTGGGACGCTTGACTGACTTTAATGTGTGTCCTCAAGGGTGCGGGACGAGGTCCCTTGGGTTATTTCACCTACAGTTCACATTTGGGTAAGAAAGTCACTCCAGCAAGTAATGGGACGATCTGGTGTCTGTGCCGGGAGGTGGCCGCGGAGTGAGGGTTCTGTTCAGGGCCCGGCGTGGTGGCGGTCGTGGCCGTCAGCCTCGCGCCCCTCGCGTCCACCCCGCCGGCCGTGCCCCCACCCTGCCTGACTCCCCCCACACGTTTGTGTCCAGCACGTGGGTAACTCGCTTGTTCTTCCCCCACAGAGTCTGTAGAAGAGCAACGCCAGGACTTCCAGATGAACAACCGAAAGGAAGACATGGAAATCGCATCCCACTACCGGCACCTGCTCCGCGAGCTCAACGAGCAGAGGCAGCACGGCGTCCTGTGTGACGTCTGTGTCGTGGTTGAGGGCAAGGTGTTCAAGGCACATAAGAACGTCCTGCTCGGCAGCAGCCGCTACTTTAAGACGCTGTACTGCCAGGTGCAGAAGACGTCCGACCAGGCCACCGTCACACACCTGGACATCGTCACGGCCCAGGGCTTCAAGGCCATCATCGACTTCATGTACTCGGCCCACCTGGCCCTGACCAGCAGGAATGTCATCGAGGTGATGTCCGCCGCCAGCTTCCTGCAGATGACGGACATTGTGCAGGCGTGCCACGACTTCATCAAGGCCGCACTGGACATCAGCATCAAGCCCGATGCCTCGGACGAGCTCTCAGAGTTTGAGATCAGCGCCCCGCCGGGCAGCAGCACGGACGCCCTGATCTCGGCTGTGATGGCCGGAAGGAGCATCTCCCCGTGGCTGGCCCGGCGCACCAGCCCCGCCAACTCTTCGGGAGACTCGGCCATCGCCAGCTGCCACGAGGGAGGAAGCAGCTACGGCAAAGAGGACCAGGAGCCCAAGGCCGACGGCCCCGACGACATTTCCTCGCAGTCGCTGTGGCCTGGCGACGTGGGCTACGGGTCTCTGCGTGTCAAGGAAGAGCAGGTTTCACCGTCTCATTACGGGGGGAGCGAGCTGCCTTCCGCCAGGGACGGGGTGATACAGAACTCCTTCTCAGAGCAGGCCGGAGGGGACGGCTGGCAGCCCACAGGTCGAAGGAAGAATCGGAAAAACAAGGAGACCGTCCGGCATATCACGCAGCAGGTGGAGGACGACAGCCGGGCCGGGTCCCCAGTGGCCTCTTTCCTGCCGACGTCCGGGTGGCCGTTTAGCAGCCGCGACTCAAGTAAGCCTTTTGTTCTTACGGGCGGGCGCTCCCACCCTGCCAGGCCCAGCGCCCTGCGTGGCTTCCAGGGAAGCAGCACGGCCCCCCACGCTGGTGCCGCCCCGTGGCCATCGCCTCCCGCGGTCCCCTCTGTAGGCGCAGGGAGTGCCACCTCGGGGCCCGCGTCCCCGGCACAGAGATGGGGCTCCCAGTCGCGGGAAAGTGGGGTGACACCCAGTGTGTGGGGTCAGCTTGACGGGTCTGCTTCCCTTTTGTAGGAAACACTATGAGGGTAGCTTAATTTTAAAAAGATTTATTTCATTTATTTGAGAACGAGTGCGAGCAGGGGTGAGGGTGGCAGAGGGAGGAGCAGCCTCCCCACGGAGCAGGGAGCCCGACGTGGGGCTCGATCCCAGGATGCTGAGATCATGACCTGATGCTCAACCCACTGGGCCCCCCAGGCGCCCCCATTTTAAAAGACTTAAATGTTAAAATGTTAAAAGGTGGAAAGTGCGTCAGATGAGGTGAGATGAAGGTGGGACGGGAGCGGACCTCACACCTCGGGGCCTCGGTTCTGGGTGCTCTGCAGCCGGCGCGTGTTCTTGTCATCGGCGTGGCTGTTGGACAGCCGGGTGCGTGCGCGTGCTCCGTCCGCGGCAGAGCGCTCCCCCGACGGGGACGCGAGGGTCTGCTGCAGGGCAGCCTCGCAGTGAGGGGAGTCTCCTCGTGCCCGACACGCTCGGCTCCGGGGGGCAAACGACGGGCCGCGCAGAGGCTCTCCGTGGCCCCGCGTGCGGCCCCCGGGGCCCGGCGTGGCTCTGAGCCCGGTCCTCACGCTCTGGAGGACAGCGTCACGGGTGTCCCAGGCCAGCAGGTGGCAAACCTGACGCTGCCCGAAGCAGCAGGTGCCCCTCCCGGTGCTGAGTGCAGAACGGGCACTGCCCACGGCCCCCACGCGCCGCAGCCCAGCTCCGGACTGAGTGGTGGACGGGGCGAGATGGTCCAGGGCAGGCCGGAGGCTTCTAGGCCAGTTCTGGTTCTGGGGCGGCCCCCCGGCAGGGTCCTAGATCCCCTGGAACATGGGAAGGCAGAGGGGAGGCAGCAGACGGGCGTAACGAGCCTGAGAAGTGTCACAGATGCCGAGCGTGCCGTGCTCCCGGGGGCAGCTGCCCACTCCCCGGCCCGGCCCTGCTCCCCACTCGCTAGCCTAGCTTTTATTGTCGTGCGAGGGTGCAGATGCCCTCGCTGGGTGCGCGGCTCAGGGGCAGCAATACCTCACGCTGTCACACGACTGGCGTTGCTGCTCATCTCGAGCTTCCGTCGTCCCGAACTGAAACCGTATCCAGTAAGCGGGGACCCCGAGGTGCTCCGGGGCCTTGTCACTCTCTCCGTCCTGCTGCGTCCCCAGCCCCAAGCACGGCGCCAGACCCTGGCGTGCCCGGGACGCGATGGTTAATCGTGGTCTGTCAGCCTGGGGCTGGACGGATCTGCCGTGGGGACGGTCCCGGGTGTGTAGCAACATCCCCGGCCTCGGCCACTGGGTGCCAACAGCAGCCCATCCCCTCGCTTGGTGACAAGCAGGAGCATGTCCAGGCACTTAAACGTCCCCGATGGGCAGACCGCGGAACTGTAGGACATTAGCTGAGCTAAGAGGACTGTGAGATCTCTGAGCTGATGGGGAGCCACCTGTCCCCGCCAGCTGTGCTCGGCAGAGGTCCCCCGCGTGCCCCAGGCTCCCTTTATAGTCCGTCACCGGCCCTGAGCAGAATCTGAGAAGCCGCGGTCCCCAGCGGACGCCCTGAGGGCGAGGCTTCATGTGGAACCTTCTGGGTGCCGCAGCCCCGGACGGCGGCTTGAGGTCCTGAGCCCCCGGCGGCCGCGATGCTGGCGACATGAGGGCCCGTCAGCCTAGTAAGGAACGGACGCTCCTCTGGCCTGTGGGATTGAGGTTTTAAATGCAGTCGTGAAGCAGAAGGTGTTTTTAGAATCCAACAAGTGATTTCGGCTGCGTACTTTTGTTAATGTCTTAAATCCCCCGGGTTACCAAGGCAACCGCGAGCCGCTTCTGTTAGATTATTCTGAGTCGCGGAGACAAGGACGGGGGCTGTCGGCTTGCGTGCACGGTGCCTGCCCGCTGTGCTGGTCACTCCCTCCCCAGTGTGCCGGGGCTGGCCGCGGAGGCTCGAGTTGCGGTTCCGCAGGGACGTCAGGTTGTGTCCATTGAGTATTTGTTACCTGTAGACAAAAGAGTATTTTATTTTTTTTTTGACCTTTCTTTAGCATTTCTTTATTTTTTTATTTTTATTTTTTAAAGATTTATTTATTTATTTATCATAGAGAGAGAGAGGCAGAGACACAGGAGGAGGGAGAAGCAGGCTCCATGCAGGGAGCCTGACATGGGACTCGATCACGGGTCTCCAGGATCGCACCGTGGGCTGAAGGTGGCGCTAAACCGCTAAACCACCCAGGGATCCCCTCCTTAGCATTTTTTTAAATAACAAATTAGACAAGAGTTATTTTATTTTATTTTATTTTATTTTATTTTATTTTATTTTATTTTATTTTATTTTATTTTGTTTTATTTTGTTTTATTTTGTTTTGTTTTATTTTATTTTGTTTTATTTTATTTATTTTTTTAGATGAGAGTATTTTAACGTCTTATCCTATTCGTGGGAGAAGAGGCCCTATCCCAGGGGAACGTGTCGGGCGGTGGTTGCAGGTCACCTGGGGGCTCCGCACAGATGCTCAGAGGTGGCTCCGCAGCCAGGGCCACCTGCCCGGTCCCGTCCCTGTGTCCCCCACCCCACGACCGGTGCTGATGCTGAGCCCGCGAGCATTCAAGAGCCATTTTCCCGAGCAAAAGGCCAAGAGCATGTTTCTCTAGTGGCTTCCAAGGAAGTGACCGTTGACGTCTACTTCTGGGTGACAGCCGGTGCCTGCACGGCAGCTGGGGGGGGCAGGTCGGCTGTGCGTCGGTGGGGCCGCCCCACGTTGCTTCCGCGCGTCCTCCCGGGGCTCCAGCCCGTGTGACCCCGGGATGGCCCCGGACGCCGGATGAGGCCGGCTCAGAAGCCGCTGAGGGAGGAGCCCGGGTGCTTGTCCTAACGTCCACACGTGTCCTTGAAAGGTTTTGCCAAAAGGGGCTTCCGTGGCTCGAATGAGGTGCGTGGCTTTTGCAAAGTAATTGTTCATACCTGAGCCCTTGTGACGCGGGTCTTGATGCGGTGGAAGCGTCGGAACCGCCGGGCGGTGGCGAAGGTGCTCTCTGTGCGCCCCCCGCTGGCTACTCCCACCCTCCGGCCTCTTCCCCCAGCGGGAGGGAGCACGGGTGCCACGCCTGGGGGTGCCCCACGCCGGCCCCCCGAGGGCTCACGTAGGAGCCGCCACGCAGGTCTGCGGAGGTGAGCTGGGAGGAGGCTCACGGGCCGTGTGGAAGCCGCGGAGGGCACGGAGGATGCGTCCGAGAGGCGGTGACCCGGGGCTTCTGGTTCACCGACACGTCTCCTGATCCTCCTGGAGACCTGAAGGGTGGAGCGTGTGCCCGGCGCCCGGGCGTCATCCGCTGGGCAACTCGAGGAGGCCACCTTCCACGGCTGACGGTTGTCGTCTTGCTCCGTGTGGCACTTGTGCTTTGGGGTAAAAGAGCCCGAATGAGATGCGACACCTGCGTCCCGAGGGGCGGGGACGGGCCGCAGCCTCCACCCCGTCACGCCCTCGGCCCTAAGGACTGTGCTCCGAGGCCCTCCCGGCGTTCCCCCCACGTGAGCAGAGCCCGTGCTGGACCCCCACGGTGCCGCCAGGTGGCAGCTGGGGACGCGCCGCAGGAGCGGCCCCTTTGTCAGCTTATGGGTTGACAGCAGGAGGACCGGGCCGCCTCGGAGCACCCGCTGCCGGGATGAGGGCCCGTGAGGTCCTTGGTTGCGTTCGGGAGGGCGGGCACCAGGTGCCAAGGAGCACACGAGCGTGGCCGCAGCTGGAGGCCGGCGTGGGTGCAGAAGTCCCACCTGTGCCCAAGGCCGTACTTTGGAATCACTGTCGCGCGTGACGGGCCCATGACCTCGGCTTTGCTGTGTCTCAGCAGCCGCTCCTCCTGCTGCAACGGAAGCGAAGCCTTTGCGTCTGGATTTTCTAGAACATGGAGTTCATGAAGGATGCGCCTTGGAGGGGCTCTCGCGGACACAGGGTGCTGCTGGGTGCTTGTGGGGGGCAGGGGCTTCGCCGACTGGAGTGTCCGGCCTGCGTGTCCGGCCCGCGCGAGGGTGTCCGCTGCGTGGGTGCCCCTCAGCCGGAGGCGCCGTCTCGCTGGATCCTGGTCTGACTTGAACTCGGGGGCTTCTGCTTCCTTCGCCCCCCGGCTTAGTTCCCTTGGGAGTGTGGGGGCAGGTGCGACGCCCCCGCGGGCTGTGACGAGGACCCTGGCGAGGACGGCCTGGGCCGTGCAGGGACCTTGAGGCTGAGGCTCTGCAAACGTGTGACCGCGCGGCCTGGGGACTTCCGCCGAAGTGGACGTGTTACGAGGAGTCGGTCACGGTAAGGTCTTTGCAAACTTGGATGCCACCGCCTTTTGCGGACTTTAAGAAGCCTGAGGCGTGGGTGTAGCGAACGCGGCAGAGAGGTGTGCGGCCCTCGGGGGTGGGCGGCCGCCCCCCGCCGCCCCGGGGCTGCTCTCAGGCCCCACGAAGCCCCGTCCAGCGCCCGCGGGGTCGGTCGTGGGCGCGGGGTTGGCTCCGGGCTTCCCGGTTTGGGTCGTGAGCATTGTGCACAGCTGCAGCCTCCACGGCCTCCACGGCCTCCGTGGCCTCGGGCCTCCTCCCTGGTCGGCAGGTGTCGCTCGGCCGCGTCCTCGAGCCTGGCTCCCCGCGCAGCACACCTTGCCGTCGCACCGGCCGCGGGAGGCTGGGCGCTGGGGGGCGCTGCGCCGCGGGGGCTCCCCGAGAACCCCCGGCCGCTCCTGGCCCGCGTGGCCGCGGCCTCCTGCCTCCCTCCGCCGGCTCCTGCTCTCACACACACTCTCTGCCTCTGTCTCAAATAAATAAATAAAATCTTAAAAAAATAAAAGATGCTCAATGGGTGGAACCACCCAGGGGCCCCAAGGAAGTTTTTTCAGTGAAAATTGCCATTCTTTGTAGCTATTTCTCTAAGTAGGACACACGTACACTAAACCGCACAGATTTTGAATTTGAATAATTTTTTGTTTCTCTAACATTTTATTGGTGAAATATTTACACTTAAAGAAAACTTGAAAAAAATTCAGCATGTTTGCTGCTTTGGTTCTCCATTTAAGGTCTTGCTGTTTGTGGGGGACGCCTGGGGGCTCAGCAGGTGAGCATCTGCCCCTGGCCCAGGGCGTGGCCCCGGGGTCCTGGGATCGAGTCCCGCGTCTGGCCCCCTGCATGGAGCCTGCTTCTCCCCCTGCCTGTGTCTCCGCCTCTCTTGGTGTCTCATGAATAAATAAAAACAATATTAAAAACAATTTGCTGCTTGCTCTCCTACGTGCTCACCCACGTAACCGTCTGAAAGCCCGTGTTCTCAGCGCGAGCCAGCGCACCCCACAGACGTCATCCTGGATCCACCAGCAAGCACTTCATTGGGGTTCGGTCTGTGCTTACAGTTTGGAGGTCGCGTGGACACCCCGAGTCGCCCCCAACCCGGTGGACCTTCCAATGCGTCTGATAAGTGCGTGCGCCTCGCCGCACCCCTGCAGCCGCTCAGCTGCCCGCCGCCGCGTGTGTAGGGCCTCGTCCGTGTGGAACCGCACGGCGTCTCGCTCGTGCACACCTGCCTGGCCTGGGCCCCGGACACAGCGCCGTCCATCTGTCCACACTCTGTCGGAGCCGCTTGTGTGGGGCTCAGGCTTCTGTGAATGCGCGTGGGGTCGGCACAGGGCTGTGGGGCGCGGTGGCCTGAGTGTAAGGAACCCACCGGTCTCCCCGTGTCACCCGCGTCCTCCACAGCTCGCAGGGGCGTTGCTGGCCTCGAGGCCCTGGAGGGTGAGCTGAGTCCGGCAGGTGCCTCTGTGGTCAGGAGCCGCCCGCACCGCCTGCCCGCCTGGTGCTGCTTGACCGCCGCGCTGCCAGCCAGAGATGCTCGTGCGCGAGGACGAGTCCCAAGGAGCGCGGGGCCTGCA
The DNA here is from genome assembly GCF_048164855.1 of Canis lupus baileyi. Classification (NCBI taxonomy): domain Eukaryota; kingdom Metazoa; phylum Chordata; class Mammalia; order Carnivora; family Canidae; genus Canis; species Canis lupus. The sequence goes on along the minus strand of NC_132863.1, from coordinate 49,355,488 downwards.
TCCCTTGAGGCCGTTGCCCCCAGGCCCACACCTTGCAGCCCCACTGCCGCCAGCGTCCACTCATGGACACAGTCCACGGACCTCAGCCCCCGCAGCCGCCCCCGAGGTGCCCAGCCCCCCCCGCCCCGTCTCTGGGGGTCCAACAGTGCTTCTGAGGCTTGTCTGCGAGCCTGTGCGCATCCCTCAGTCACGCCGTACCAATGGCTCGGGCTGTGACACTCCTGCTGGTGGACACCGGGCTTCCTGGGGGGTTCGGGGGCTGGCACCAGGCCGCGGGGACGGTGGGGCGACGTCGTGCACCTGCGTGTTTGCTGTCACGTGAGCTTCCCGCCGGGACTTGAGGCTCTCGCTGGCTTCGTGTGGCCTGTCCCCTGGGCTCCACATCCTCTGTGTTCGCCATTGCTCATCTCGGGATTTGTACGCGTCCCGGAGGCGCCGGCGTTTCTCTGCTGGGCCGTGTTGTTGGTCTCCGTGTCTGTCTTCACATGCTCCCTTCATGAGGTCCGGCCGGAGTGGCTTGTGCCGCGGGGTGAGCGGTGGGCCGCGTGCAGGCCTCCCCACGCGCCCCCACATGCCCCCACACACCTCCACGTGCCCCCACACAGCTCCCCACATATCCCGCACGCACCCCCACGTGCCCCCATGCCCCCCCCACGCCCCCCGTGCTCTGCTTTGCAGAAGCATCTGTTCCAGTCTTGAGCCCACTTCCCGGCGCGGAGCCGAGGGTACATTCTGGTTCCGACCCTCACCAGGTGTGTGTTGTGCAGACGTTTTCTGTCTGTGCCTCGTGCTTTCATGGACCGTGGTTTGCGGAGAAGCACACGTTTTAAACTAGGATGAAGCCCGATTTGCAAACTTTTTTCTTTCGTGGCTCGTACGTCTCGAGTCCTATCACAGAAGTCTTTCCCGAAGGTCACAAACGTTCCCCACGTGTTTTTTCCTGGAAGTTTAACAGATTTAGGTGTGACGTGTAGGCCTGTGGCTCCCGACGATCTCCCTGGGCACGTCTAGTTGTTCAGCTCTGTTTGCCGGAACTCTGGCTTTTACTCACTGAATTGCTGTATAGTCAGCAAGGTGATTGATTCAGTCATGAATTCATTCAATCGTATGTATTTCAACCAAGGAGGGTTCATCGAATGACGTGGAAACTTGCTGATAGTTAAGAAAGTGAGGAAACTGGATTTGAACTTGGATAAAGACACGTGACGCGTTGGAAACCGTGCGTTCTGGACGCGGAGGTGACAAGGACGCCAGATGACGAGGCTACTGATCCTCCCAACCGTGCTGTGCCCCCTGTGAGCCTGACCTGGGCTGTGACCCCCGGGCAGGGGTGGGGGCAGGCGCGGGCCTGCACCTGCCGCTGGGTCTCCCCAACCCCGACCTGTGCATACTCTCCGGAAGCTTCCGTGTGCCGTGGGCAGGGCGCACCCTGGGTGCCCGGCTGGTGGACGGGGCGTCGGGTGGAGCGGGGTGGGGCCTTCCGTGCAGACGTCCTCCAAGGCACGTGAGCATTTTACAGAATGGTCGAGAGTGGAGATTTGGGGAGACCTGAGCCGCGGGTGCGGGCTGTCCAGCCGGCCGTGCCCCCCGACACCCTGCTGGTGAGGCCAGCGCCCCTGCCCCTTCCCCCTGCCGGCCACGACCCCCAGGCCCCGGAGCTCACGTGGCTGGAAGCCTCTTTTCTGTTCCGACTCTGCTCATACCCCACTTTGCGACTGACCCCACCTGATGCAGTTTGATCAAAAATTCTACTCATTTTAATTATAATCTCTTTTCAGCTTTTCAGCTAAAGAGTGTGAGCTAAATTCTCAAAATGTTATGATGTATCGTTTACGGGAAGAAGGAGAAAGCGCTGTGCTGCCCTCCACAATGAGACCTTGGCTCTTTTTTTTTTTAAAGATTTTACTTATTTATGACGGGGTTGGGGGGGAGACAGAGAGAGAGGCAGAGACACAGGCGGAGGGAGCAGCAGGCTCCACGCAGGGAGCCCGACGGGGCACTCGATCCCGGGTCTCCAGGATCAGGCCCTGGCTGAAGGTGGCGCTAAACCGCTGCACCACCGGGGCTGCCCCTGATGTTGGTATTTTTAATCCTGTTTGCTTCTTTTATCGAAAAGAGGTCAGCACCAGGAGACGGGCCTGGGTCCTTCCCGTTCCCGTTGCTCGTGCAGCTGCCTGCGGTCACCTCGCTGCCTCACGCGTGTGATGCGCCTGCAGAGGAGCCACGCTCGCGCCGTCCCTCCGTCTGGGGCAGGGCCTTCCTGTCGGCCTGGGAGCGGTGCCAGACCCTCCAGAGGAAGTGGCGCTTGTGTGCAGGTGCACATGCGTGTGCACGTGAGCATGTGTGCGCCTGTACACGCGCGTCCATGGGTCCGGATGAAGAGAACACCCCACAAATGAGTGTTTGGAACTCAGCCCGTTTTTCGGATGTGAGATTGGACGCTTTTGGTAAACGAGGCAGCTTGAGTCCTGGCAAGTCCGCGGGGCAGCGGCGTCCGGGCGAGGTCTCGACCCCAGAACCTCCCGCGCACACGAGGCTCGGCCGCAGTCACCGGGCTGCCCGACTGGCCCTCCGAGGCGTCCCCGGGGAGTTCGTCGGGACTCGGGGAGGTCAGCTGCCTGCGCATGAGCGGCTGTGGCTGCAGGCTCCGTCCCTGCTGGCACGTCCTGCCTTGTCACGGCCGAGCGCACGTCCCCTGCAAGGACGGACCCCTCCTGCTTGCCCGTCATCCGCCGATGGACGTGTTGCTGTGAGATTGCACACGCGCGTGCCTGCACCTCCCCTGGGTACGAGCCCGCGTGGCAATCGTGGCCTCAGAGGAGTCGTTACACCGCCCGCGGCAGTGGCACTGGACATTCTGACGGGCGGGGGAGAGGTTCCAGTGTCCTTACGCCATCGGCCCTGGTGACCGTCGGACGGATTCGGGCCGCGCTGCGGGCGTGAAGTGGCCTCCGGGGTTTCCAGGCGTGTCCCTGCCGACTGGTGGCCTCGGACTGTGCTCGCCGTCGCTTACATGTCATCTCGGATGAATATCTGCTCGGGTCCTTGGCCCATTTAAAACTTGGATTATTAAATTGAATTTGAACTTAAAAAATGTAAAAAACCACGACTGGGGTTATTTTTGTTTTGACTGAGTTGTGAGCCTTCTCTGCATTCGGAGTGGGCTCTCCTGTCCGGCGGCTGCTCTGTGGATGTTCCGCGTTCCCGCCTCCCTCCTCCTGGCTTCACGGAGGCGCCGCGCCCGGCGGGGGGCTTGAGCGAGGCCGGTGTCCCACGCTCCAGGGATGGGCCCGCGGGCCTTCTCGCTTGCTGGATGGTGTCCTCCGCAGCTTTGGCCGCGCCCTGGTGTCCGCCCCGCGAGCCCCATGGCAAAGCGGAGGTCTCGGAGCTTCCACAAGAGTCCCGCTCTCCCGCGCCGCCCTTCCTCCGTGTTGAGCGTCGCCTCCTCTGTGGGAGGTGGAAGTGCTGAGGGCATGCAACAGCTGGGGCTCCGGGCAGGGCAGAGTCTGGAGCGGGTCCCCCTGCTCTTGTCCGCCCCCGCCCCCGCCGTGTTCTGAGCGCAGCGCCCACCCGAGGCCTTGGCCGCCCTCCTGGGGCAGAAGCGGGTCGGACTTGAGGACGAGCAGCTGGGCGTGGGGAGGCTCCTCCGTGTGCGCGGGTCCCCTGGGAGAGCCGAAGATGACCTGCGTGTCCCTGTGTTTCCTCTGCCAGGTGCGGACTTGACTGTCACCGAGGCCAGCAGCTCTGACGGCCGAGGGGAGAGGGCTGAGCTCTACGGCCACGTGGACGAGGGTCTCCTGGGAGGAGAAGCCAGCTACCTGGGCCCGCCCCTCACCCCCGAGAAGGACGAGGCTCTGCACCAGGCCACGGCCGTGGCCAACCTGCGGGCGGCACTCATGAGTAAGAACAGCCTGCTGTCTCTCAAGGCCGACGTGCTCGGGGACGACAGCTCCCTGCTGCTGGAGTACCTGCCCAAAGGCACCCACTCCCTGTCCCGTAAGTGCCGCCCCGTCGCGCCGCCTAGGAAGGAGCAGCGAGGTCGGTGGAGACGCGGTGGGCGCGGGGGCGCGGGAGGCTGTGCGGAGGCCCGTGGCCGTGGGGCGGGGGAGGCGCTCGCCGCGTGCTCTCCGGGCGACGGCGGCGCTTGCTCGAGTGTCTCAGACGGAGATCGAGGCATCTGAGCCCAGAACCTCGTCCAGGTTGGCGGCGCGGCCGGAAGCGGAGCCCGGGGCTGGGGGGGGGGGGGCGCTGCGCGGAGGCACAGGCTCGGGCTCCCCCTGCCGGCCCGCCGCCTTCCGGCCTGCGCGGGTGGGGAGCGCGGCGCGGACCCTTTGTCTCCGCTGCTCACGCCGCTTACCCCCGCCCGGCGGCACGCGCGTCTGCACGGTCGGTGTCGTTGCGCTGCAGTGTCTCCGGCGGCATTCCAGGCTCCGGGAGCACGTGACACACCGACACGGGAAGCAGCCCAGGGGGCCCCTAGCCACGGGTGCCCCGGGACGTCCCCGCCCCCCCCCCGCTCGGGGGCTTCGGGCTTTTAGCCACGGGGTGCCCGCCCGGAGTGAGCCACGGTGCCCTGAAGATCTGGCCTGGGGACGCTGCGTGCCTGCGTCCCTGCCGTCCCGGGGAAGCGTGCTGGGCCCGGGTGGCGCTCACCGTGCGTGCCCGACGGAGCAGAGCGGGCTGTGGGGCCATGGGGGGGGGGCGCCGCAGCCGGGGGCGGGGCGTGGGGGGTGCGAGCGGGCGCACGGGGGCGCACGGGGCCTGAGTCACCGCCCGCCGCCCACCAGGGTGGATGCTGTGGTTTCCCGAGCGCCACCGGAGGAAGCGAGGCCCTTTGACGTGTCGGGGGTTTGCAAACTGCTTGTTTCCATTTTTGCTCTAATTTAAAGAAAGACGACAGCGTCGTCATACAAGTTCGGGTTCGTGAGCGCCAAGGTGCCCGAGCCCCGGTGCTGCCGCGACGGAAGCTGCGGCCAGTGAAGACTGCGGGGGAGCGAGGCTCTGTCGCTGCATTGCCCTGCGCTTCTCGCGAGCCGGGCCAGCGTCCCCGCAGCGTGGGCGCCGTGGCCAGCTCCCGGGACTTGGCCGGGAGGCCAGAGCCTAAGCTGAGCGCCCCGCGGCCGGGCTGCGTGACTCCAGGCGTGCTCTCCCGGCCTCGGGCCCCGTGGGAAGGTGCGTCACAGCCGTTGTGCGCGCGTCTGGGGCCTTGAGCGTCTGCAGAGTGAGCGCCGCGTGCTCCCGCGTGTTGGTGCCGCCGGCAGAGGCTGCGGGGCCCTGTGACCAGGACGCCTGCAGGGCCCTGGGGGGTGGACGGGCAGGAGCGCCGGAGGATGCCGGGAATCTGTGGCCGTATGCACAGGTGGGGGCACACCCGTCCACCCCTGTAACCCCTAAGGCGCGTGTGAACGCCACGTGCGGGTCTGCAGCCAGAGCAGTGCCTCTGCCCCTTGGGAATGGGGGGGGAGGTGTTCAGTGCTTTTCTCTGTGTCCTGTGTGTCAGCCTCTGCCCGCAGCCTGGGCCTGACCCAAAGGCCGTGGGCCCCGCACGGGGGTCTGGACCCCAGTCCTGGTGCGGCATCCGCAGCCTTCCCCCGCCCCGGGACCCCAGGGGAAGGGCTTATTTTAAAATCTCACCTTCTGACGTCTTCTAAAAACGAGAATGAAAATACTCAGATGAAAACCTTGTTTCCCAAAACGTTGTGCTCGGCCGCGGCGGTAGCCTGCCCTCCGTCCCTGGTGGGCGGCCCGAGCTGCCACCCAGTGGCTGAGACGTGGTTGTGGCGACCTGTCCGGGCACCTGCTCTGGAGACATTTGTCACCGTGGAGGGCGTCGGTGTCAGCCGCACACCCTGAGCCCCGGATCCCAGGGAGCCGAGGCCACTCCGCGTGCGGTCCGCCGGCCGGCTGCCCGGGGGCAGGCGTGGTTTCTCTCTGTGCTCAGGGCGCGGCATCGGGGCCGGGGGAAGCCACAGCGGTCGCCTCTCCGCCACCACCGCTAGAGTCTGGACGCGCCCTTGTCGGCGGGAGCGAGTTTTCTGTTGAGTGGGACACGGGGCAGCAGGGCCTGGCTCCGGCGTGTTCCCCACCGTCGGGACAGGGACCCCCTCCTGCAGCCTTCGCCGGCTCACCGGAGCCCCAGGCCCTCGTGAGCAGGGATGGTGTGTGTGTGTCAGGGACCCGCCAGCTCGTCGCATACGGGTAGCGAAGCTGGGCAGGGGTGGGGTGCGTGTCCCGGGGGCGAGACCCCCCAGGCTCCTGGGGCTCCGATAGCAAAGGGCCCTCAGCTCAGGGGGCTGTGTGGCCTGCTGGGCGTCCCCAGACCTTGGTGCAGTGAGGGCGGGGAGCACCCGGCGGCTGAATGTTGCGGAGGGACCGAGGCCGCTGTGATTTCTGGGGTGGCCCTGGTTGGCTCCACGCTGCATCCTGGCACACGTGGGCTCGTGGCTGGAGAAAGGCGGCGAAGGTGTGACGTTTCCCAGGTAGCATGTCGGCGCTCGCTGCGCTGCCCGGGGGACTCGAGGCCCATCCCCGGTGTGTCCGGTCTCCCCCAGGCAGGGGCACCGTGGGGCGTCTGCGTGCTCCCTCTCTGCGGTCCTGATCACGGTCGCAGGTGTCTACGTCCAGAGGACCCTGGACGTGCAGGCGGCACCGAGCTGCCCACGGTCGCCAGACGGACGGTGTGGACCCTTCCGCGGGAGGTCTGACGGGTCCAAGCACATTGGCTCGGCCCTTAGATTCGTGGTCTCTTTCCAGATCCCTGGTCTTTAACTGGTTAAAGAACCTTCTGTACTTTTTGTTTGGACTTAGCTTTAATGTGACTGGTTCACTTCTGTGTTCTCAGTACTAGGCGAGCATCCGGCCTGTTCGTAGTCGCTGCTCCGCGAGTAGGAACGGTGATGAGCACTGGCTGTGGCTTCACGCGTGGCTCTGGTGTACAGGTTGTTTGTGAGCGTGCACTGATCTGGGTGGGCCCTGGACCCGGCGTCACCTGCTCGGACCCTCACGAACACCGGCTGCCTGGAGTCACGGGAGGACACGGGAGGGAGAGCCGCCGCGCTGGTCGGGGAGGACGGGGGAGGACGGGCGTGACACTGCCTGGTCCCTCCGGCTTCCAGGCTGGCTCCGGCCCGCAGGCCGTCGCCCCGAGCGCTGTCCACGTTTGACCCGTAGATACTGCTTTGGAAAAGGAGCTGGGGCTCTCCCCCCGAACAGCTACCGGTGCTCGGTCCTGTCTGGGTAGGACGACGCGCCAGGTGCCCCCCTGCTTGTCGCAGGGAGACCTCGGGAGGCCCCGGGGAGCCACCGGCTGTGCCCACCCTCCCCTGTTCGCGGGAGACTTTGCAGGAAACAGCTGAGCTGGCTTCTGTTCTGATTGTGGTTTACAGATTATTTCTTATTATGTGTGAAGAACGAATCAAGGACCTTTTCTTGATTCTGGATCGACACTGGAATTTTAAACAACTTCTGCAAAAGGGCACTGGGCGGTGTCACTACGCTCTTAGACCTGTAGCCAGCTCGACATCGTGAAGTGTTTCCCGGAAGAGCCTTTCTCCAGGCCACAGGTGTGTGGGCTCCGTGTTTGCACCACGGGCCCTGACGTTCTGTGCTGGAACCTTCTGTCGTAATCACTTTGCTTCTGGGCGAGACACCCCGCCCCAGACAAGTCACGTGCGGAGACCCCTGCTGTTTGGGGGTGGCGAGCTGCCACAAATACCCGAACACCCACCTCCAGGAAGACCCAGGCTCCGTCACGCAGCAGAGCTCTGCTCACAGCAGCAAGACCACGCACGGCGCTCCTGGAACTCTCTGAAACAAGCCCACCAGCTGGTGTTCGTTCACGTGGGTGAGACTCGTTTCCTGTGTTCCTAGGCCCTGGCACCAGCCCGACTCACTCTTGGGGGGATGCTGATCGCAGAGCAGAAGCCCCTCCCTCTGGCCCCTGCACCTGCACCCAGAGCCCGGGATGCCCGCTCTGGGGAATGGCCAGACCAAGCCCAGGACGGCCCTGCCCCCCCGGCCCAGGTAAGACGCGAGGGGGGCCGCCCGGACCAGCTGCCCACCCGGCACGCACGTGCCCCGAACTCCACGTGCACTCGGGCGCGTCCCTGGCGGGTCCTCGGACGTGCCCCGGGGCTCAGAGGGAGCGTCCGCGCCACCTCCTGCAGGCTCAGTTCGGTCAGGGGAGGGGAGACCCCGCCCCGCGGCAGCCACTGTCACTCGGTCCTGCAGAGTTAAGCTGCCGCTTGTATTACGTGTGTCCTACGCGGGTGCTCTTGAAGCAACACGGATGCGCAGGGTCAGGCCACTTCAGGCGCACAGCGTCGCGGTGGCAGCTCGCTCAGCACAGCGCACCTGCTGTCTGCCCCCACTGGCGTCCCGCCCGCGCTGCTCCTTTCCGTGTTTATGTAACACAGACGTACGTTTAAGTAAATTTGAACCCAAGTACGCTGTCCTGTAGAAGTTAAGAGATTCCCACGGGGAACGTCTCCCCCTGACGTGAGGACATCTCGTTCGTACACGAGCGCAGGCTGGTCCCGAGGCGGCTCCGCAGGCCGTGCTGGGCGGTGGCGTGAGCGTCGCGGACCAGGGACCTCGGGAAGGTCACGGACACAGCAATCCTTCCTGTTCTCGGGGCAGGGGGCTTGTTGGTAGCAGAGAGGTCTGTTAGGTTGGCTGCCTCCCGGGAGACGAAGAAATCTTCAAGAAGAGCTTAACCACACGTTTTGGATTTTGAGATTAATGAACGGATTCCTGTGCGGGCTTTTCCAGCAGGATGGTCTGGTGGGAGATGCGTTCTGTTAGCGTGGGTTTTTCCTTTGAGAGGCCGTTCATCGAGAACTGATCGTAGCCTCGCCCTCCCAGATGTGGGGCCGCTTGTCCTCATGGTGGCCGGGCAGGGACCTGCTAAGAGGTGGTGTCACCACGTCCTCACCACCTGTAACTTGTCTGTGTCTTGTTCTAGATCGATGCCCCTTGACACCTGGAGCCCTGGGCTCGGCAGCGAGGCCCACTCTGGAGTTGGCCCCAGCCGGCCCCAGGGTGGGCCTGTGTGGGGGCCGCGGGCCTGCCCAGGGGGCCTGGGGCCAGCTGCCAGCACGCTGCATGGCCAGCGCGCCCCCCGGGCCTGGTGGGCTCACCTGTGGAGTCGGCAGAGGAGCCACGAGGGAGGCGCCCTATGGAATCCGATGCCTGTGCCACGTATGACAGCTCCGAGGCTGGAGAGGCCTGCCCGGGCGTCGGTGTCTGCGCCCCAGCAGACGTGCCCACGCGCCTCTGCCGCAGCCAGGCCTGCTGTTCAGGTTCGGCGGCTACCAGGTGACGGCAGACCCACGTCAGGACGGGGGCAGCTGCGGAGCCGGACTAGGTGTCGGCGTGAGACTTGCAAGCTTAGCTACGGGCTGCGTCCTCTGCCGGCAGCTGGTGGAGGCCTCTCAGGGCCCCGATGGGCAGGGGGGACGCGTGTGCTCCAGCCTCCTGGCGACGGGGCCTGCGTCCACCGGGATCCCATAGGATCGCCGCCTGTGGGCCCAGAAGAGCACGCCGCCGTCCCTGGAGAAGGGAACCGAGTCGCTCCGACCCGTGTGATACCCCGAAATCCAAGGACAGAGCCGGGCCGCAATGTTCTTGGAACGACGTCGCCCACGTTCCCCTCCGAGTGTGAGGGAGACGGCCCGTCCGCTCACTATGCGCAGCGGGTGGCCGTGGCCGTGGGGCGCTGTCCAGGCCACAGAGGCTCCCGTCGGCCCAGCCGCTCGTGGCTCCTGAGGACAGAAGCAGGCACCCCAGGGGCTCGGGAGCGGCCGGAGGCGGATGTGGGCCAGAGGTCTTCCCCTCCCGCGCCCGGCGGTGGTCGGGGATCGCTCCCGCTGCCCCTGCGCAGGCCTGGCGCTTGCTGAGCGAGCTCTGAAGACCCAGCAGAGCCAGGTGTCCCGAGAGGCTTAGGGGGTCGTGAAGAGGCCCGCTGACGCAGGTCACCCTCCAAGAGGTCCAGTCCTCGTGGCTTCATCTGGGTCCCGGTTTGCTTCTGAAGGGTCTGCGGGATCTTTGAGCTGTGAGGTCTCGGATTGCTTGTCTACGCGTGGACGCACTGTGGCAGAAGCAGCCTGAGTGCCCGGGTGGGGACACGGAGGCCCAGTGGGTGCTGCTCCTTGACTTCTCCCAGGGTGGGTGGAGTGGGGGCCGGGGGCTCACAGGGACGCCTCACAGGCTGGGGCGAGTCTGTGCTATTGAACTGAAAGGCTTTCGTTTAAAAAAAAAAAAAAAAAAAAAAGCTTCTGTTAAAATTTTAAAACAACGTGGCACCTGGTTGGCTCAGTGGGAAGAGTGTGCGAGTCTTGATGTCGGGGTTGTAAGCTTGGGCCCCACCTTGGGTCGGGAGAGCTCAAAAATAAACAAAAAAAATCTTTAAAACTTTAAAACAGTTGAAACGTTTCGGACAGATTCCATAGTATCTGAAAGAACTAGGTCGTGGTAGGTGGTCCTACGGTAGGGGCGCCGGAGACAGTTTTAGAACTGAGGCTGTTTGATTTTGTTCTTACGTCGAACGTAATTTCCCTTAAAACTGCACAGGCGTGTAACATTGACATTTTCAGCACGTGGGTTTAGAAATTCCACATCTTCCATTTTGTTGAATTTCTCGTTGAAATGTCATAGCTCATGATGAATTCCAGAGGGTTTTTTTTAAAGAAACTTCTCAATGGATCACTAATCTCTCTTGAACACAGAGAATCTCAGTAATAAAAGGTTCTTACTTAGGTGTGTTTACCGGCACGTAACGTGCTCCACGTCTGTGTTCACGTCGGGCCTTTCAGTGTTTTTTACCGTGTTCGTATGGTAGGAAGTGAGAGACGCCACAGACTCGGCGTCACGTTGTGGATGCGTGTGCGTCTGCACGGACGTGCGCAGAAGTGAAGGCTGCTGCTCACTTAGGGATGTTGATTTGCCATTTTAGATCGCATTTATTTTTTTTATTTTTATTTTTTTAGATCGCATTTAGAATAAATGACCTAGGGGCCCCTGGCTGGCTCATTCGGTGGAGCATGCAACTCATTGATCTTGGGGTCGTGAGTTCAAGCCCTCACGTTGGGTGTAGTGTTTACAAAATAAAAAGCAACCAAAAAACAAAACCCCAAACTTAAAAATGTATAATCTCGTCTTAAGTATCATTGGCCTTGCACTTGCACATAGCTCGGGTGTTGGGGAAAAGGCATGGATTTTATTTAAAGAAAACACTTGAAAACTCTTTGAACTTCTACTTTCAGCCACAACTAGCACGTATCTCGAGGAAAAAAGTATTTGAAAATCTGGCAAACACACATGGAACCTGGGGACGGGCCAGCAAAGGGCTGGAGAGAAAAGGGGGACACAGGGGAAGCTGTGCTTTCACCCCAGATTTCGTTCCTGGCATGTTTGCGGCACATCGGAGCAGGAAACAGGCTAAGTGCAGGGCGGCAGTGCTCCCCGGCCTGGAGACGGGGGTGTCTTTCGGGCGTCCGAGGCAGCTGGGGCCGGGGGCAGATCTTTGAGGACAAGGAGCCCCAGGGCCCCCTCACCTCCCGAGCTGGCGCCGAGCGACACTCACTCGCGGGATCCCTGCGGAAGCCGCCCGGCCAGGTGGGGAAGGCGAGCAGAGGTGCCCGCGGAGGCGCGCTGCTGGGGCGGAGGGACGGGCGCTCAGGCCCGAGGGGCAGCGAGGCCAGGCAGGCAGCCCGGGCCGCCGCCGTCCCCGCGGTCTGAGGCGCGTGCGACGAGTCCCAGCCCCGGCCGCGCTCAGGCGAAGCTCCAGGGGCCGAAGGTGGTGCTCCCCTGTCCGCTCGGAAGTAACGGCCGCGATGTAACAGCCGCCTTGAAAGCCCGGCGGCCTGGGAAGTGCCACCGCTGCCCTCGCCCTGCCCGGGGCCTCGGAAAGCAGCTGGACAGCCGAGCGCCGGGACAATCCCAGCCAGGGCGGCGGGTGGGGGACACCGGTGCTGACACAGTCAGGGAACCTTCTGGAAATGGAGTTAGCACATCTGAAGTTAGGGATTCACTGCGTAGCTGAACAGCAGCCTGGATACGACCTCAAGGTGGCGAACTGGAGAGTGTCCGTGCGGAAGCTCACGGGGAGAGCACACGAGAGTGCAGGAGAAGCAGACACACGGACACGGCCAAAGTGTGTGATGTGCTGGCGACTGGATCTCCAGAGAGGCAGAAACGGGGCGGAAGCGGCACCCGGGGACAGCGGTTTAGTCTCCCGAAGCCGATGAGACACGTCAAGATTCCAGAAGCTCCGTGACCCTGAGCACGACGCATTCCACACGCACGGGGGCCCGTGACAGTCCAAGCCCAGGAGGCCGGCGACAGAGGGGAGTCTTCGAGCAGCCGGCAAAGGAGGCCTGTGTTCCGCAGGGTCCTGGCAAAGGAGGGGCGCCCCGGACTCGCCGAGTGTCCTCGCACGCGTGCCGTCCACACAGACGCGTGTGGCGCTGCCCCGGCCACGGGCTGGAGCCAGCCCTCGGGCCACCAGCCGAGTGGCCTCCGAGGAACAGGAGCCGTCCCCATCGCTGGAGGCACCACGGATAGGTTCTCACGGGGTTTTTGACAAATGGGAGTGTAATGTAGACGCTAACGGCGCCGGGGGTCTGGGCCGGCTGGGGCCGCTGGCGTTCCCGCAGCCCCTCTGGGCTCAGCTTCTCAGGAGAGGACCCGCGGTAGCACTTGGCTCATTGGAAATAGGCACAAGGGACAGAGAGGAGACGGATGGCACATCTCACCTGGCTGTGCCATCGTCACACGTGCACCAAACGCTCCAACCCCAAGATGAAAAGGTCTGCTTTGGAGAAGCTCTACTCTTCGCAGGTGACATAGCTCATAGGTAAGGACAGCGTTAAAGCAAAAAGACGAATAAACCAACTCGGGGCGCCTTCGGGGTCCTGTCGGTGAAGCGTCGGTCCTCGGCTCAGGTCATGGTCCCAAGGTCCTGGGGTCGGGCCCCAAGTCCAGCTGCCCCCTCAGCTCTGCTCCTCCGCCCTCCCACCCCTCGCCCACGTTCGCTCTCTCAACTGAATAAATTTTAAAGTCCTTAAAAAAGGAAAAAAAAAAAAAAGATAAACCAAGGAAACACCTTTAATCTTAAAATCAAAGAAAACTGAACAAAAAAAAAGGCACCGTGTTCCTATCCGAAGTGACGGACTCGCACAGAGGACAGCGGTGGTTATAATAAAAGGTATGAAAAGGAGCGCTAAGCTCCTGTGGGTATCAGAACAGTAACACGGAGATCCCGTGAGCAACTGACGCCGACGTGTTTGGCAGGTGGAGACACGAGCGGTTCCTTCCCGCGGGGCCAGGGCGGGGGCAGCGGGGCCGCGGGGTGCAGGGGCTCGGCCCCACGGCTGCGAGGAGCAGGGCTCGGTAAGGCCGCGGGGCCGTTGGCTGCGCGCGAAAGGCACAGTTGGGGGAAGCTACTATGGCCTGGATGGGCCAACCCGGGAGGGGCTGAGGCTCGGGAACCGGCGAGCAGGTGCGGCCCGGGGGAGGGGGTGGACGGGCCAGCCGCGCGCCGAGGGGAGCCGCCCGGGCCCTGACAGGGCTGGGTGGTGGCGGCCGTGGGGGCTTCTGAGCCACGTGGGTGTCGAGGAGGAGAACGGGCTTGTAAGCCACGCCAGGCACAGACACCGCTGTGGGCTGGAGCAAACGCCTAATCCTAGAAAGTAACAGGTTTTATAGAAGGAGGCCTGGGACGACGGCTTCGCTCAGGGCGGTCGTTTCTTCAGCAGCTCGTAAGGAGCACTTGATAAAATGGACATCATTAAAAATCACTGATTCCGGGGATCCCTGGGTGGCTCAGGGATTGAGCGCCGCCTTCTGCCCAGGGCGTGACCCCGGTGTTCCGGGATCGAGTCCCCCGTCGGGCTCCCTGCACGGAGCCTGCTTCTCCCTCTGCCTGGGTCTCTGCCTCTCTCTGTGTCTCTCATGAATCAATGAATAAAATCTTTTTTTTTAAATTACTAACTTCTCCACTAAAGATACTTTTAAGGGAGCGAAAGGGCCCATCACAGACTAGAGAAGACGTTTGCCGTAAATCAGTGGCGGGTTCGTACCGAGATACGGGACCCATAGAAACCTCAAACAGGCAACGCAGTGAACCGGTGAGGAGCCCGGGCAGCCAGTCGACCTGTGGCTCTGCGTGTTGGGCGGCGGCCGCCGGCAAGGCCGGGTGCGGGGGCTCCGACGGCGCGTGGGCTTGCGGGTGTCCGCAAAGATGCAGCCGCTGGGACCCACGCGTGGCTGGTCGGCCGCGTGGAAAGCCGCTCGGCTGTAGCTCCCCGAGTGGAACCGGTACCCGCCATCGGGCTGTGTCCAGTAGGAGGGAGAGGATGCACCCGGGAGCCGCGTGGGCACCACCACCCGTGGGGTCGTGGGGTCGTGCCATTGGATCCAGCACACGGCGAAGGGGAACAGGCGCCGCGTGGGGCAGTTGGAGGGGGACCTCTGCAGACTGCGTGGCCAGAGAAGCCAAAGCCCCCCCGTGCGCCCCGCAGTACAGAGCCCTGCAGCAGACGCCCGGGGTCGGAGGTGGGGCGGGCATCGCTGGGCCGCGGGGGGGAGGGGGGCAGCGACGTGGCCGGGCCTCAGGAGTGTGGGGAGTGTGCGGACACCCGCGCCCTCCGGGCTCTGGGTCAGGAAGCCCCCGGGAAACAGCTTGGGCTCCTCGGAGCATCGCTCAATCCCGGCACAGAGCGGTCGGCAGCCTCAGGGCTGAGGAGCAGAATGTGGGGTCCGTGTTTGCATCCGTTTCTGAAACGTCCTCGAAGTAGTCTTCTGGAAATTACCATCAGAGGAAGAAGGGCGAGATCCAGCTGGTTCCACCAGGGAAGGCGCGCGTGCTCTTGGGCAGAAGGCCGCCCCCCCCCCCCCGCCCGCACGTCTGGCCGCGACCTGCGGGTCCCGTGAGCACCTGCGTGGCCCCTGGGAGTCTGACGTGGTCGCGCGGCGCATCTCCCTCCAGGGCCTGATCGCCGCACGTCGCGAGGCCGGGGCTCCAGGGTGGGCGGCCGCGCGTGGCACTTGCTGTTCTTGCAGCCGCGTTTCTGCCAAACCAGAGGCAGGTGGGGACAACCCGGCGGCGGCCCCCGAGGCCCCGCTCTTCTTGGTCCCGAGCCTCCCCTTGGCGTCGGGCCGCGACCCGGGCGTGGGCGTGGGCTGGGACAGAGGCCCGAGCCTGGGTTCCAGTGGGTGCCTTCCCAGCGGCTCGAGCTCCGCCTCACACGGGCTCCCGGGGCTTCCCGGCGGCCCCAAGGAGGAGCCCACCCGGCGTGGGGAGTCTTCGAAGGCCCCAGGCTGCGAATCACAGGTTGTACGAGCCTTAGGTTCCCTCCAAGAGGAAGCTCTTTCAGTCACGACAGCCGCTGAAGTCTCTCCTCCGTGCTCACAATGCCGTTCACGAAGTGAGGGGTGGACTGCTGCCCCCCACGCAAGAGCCGGCCGGGTCCTAATCCCTGGAACCTGCGAGTGGGACCCTAAGTGGGAAAGAAGGGTCTTTGCAGGTGCAGCCAAGTCCGATCACCTTGGAAAACCCAAGCTGGACCTCAATCCAAGGACGTGCGTCCTTATAAGGGACGGCGAGGGGCCACACGAAGGAGGCACAGATGGGAGGGCGCCCGGCCCCCAGCGAGGACCCCCGCCCGCGCCTCGCAGGGAACGTGTCCGGGCCGTGAAGCCGCCCTCGCTGCTCTGGCAGAGGCAACAAACGAGCACAGGAAACGCCAAAACGTGTCCTCACGGCGTGGGCCCTGCTCCCGGTCGCCGCCCGGCCACCCCTGCCTGTGCGTTCTAGATTGTTTTTCTAGGGAAAAGAAAAAAAAAACGCAGTACTTCACCACGGACACAGATTTTTTTTTTTTCACGTGGAAGTCTGCGTTGTTAAATACAGACGGCCAGAATGCATAATTCAGCATTTTAACTTTCGTGTTTATGGAAGCAGAATAGAAGCCATGAATAAATACGTTCTCAAAAAAAAAGGTTGTTTTAAATAAAATAACATAAAAGTTCATTTCCTCTCTTCCCCCTCTCCATCCCGGAGTGGGTGGCGCCTTTGCTTTATTCGGTGATAGTGGAAAAGCGGGATCGCCGTGCCTCGGAAAGCTGCCACGGCGGCAAGTGTGTCGGGGCCGAGGGACGGCGGAGGGCGCGGGCCGGGTGCGCGGCTTTCCCTGTCCCCTGTCCTGCCGTAGGGACGCCGGAGCCCCCCCTGCCCCGGGACCACAGGCTGAGCTGCTCCCTCGGGAAGGGTGGCCGCTCCCTGGCTCTGCACACAGCCCAGAGTCTCCCTCTTGTCCCCAGCCGTGGGCCGTGCGTGCCAGCGAGGACGGGCGTCGGGTCCCGTCACACCCAGCGTGGCTCCGCAGGGAGCGTGGCAGCCGGGACAGCCAGGCAGTGTTCGCTCCGGAGGCGATCGGATGCGTGCGCACTCCTGTAGGGACCCCACCGAGTCGTGGTCCATAGGGCCGACCCACGGAAGCCGCGTGGGTGTTCGACAGCAGCGTCTCCACGTGGCTGGAAGGGGTTGCACGGACAGATGGCCGCCACGTGTTAAGTGGAAGCTGTCCTCTGAAACTGTACGTTGTAGTCCCAATCCTGTGGTCTTTTATAAGGATTTTATTCATTCATTCCTGAGAGATGCAGGCCGAGGGAGAAGCAGGCTCCCTGTGGGGAGCCCGACGTGGGACCCGATCCTGGGACCCGGGGTCACGCCCGAGCTGAAGGCAGACCCTTGACCGCTGAGCCCCCAGGGGGTCCCTCCAATTCATGTTTTAAAAATGTGTTTGTGGAAAAGATTCTCCGCAGATGTTAGGCTGCTGACCAGGTCATGTTCGTGGGCGCGGGGGGTGTGTGTGGCTCCCACCTGCCATCCTGGGCCTCCCGGGTGGTCCCACCGAGCTCCCGTCTCCCCCAGGGTGGCACCCCCTTCCACCCCCAGTCCCCGAAACGCACGCCCTGCACACATGCGACCAAACATGTGAGAAGCTCCTAAGTGTAAGAAGATGCTTGACTTCTGTGGACAGGACGGGGACTTCTGCGTGATGCTGGCGGGGACGCGGCGGCGGGTGGGCATCCACGGGGCGAGCAGGCGGCCGGGATCCAGGCTGTGGCGTCGCTGGGAGCTGTGGCGAAGTGCACACGGCCTGCTGCTGGTGCCGTGATGGCCTGAGTAGGGGTGCACGTCCTCCTGGGAGTGTCCCCGTAGGGACTGGGCCTTGGGGCCCAGAGCTCTTGGGTGCACGGTGGGAGGACGGCACTCGCAGCACGTCTCGTGGGTGGTCTCGCTGGAAAATAAATACGGGTTGCTTAGGTATGTAGATGCTCTTTAAGGGGTCTTGGGAGAAACACTTTAAAAACCCCCCAAAAAAGAACAGAAACCCAGCAGAGACGGATTGAGGGCGCTGGGCTGGCTCAGTCAGTGGAGCGTAGGACCTTGGAGCTCTTGGGGTGGTGAGTTCGAGCCCCATGATGGGTGTGGAGCCTACTTAAAGAAAAAGAGGAAACACTGTTCCCCACGTTTAAGGGGGTGTGAGAACCAGCCCAGCCCAAGGGAGCCTGGGGGCCGCTGTGCTTGGGGTCATTTCCCCGGTGAGTTGTCCGTGGCTGGTGTTGGACCAGCAGAGTGGACTTAGGGGCCGTGGGCGTGGCTTGGGGTGACGGTGGTGAGGGTCCCCGCTTCTGGGTGGCTCAGTGGGTGGCGCAGTGCTGTGGGGACAGAGGTGGTCACCCCTCCGCCCCGGGGCCCTGGGTGACCTCAGCTTTCCCGGGTCCCGCTCTCGTGGGCCGTGTTGCTCGGGGTATTGGTTTTCCTCTCTGCCTCCTCTGGGCGCCTGCAGGGGCGGTGGCGGCGGCGTCCAGGGCTCGCACACGGACCCTCGTGGGGCCCGGGACACGCCCGGCCGAGGTGTGCACCCCTGGGCCTCGGCCTCGGCCCGCGCTCTTGACGGTGGGGGGCCGCGGTCTGTTTGGGGCGCTGGTGCCGGTGCGGCCGTGGTTGTAGGGCGGGCGGCCCCCAGCAGGCCCCTGGCCCGGCCCCCCAGGACCTGGGTCGCCCCCCAGCCCGGGGCGGTGACGGCTCAGGGCGTCCTCGGGCTAACGTGCTGCTGGCTGGGTGCTCGCTCGCGGGGGCCGGCGCCGGCGCCGGGGGGGCGCCCTGCACGGTGGGGCTGCGCGGGGACCCCGGACCCCGGACCCCGGACCCCGGAGTGCCAGCCCCGCGCCCCCCGCGCCCCCCGCGCCCCGCGCCGCCCGCAGCCAGGACGGCCTGACGCCAGGCCCCGAGATGTGGGAGCGCAGGGCGGGGCGGGCCAACCCCGGGCGGAGGCCGCGTCCGCCCCGCCCCCCCCCCCGCGTCCGCCCCCCGCGCCAGCACCTCTGCGCCCGAGCTGAGCGGGGAGGCCGCGGCCGAGGCTTGGGGGCGCTCTGCCTCCCGGCGGCGGGCTGGGCACGGCCGGGCCTCCCTGGTCTGTCGGGCGGGTGTCCCGTCCCGGTCGTGCGCCGACGCCCCGCGTTTGCTCCCGGCTGCGGCGGCGCCTCTCCTCCTGGGCAGGTGGACGCGCCGGCGGGTGGGCCCGAGGCCGGGGGCTGCGGGGGAACAGGGTGCGCGGCTGCGGGGCCTGCGGGGGGCGGGGCCTGCGGGGG
This sequence comes from Canis lupus baileyi, assembly GCF_048164855.1. Classification (NCBI taxonomy): domain Eukaryota; kingdom Metazoa; phylum Chordata; class Mammalia; order Carnivora; family Canidae; genus Canis; species Canis lupus. The sequence continues at coordinate 49,336,828 of NC_132863.1, read as the reverse complement.
CGGGGCCTGCGGGGGCGGGGCCTGCGGGGGCGGGGCCTGCGGGGGCGGGGCCTGCGGGGCGGGGCGGTGTACGGACCGCGGGGCGGGGAGGGGGCGGGGCCGGCGGGGCCGGCGGGGGCGGGGCCTGCCGGGGGCGGGGCCTGCGGGGCGGGGAGGGGGCGGGGCCTGCGGGGCGGGGCGGGGCGGGGCCGCGGCTGACGCCGTGTCGTTGCAGTGAACGAGTTCACCGTGATCCGGAAGAAGTTCAAGTGCCCGTACTGCAGCTTCTCCGCCATGCACCAGTGCATCCTCAAGCGGCACATGCGCTCCCACACGGGCGAGCGGCCCTACCCCTGCGACATCTGCGGCAAGAAGTTCACGCGGCGGGAGCACATGAAGCGGCACACGCTGGTGAGCGCGGGGGCGGGGGCGGGGGCGGGGGCCGGGGGGCGCGGACCGGGGCGCGGGGGCGGGGACCGGCCAGGCTCCCCCGCGCTGGGCCGAGGGTCGGGGGCGGCTGCCGCGCGGGGCCCAGGACGCGCGGGACCCCCGAGCCCGCCGCCCGACGAGCTCCCGCCCTGGCCCCGGCCCGTGTCCCGCCGCGGGGTCACCCCTGCCCCGGCCGAGCCCCACCCCCCCCGGCTCCCTGCGGCCTCCCAAGCCAGGACTCGGGGTGCGCCGGGCCGTGGATCCGCTTGGCCGGGCGGGAGGCGACAGGGGAGGTGGTCGGTGCAGGAGGCAGACTCGCCGGGACCCGTGGGGCAAGGCCCGGGCGGCGAGGTGAGCCCCGCCCGGCACAGCCTGCACCGCGTCGTCCCCCGTCTCCCGAGACGCAGGCTCAAGGCGGCCCGGGCCGAGGCGCTGGAGGTGGCCCTGGGCGGCGGCGGCCGCGATAGGGCACTGGGGCTCGGGGCTCGGGGCTCGGGGTTCGGGGCTCGTCGCGGGAGGGAACCCCAGAGGTGTGGGGAGCCGCCTGCGGGGTGCACAGGCTTGGGACCCCCCGCGTGCCGACCCGCTGCCCGTCAGGAGCAGACCCCCCAGGACGCGTGGGGGCCGCATCGGGGCGACGAGGTGACCCGGGTGCCCCAGCTCAAGGGGGGCGGGCGCTGGGGGAGGGCGGCTGGCTGCTGGCAGGGTGAGCCGTGGAGGAGGGGGGCTGCTGTGCGCCCGTCTGTGGGGTGGGGGGGCTGCGGCTCCCAGATTTCCCCCACGTGGATCCTGCCGTTGGCCCCCAGCTCGGGGCAGGCTCACTGGCCCGTTGTTGTATCTTCCAAGGAGGACACTGGGGACGAGGCCCAGGGAGGCTCCCTGGGGTCAGGCGGCAGAGCTGGGGGGCAGCCCCGGGACCGGGGGGAGCGCAGCCCCACTGACTGAGGGACGTCCCGTGGCCCCAGCCTGCAGTGTCGCCCCCGGCGGGGTCGAGCGGGGCAGCGGCAGCCCCGGCCCCAGACAGCAGGTCTGTGAGGCCAGTGGCTGCGGTGCCCTGAGGCCTCCACCCACAGCTGCCCTGGGCCGAGCGTCCCTTTCTGCAGAGCCCCCGGGAGCCACAGAGGTTAGAGGGGTGTGTCCACCGGTGCCCACATTGTTCCCACTCGGGAGAGGAGCGGCGGCTTGCTTGGTGCGCCCCAGCGCCGGACAGGACAGGCGTGTCTGAGGGTGATGACATCGTTTCTTTAGCAAAACCACATCACCGCTTCGGGAAACGTGGATCCCAACGATCCGCTCAGTGTGCTCGTGGCCCGGTGCCCGTGGACGGGGCCGGATTTCCATCCTGGGCTCCTGCGTGGGCCACGGGGAGGATCACACATCCCTGAAAATGTACTTCAAATGTGTGCAGGTTCGCTTTTTTCTGAGAAGCAGCTCTGTATCTTCCCCTTTAATTAGTCGGGGGCCCCCGACTGCAGGGACGCAGCTGAACCCCGCGGGCAGCAGGTGGCAGTGAGGGCTCTCCATGTTAGCTCGTCCTGCAGGGGCCCTTCTGTGTGGACGTGGCGCTTGCGTGTGCTGCGCAGGGGCCGGGAGTCGTGTGGACGGCGGGGTCTCGGGAGCCGCGTCCCACCCAGGATGAGCCACGGGTTGCCATGGCGCCTGCATCCTCCCACTCTCTTCCTGCCATTTGTTTGTTAGGACAGGTGCCCAGCCATCTGGTGCTGGCCGAGTGGCTCCCTGCGACACCTCTGTCGCTCCCGGGCGTCCTGGCACAGCCCCCAGGCCTCTGCAGGGGAGCCCAGGCCCGGAAGCACCCCAGGGGGTGCCGCCTGCTGCTGCCCAGCCAGGCCTGCTCTCAGATCAGTGCTCGGAAGGGGCTAAGGAAGCCCTGGGGAGGGAGGGTCCCGGGGCCACGTGGTCCGAGGCTCCGTTTCTAGAATCAGAACGTGTGGGGGCCCGGCCTGTCGGCACTGCTCAGCAGTGAAGGTTCGAGCCGTGATCTTGCCGTCGGGGTCTGTGGAAGGCGCGACCAGGAGGGCGGGCTGTTCCTGAGGGTCTGTGGAGACACCGGGCTGGAGGCAACGGGGTCCCTCCGACGGTGCAGCACCCAGGACAGGGACCCATCGGTCAGGGGCCGTTCCAGGTGCGGAGCAAGGACTCCGCTCAGCAGACCTCGTCCACTGTGATGCCACTGGCCCTGTTCTTCCCACCGTGATGGGGTTTCCCGCGTTGCTCCGGGACTCTGGGGAATTCAGGGGGGGCCAGGAGTTGAGATCAACTGTGCTGCTCCCTCCTGCACCGACCGCCCCTGCCCTCCCCTGGCCCCTGCACCGACTGCCCCACGCTGACCGCCCCGGCCCCCCGCACCAACCGCCCTGTGTTCCCCCACCCCTCCACCCTGCACTGACTGCCCATCCCCCACACCGACTGCCCCACACCGACTGCCCGTCCCTCCGCACTGACCACCCCGTCCCTGTCCCTGTCCCCCCACACTGACCGCCCCCGCCCCGCACCGACCTCTGGTCCCCCTGCACTGACCGCCCCGTCCCCCCGCAGGTCCACAGCAAGGACAAGAAGTACGTGTGCAAGTTGTGCAGTCGTGTGTTCATGTCGGCTGCCAGCGTGGGCATCAAGCACGGCTCGCGGCGCCACGGCGTGTGTGCCGACTGCGCAGGCCGAGGCGTGGCCGGACCCCTGGACAGCGGGGGCGCCGAGGGCTCTCCTGAGCTGTTCCCCGGCGACGGGCCTTACCTGGAGGACCCCGACGACCCGCGGGGGGACGGGGAGGAGGAGCTGTGCGAAGACGAGGACGAGGTGGGCCTGGCCCACGAGGACGCGCTGCTGGCGGCCGAGAAGGACGAGGACTCACCGCGGGGACCCGGCAGCCCCCCGGGGGCACCCGACAAGGACTTCTGGATCTCCTAGGCCCTGGGCTGGGCGCATGCATTTCTGAGGATCGGCTCCCGCCCGGGCCCGGGCCCCCAGAGCCGAGCAGGGGACCCGGGGGCGGCAGACCGAGCGCCCGTTCCCACATGTCTGCGGGTCGTGGAGGGTCCCCGGCAGGTACGTGTGCGCAGGCACCCTGGGAGCCTTGAGGGCGGCCCGGCGGGCGCCGTGGTGGCGTCGGGGATGTCGAGGCAGGTTTTGCGTAGTCCGAGGTCCGGTGCCGGAGCCCCCGCCCCCGCTCTGCGCCCCCTTCCTCGGCAGCCCGGTCGCGGCCCGTGTCGCGGTGGCGGCCCGGGCTTTGGTGCTTCACTTCCAACAGCTGCAGACGCCCCGCGGCCGAGGACCCCCAGGTGCTATGTTCCCGTGGCGGCGGGAGCGCGCTGCTCTGCTGCGGGTCGGTGCTCCCACCCGGCCGCTCCGTCCCTCGGAGCCTGGGCGCCGCGTCCTGCGTGCACTTCCTCGGGGCCCGGGGTCGCGGCCCCAGCTATGCCACCCTCCGTGCCCAGCCCCGCGGACCCTCCTGGGTGGCCTTGCCTTGTTGCTGCTAACCCCGGGCGGTGCCGCCCCGCGTGCTGCCCACACCTCCCCGCGTGGTGGCCGGCCTCGGGGGACGGGGGCCTCGGGGTGGCCGCACACGCTCCCCGGCCGTCCTGCTGTCCCTCGGGGGCGCCTCTCGGCCAGACTCTCTGGGGCGCACAGGCGCCCCGGCCCTCCCCGCCGCCCCCGCCGCACTTTGCCCACATTTCGGCCGTGCGGGCGGCACCTGCGGGCCTGGTAGAGACCCAGGCCGGGCCTGCAGGCCCCTTCCCCTCCCCCTCCGCCCCCCCAGGCTGCGGGCCGTGCCCCTCTCTTCCTTCCTGGGGGAAAGGGGAGACATGCACGGCGGTAGGGGGAGGTGGCCTGCAGCCTCGTGGGGGTCGTGGGGTCGGGACCAGGGGCAGGGCCGCCCCCCCCCCGCCCTTCCCGGGGGCCCTGCCCACCCCACTCCTGCCCCCTCCACGGGGCACCCTGCCCGCCCCCCCCCACCCGGGGCGCCAGGAGCTCCCCTCGCTGCCTTTCTCGGAGCCGGCGCTCCGCTCACGGGGCCTCAGAGCTGCGTCCCCCCCACCCCCCGACCTTCGGACCCTTTTCTAAACCGCCCCACTTTCTTACAAATGTATTTGGAAACCAGACCTTTGCTACCACCAGTGTCTCTGGGTTTTGTACCGGTCCCACCGCCCAGGCCGCGCCGGCCGCCTCCGCCTCCGCTCTCAGGACACCTGCTCTCTGACCCGCTCCCCGCTGGGCGCTGCCGGTGCCACCGGGCGTCTCTTTCCTTCAAAGCAACACTGTCCCGGCCCGGGGCCCAGTCCCGCCCGCGCCCCGCCGACCGCACCACCTCCCAGGAGGCGCCGAGGGAGAAGAGTGTAATGAAGGGGTTTTTTTTACGTGACTGGTTTTTTTTTTTTTTTTAAATCAATGTTTAAACGAATAAATATTTTTTTATGAAGAGGAAAAAATGTGTAGATTACATTTCACGTTTTGTACTTTTCTGTTCGTGTCTGTATTTTGGTGTTTGCAACACCAAAGTGGGAGATGCAGTCCGTGGAGTGGCGCGCTCTTTGGGGCTGGGGGGGCACGGGGCCCTAGGACTTTTGTATCAAGCTCTGGATCCTGACCAGGTTGTACATTTGGACTCTGGGTTTTGGGAAACAGTCATAACACTGCCAGGACCGCACAGGGACCTCGACGCGAGAGACACAGCTACTGCTTCCAACTTTGCACATCTTCCTTTTTAAAAAAGAAACTCTGAGAAAATGCAAAAACTGGAACTTTTTGCAATATTATGAAAGATGATCTTATTTTCGCTCATTCTGTGACATGTGCAACGCTTAAGAAAGCCATACTTAATGGTTGTTTTTATTTTTTAGATTCTATATTGTGTTTTGTATGTGGCCCTTTCGGAACTACTTGTAGTGAGGGTGCTGTGTGTGTGCTTTTCTTAAATATTTATTTTTTCAACATGCTTCCAACCTGTCAACAAAAACAAAACAGACAAAAAAGGGCAGTGTTTGAAAATTGTTTTCTTTTTTTCCTTGGGGATAATCTATATTATATCAACTTTATATTAACGATCATAAACCTGTGTTTGTATCGGAGATGTGCGGAATATTTGGGAGAAGACTTTGGTGAGCGGTTGGCAGGAAATCACAGCTGTCGCCGTCTGTAGCCACAGGGCAGGTGGACGATATCCTCTGCTGGTCTCGCACCTGCCGCCTGCGGGGTGAGCTCTGGGCCTGCCTGGGGCGTCTCCTTCCTGTGACGGGTTAGCCTAGACATTCTTGCAAAGCTTCCACTTTCAATAAACTGGGAAATTGCTGCTCAAGCCGACGCCTCGTGTTTCACAGCGTCCCCTCCCGCGGCGTCAGGGACGGAGCTCTGCGGCCCGCGGCCCGGCCTCCCCATCCCCAGCACGCCCGCCTGTGCCAGGGTCTCAGTCCCGCGTCCCTCCCCCCAGGAGGCAGACACGGCTTCTGGAAAAACCCCACATCTTTAATTTTTCTCCTTGCCTGGCGCGGCCCAGACCCGAGACACCTGAGCTTCGCGATACAAATGTCAGCCCCCGGAGCCCTGGAACCGGCAGGTTAAGTGCGGGCAGGGGAGGCCCCTCCCTGTCGCCCCTCAAAGTGCATCACACACTGGCCCCGTGCGGCCCATCCCATCCGCACCCTGACAGGGCCACCCTGGGGGCCTCGGGCCAAGGGGACAGCCCTGAGGTTTGGCTTTAGTGCAAAAGGCTGGTTTCTTCAGAGGCACTTTGAGTGGTGGGACGCCCCCACCCCCTGGGGGGGCCAGCGGCTTCCAGAGACCCTGCCGCGGGGGAGGCGGGGGGGGGGGGTGGGTAGCTTATTCCTCCCAGTCCTGGCGGCCGGCGGCCGGGGCGGCGCTCAGTCCAGGAAGCGCTGGCAGGCCTTTTTCCAGCGGCAGGCCGTACACCACAGGTCCCGGTGCTCCATGCCGTACACCTTGCGGCACTTCTTGGCATCACCTCGGGGCTTCCTGCGGGCACACGGAGACGGCGGGGGCTGAGGCTGGCCCGGGCCCTTCCCCGCCTGACGCCTGCCCGGGCCCCTCGACGCATCACGCACCTCGGGCTGGCGCCAAGCTTGGAGGGCAGGGTCGGCACGCAGGTCCTGAGGGCGGCGGGCTGCGGCTCCAGGCGGAGGGGGGCCAGGCAGCCCTGAGAGGAGACACAGCTGCGTCCTCTCCCGGGCCTGAGCACCCCGACCCTCCCCCAGCCGCTGCCCGGGGCTCGCCCCCCCGGAAGGCGGCGTCCCCGCGGCACACCTCTCGGGGTGCCGCCGAGCTCAGCAGCGGGACCCGGGGCAGGGCCAGCGGGCGCAGCAGGCTGGACAGGCTGGGTGGCTCGGGCAGCTCCAGGCGGGGGAAGGCGGGCGGCGCGGGGGCCGTGGGGCACACGGGGGACAGGCCGGACAGCCCGTCTGCCAGCACGTCCACGCCAACGTCCAGCTCTGTGTAGTAGAAGTCCTCCTCACCGTCGCTCTGCTCCGGCTCTGCCTGCCGCCTGCTGGGGACACCACGGGCGGGAGCTGAGGCCCTGGTCCACCCGGCTTGCCCCCCCCCCCCACCTGCCGGCCCCACCGCACCCCAGGTGCACCAGGCGGATGTGTCTCTGCATCCCGGAGGCCGTGCTCAGCACCTTCCCACACCGCTTCCATAGACACTGGAACAGGACCTGCACTGAGCTCTGGGTGACAAGGGCTGGTGGTCAGGCTTGGCCACCGTGTCCACCCCGCCCTGAGGGCTGCCTCAGGCTCACCTTCCTCTTCCTTGGGGCAGGTTCCCCAAACAGGAAATGGGCTGTCTCGGAGGGCAGTGGGGGTGACGGGGTGGATGGAGAGGACTGGTCACTGGCCAGGTCCCAGCCCCAGTCTCCGCTGCTGCTGCTGCAGCTGCCCAGTGGCCGCGCCAGGGTCTCCTTCCAGGGCTCCAGGCCAGGCTCTGTGGGGACGCGCCGGCACCCATGTCAGGGCTCCTGGCGGGCCCAGGCCGCCCGGCAGAAACTGCCGCCGCAAGCCCCTGCACGCTGGGCCTGTTTGCAGGTGAGCGTGGGGGGTGCAGCGTTCTGGAGGAAGCAGCGGCCGGGAGCAACTGGCCCCCACTGCCTGAGATCCGGGCTCCCCAACACAGGGAACGACACACAGGGACACCCTGTGGGGGGCACGCCTGGCCAGCCAGGTGCAAGTGGGGGGCACAGGCTCACAGACCCGGGGCACTGCGGTGCTGGCCTTGGAGGGGCACGGGGGTCCTGGTGTCTGTTTCCGGCCTCACGAGATATTTAGGTGGCGGCGTCCCAGGCAAAGGACTTCCCCTTGCCCCAAGGGGTGGGCGAGCGCACGGTTAGCGACGACGGGTCCTGCCCTCCCTACCCAGGCCAGGTGTGTGTCTCACCTGGGCTGCAGGCTGCAGCTGGGGCCCCCAGCAGGAGGGGACTGGTTGACAGACTCGTGAGTGCGGCCGCAGCCATGACCTCATCCAGCCGGGACTTCCCTGGGGGGGCTCTGGAAGAGACGTGGGTGGCGTCCAGCAAGTACTTGAAGCCCCTCCCCTGGCCCAGCACACGTGCAGGCCTGGGCACTCGCGCGTGTGTGTGTGTGTGTGTGTGTGTGTGCACACGCGTGTGAGCGAGCCAGCTCCCTCCCTCCAGGCACAGGGCTGGAGGCCCGGCTCCTCCCCCGGCTCGGGTTACAGACCAAGTCTGCAGGAACCACCGGGAACCAGCAGCCGGGGTCCCCCCGCGGCCCGCGCCCCTGCAGCCCGGGCTCGCTCGCGGTGGTTCCCTCAGGCCCGGAGCTGGACCGCGCTGGGCCGGGGTCTCAGGCCCCCGCTCCGGCCGGGCGCAGCCGCCCCGGGGTCACACAGTGACCGGGGTTGTGCAACAGCAGCCGTGGGCCGCGGCCAGCCCGGGAGGGAGGGGCAGCGGCCGCGGCTCCGGTGCGAGCAGGGGGCCCGGCCCGCCTCCACCTGGGGACCCAGCGCGGGTGGGGCGCCCGGGAGGGCTCGGGCGGGGCTCGGGCGGGGCTGGGGCGGGCCTGGGGCGGGGCTGGGGGCCGCAGCCGAGGCCGGGCCTCCCGAGCGTCCTCCACCGCCCGCAGGCCCGGCCCGCGGGGGCCTGGGCGCCCCGCGCGGCTGCTCCGCTCCTCCGGGGCTGCAGGGCCGGGGCCGGGGCCGGGGCCGGGGCCGGACCGCGCGTGGGGGTCGGGAGGCACGTGCCCGCACCCCCCCGCCCCGCGCACCTGCGCACCTGCCGCGCGGGGCCCCGCTCACCTCTGCGCGGGCACCGGGACGTGCGCCGACGGCGTCCGGGGCCCCCCCGCCGCCCCCGCCCGCGCCCCCGGGGCCCCGAGGTGGGCGGCCCGCGGCTCCGGCTCCCGCGGCGGCGCGAACTCCGGGCCCGCGAAGCCGCCGCCCACGGCAGCGCCCTGCGGAAGGGGCAGGCTCAGCGGGCTCCCAGCCCCCCCCGCCCGCCCGCCCCGCCCCGGGCCCGGAGCCCGCGCAGCGCCGACGCCATCTTCGCGGCGCCCGAGCGCGGCCGGCGCCCCGCCCCCCGGTACCTGCGGCGGCGCGAGCACCGAGACGGGCGCGGCCGCGGGGTCCCGGCCGGCGGCGCGGGGCGGGGGGCAGCGGCCCGGGGCGGGCGGCGGAGGGCGCTGGGCCTCCATGGCCGGCCGGGCCGAGGCTGCAGCGACGAGGGCGGGCGCTCGGGACGCGGCCCCAGGCCGGGCGGGGCTGCCCGGGCCGCCGACCCCCGCCCGCGATCGGCCGCCGCCCGCGCCGCGCGGCCCGAAGCTGCCGGCCGGCCCCGCCCCGCCCCGCCCGCGGCCCCGCCCCCGCCCGCCCCCGCCGCGCGCCCATTGGCCGGCGCGCCGTGTCAACATCCCGGGCCGGGGCCGGCCGCGCTCCCATTGGCTGGCGCCGCGAGGCCCGGCCCGCCCCCCGCCGGCCCTCGGCCCTCGGCCCCGCGGAGCCCCGGCGCCCCCGCCCCCGCCCCCCCGCGGGGAGCCCGGAGCGCGGAGCCCGGTGACTGGCGGGTCCTGCGCAGGCTGCGGGCGCGGGGAGGGGCTCGGCCGCTGGCGGGCTTCCCGGGAGCAGGTTGTCCTTTAACGCGCGGCTGCCCACCTGCCCCCCGAGCTTACGTAACGCAGGGGCCGGGCGGCGGCGCGCTCCCTCCGGGCCAGGGCCCAGGCCCCACCCCCACCCCCCACCCCGGGGCGGTCAGCTCGCGGGCGCCGCCCCGGAGCTGCCCCCTGCGCAGGGTCCCGCGAGGCCTGAGCGGCGGACGGGCCCCTCCGGCCGGTCCCGGCCGGGCCTCCCGGCGGCAAGGAAAGCAGGCTGCGGGGCAGGGCTGCGGGGCGCCCGCAAGGGATTTATTAAGGCCTCGGGAGAGGGCGGCAGCCAGGGCCCCAGGGGCCTCGCAGGCGGGGAGCCAGGGAACGGGAGCCTACACGTGGCTGTTCAACAGGTGGGGCCGTGGAGACTCCTCCGAGGCTGAGGCTGGGGAAGCCGGGAGCCCCCAAGCCCGGCGCAGGTGCCCTCGGGCCGGAGCAGCGGGTTCCAGGCGCCCTGGGCCCCCATGTCCTGGATGCTCTCGTACACATTTTCCAGGAGGCCGTCATCCTTGCCCAGGCCCCCGAGCGGGAGGGTCTCGTGGGACTGGTCACTTCCCACAGCCAGAACCGCGTCGCTGCCCTTGGGGTCCAGCTGGTCTGCAGCAGTCCCTGGGTCCCTCTTTTTAGGCTTCCTGACCTTGGAGTACAGGATGTCCACCTGGAGAGAGAAAGCCCAGGGCGCGGTCGGCACCATCCTGCTCCTTCAAGGGCGCGCACAGCCCTACCCCGGCCCAGCCTCAGTTTACCTCAACAGCTGGGGTCGGCGCGGCCGTTCCCTGCCCCAGGCCCTGGGGGCCCTGAGCTGCTCCCTTGAGCCTCCGGATACAAGCATACTCAGCCACTTCGGGTCTGGGCTCAGGCCCAGGGCTGGCACGGCTGCTGGTGAGCCGTGCCCCTGCCCACACCGCGGGGCTGGCTGCCAGGCTGGCCCTGGGGACTGCGGCCAGCCCCACATTGGAATAGGTGGCCTCGGGGCCGATGGAAGGTGAGGCAGCAGCCGGTGAGAAGGGCGGTTCTCGGGGCGAGAAGGCCACCAGAGGTCGGCTGCTGCCTCTGGACACCTCCAGCCACTGCGGGCGCTGGACATCCATGCTGACAGGCCTCGGGACTAGGGGTGGGGTCAAGACAGAGGTCACTGGGGGGCAGTGCGCTCGCTGGGGGTGCAAGCCCCGCCCCCTGCCCCGCCTCTCCCACCTGGGCTCACCCCTGCAGCCGCCGGGGCCCCGGTGCAGCTCATGCAGTCTGGTGTCGGACTTGCTGAGGGTGCAGAGCGGGTGTCGTCTCAGCAGCAACTGGGGGCAAGGAAGGCTGGTGGGTCCTGTGCCGGCCCCGCCCTGGCCCCGGGGACAGCCTGGCACTCACCGCTTCCGCCTGCATCACCCGGCCCGGGGGCTGCTGCCTCTGCGCGCGCTTCCTGGGGGCAAGGGGGGTGTTTATGGGGGCCGAGGTGCCAGCCTCTGACCCGCGGCCCAGCAACCCCTCGGAGCCCCGCCCCCCACCGAACCCCCCACCCACCCTCCCCGCCCCGGGCCAGACATACCTGTGGCAGGCCGTGCACAGTGCCCACAGCCAGAGGAGCAGGGCAAGGCCCCCTAGGGCCCAGAGGACAGGCGGGGCTGGGGGCACCTGTGGCCCCATCCTGCGAAGCCAAGGTAGGCCTGGGGGCAAGAAGACAGGGGTGCTGGGGGCGGCCCCCTCCCCTGGGCGGGCTGACTCCCACACAGGAAACCCCAAGGCTCAGGCCCCTCCTTCCTCCAGAAGCACGGAGGCCGGAGGCCGGAGCCCTGGCACTCCCTTCCCGCCGCCGCCTCCGGAGGGGAGCTCTGCTTGGAGCAGGACCCGGAGGGTGGCTGTGCTCAGCCGGCGGGAGGTGGGGGGGGCAGCTGCGACCAGGCCCAGGGGCGCCGTGCCCACCGGAGCCTAAACCTGGGACCTAAGGACGCCCCGAGTCCCCGCCTTGGCCCTCTGAGGCCCAGGCCGCTCTCAGGTGATGCCCCCGGCCGCCCCCTGAGGGGCTGGGAAAGCAAGGGAGGGGTCAGCAGGGGGGGGAGGTCGCCTTGGCCCCGGGCGAGCACCCCCACCCCTTCCCCCAGGCTCTCACGCCGCTCCCCTCCCACCGCCCCTGCCATCGGCAGTCTTCCCAGGGCATCACCCGACCTCCCGACCTCCCGACCTGGGAGATGCTAGTCCACCCAGCCCCAGGGGGTGGGCTCACCTGGAAGGGGGCCCAGCGCTCGGCAGCTCCCGGGGGGCCTGCGGACCCGGCCCCTCCTCAGCCCCGTGTGGGGCAGGCCCCGCGGCTCGGGCCCCCGAGAGGTGCCTGTGTGCAGCCCTCAGCCGAGCTCCCCACCTCACTTCCTGCTGTGCATCTATCTCCTGCATCTCCCTCAGCCACTCAGCCGTCGCCATCACAGCCTCACCCACTGGCTGCAGCCCGCGCGGGGTGCAGACGCTGCCTGGTTGGGGTGTGCGGCGAGCCAGCGCTGCTCCGAGCCTACCTCCGGGCGTCTCCACCCACCATGAGCTGGGCCGGCGTGGGTCACGGGCCGGGGCGGCCTCGAGGCCTCCAGAACCTGGGGCTTCCTCCGGCCTCAGCAGCAGGGCTTCCCAAGGGCTCTTCACCGACCACGACCCCTTCAGTCCCACACATTTGCGGGTGCTGGGCAACATGGGCGGCCCCCAAGCTGCGACCCAGCTCGGAGCTGCTGGCGGAGCCCCATCAAGACAGCAGAGGACGCCTGCCTCCGGACAGGGGCCAGCGGGCTCTCGCAGGGCCCTCCCGCCGGCGCCCACGGGCCTGCGCAGGGACCCCTCTCCCCCGAGGTCCCACAAGCCAGCCGAGCCTCCAATGAAAGACACCACAACACAATCACTTTAATGTCCTCGCTGAGGAGACCCCCCGAAACACTGGCGGGTGGGCTCAGTGGCAAGGAAGTGTCCAGAAGGGAGCCCTGCAGCCCCATGTCCTCTCAGCAGTGTCCGCTGGCCGTGGGGTGTAGCCTGGGAGCAGGCCAGCCCCTCTTCCAGGAGCATCTAGTCGGGTGACAGCTGGTCTCCCCGAGGGCACCCGGGAGCTGGGGTCCCTGAGCCCCGTCCACGGCACACAGGGCTCTAGAACTCGGTCATCTTCTTGTGGGTGTCTGCTTTCCTCTGTTCCCGCTGCAGACCCGCCTCCTGGGCCTGGAGCTGCCCCAGCTCCCGCTGGGCTCCCGCCAGCCTCTCCTGCAGCTGGGCCGCCGTCACACTGTGCCTGAGGAGGAGCCTGCCGTTCAGCACGAGCTGCTGGGCCACTGGCACGAGGCCCCCACACCCGTGGCCACGGCCCTCCTCCTCCAAGCACCAGACCCTCCTCGGACAGCCACCACCCTGGGGTCAGCGCGCGCTCCAGCTCACGAGCAGGCGAGAAGGCACAGCATGGAAAGTGGGCAGGAGGCCCACGGCAGGGCTGAGGCGTCGACACCCAGGGGGCCGCCCCCTGCCCCAAGTCTCGCCCCACACGTACCGGCCGGTGTTTCGGGCGAGAGCCTTCTGGATGCCCCGGATGTCCCGCTGGGTCTGCTCGATCTTCTTCTCCGTCTGGAAGAGTCGCAGGCCCAGGGCCCGCTTGGCACTCCTGCTGGCATGGTACATCTCCTTCCCGCTCCTCCTCCCTGCGGGGGCCGCCGCAGCCTCCAGCGCCGCCGGGGTCCGGCACTGCAGCTTTTCGTTCAGAAAGTCAAACACGCTACGAGGGGGAGGGCGTCCACCCCCAGTGCCCTGGCCTTTCGGGGGCCTCCGGGCGCCAGCCTTGCCGCCCTTGGTCCTCTTCTGCAAGATCTCCGCGCACTGGTCCAGCGACTTCCCTCGAGGCAGCACCACAGCGTGGATGGGCTCCACCCGGCCCTCGGCATGCCGGCCCAGACCTGGGAGCACACGGGGCTGGCGCTACCGCTGCTGGACCCGAGCCCCGCTGTGCGGCCCCCTCCCCTCCCCAGGGCGGCACACACTCACCCTTGCCAAACTCGTAGCCCATCTTGGCAAGGAGTCTGGAGCCGATGCCCCGTGTGTGCACCTCCCAGCCAGCGAAAGCGGAGCTGCAGGTCCCGGGCTCGGCAGCACTGGGTTCCACCACTGTAGGAAACAGGGCAGTGGCTCGGCCCCGCTGGACGGGGAGCACCCTGGGCTCCAGCCAGTGTCAGCCCGAGAGCTCAGCTCCGGGCCAGGGTCGTGGTGCCCTGAGCCTCAGGCTCTCCGGTGATTGCCCAGACCTGTCACCGGCACGTGACTAAGGCAGGACTCACGGCAGAGTCTGGCGCAGTCTGCTCCAGCCCCCCCACCGCAGGGCCAACCTCCCCACCCGAGCCCTCCCCTGACCCACCTTCTCAGGCGGTGAGCTCCCCTCTTCCCCCCGTAGAAAGTCCACGACTTCGCGGCTCAGTCCTCCCCTCCACCACCGTGGACATGGGGGTTCAGGAACTACCACCTCACCAGACAGATTCCACAGGAACGCCTCCCCTCTCCATCCTACCTGACCCCTTGGGAGGGCTGGACGTCCTCAGCCAGTTACCCTTCTTCTTTTTTTTTTTTTTTTTAATTTTTATTTATTTATGATAGTCACAGAGAGAGAGAGACAGAGAGAGGCAGAGACACAGGCAGAGGGAGAAGCAGGCTCCATGCACCGGGAGCCCGACGTGGGACTCGATCCCGGGTCTCCAGGATCGTGCCCTGGGCCAAAGGCAGGCGCCAAACCACTGGGCCACCCAGGGATCCCCCCCAGTTACCCTTCCTGAACAGCTCCTGCCCCGGCTCTCTCGACACAGCCTCCCCTCTAGCTACTAGGTGTCCCCACGTGGAGACCACTGGAAGGAGCCGCTCCTTCCTGCCCCCATGCCCCACCGGTCCCTCGCACGCCGACCGGCCAGCCCTGCTTCAGTGGACACGGCTTCGGCCTGCGGGGTGTGGAGCTGCGATCATCCCGTGTGCTCCCTGAAGACTAGGGCCGGGTCATTCCATCTGCAGGCCTCAGGGCCCGCCCCAGACTCCACAAGCTCGCTCTCATTTGCCCCCAATGCCTGTGGCGGGCTTCCACGTGTCCTCAGTCACACGTGCCCCTTCTGAACACAGTCTGCCTCACTGCCCCCATAGTCTCCAAGGATGTGGTGAGAGGGTCACAGGCCCTGCCAGCCGGAAGCCTCTTGGGGTGACTGCTACCGACACTTCCCCTTGCCCCACTTTCCTGGCTTCTGGGATCCTGAACTGCCGCCATACCTCTGGCATAGCTGGGGTCATCTGGGTCGCCACTGTCTGAGTCTGAGGATCCCGTGGGGTCTGTGCGCAGCGGGGGCAGGATGCTGTCCCCCTCTACCACGGCCTCCTTCAGCAGCAGTGAGTCAAACTTGACGGTGTAGTAGCCATTATCTACATCTAGAGGCAGGAAACAAAAGACAGGCCAGCTCAGTGGCCTCAACAGGTGGTAGGAACCACATTGGGAGTTAGAAGGAAGGTAGGGCCCAGGTCAAGGGTGGTCTCGCTCCTCTTGGGCATGGAACAGGGCTCTCCAGGAGGGGCCCCGGCTGAGAGGCCCGTGGGCAGCCTCACCAGTTATCCGAGCGGGGTACCAGAGGCCATCCTGCTGCTTGGCCAGACATGCAGAGCCAGCCTGTAGGGAGCTCAGGTCCGGGTCCTGGAAGGGGCGCAGCTCATCCACAGAGACCACCTGCCCATGGGAGAACCTGCCAAGACAGCCGCAGGGAGCAGGGGCTCAGACACAGCGCACTGGGGCAAGTGAACCCAGGAGAACCCAGTCCACCTGCCTGGGCATCAGCCCAAAGGGAGGGAGACACGGCGGACAAACGGACACACGCGCATACACACCCACCCACGTATACACATACATGGGGGCATGCACACGTATACCCCTGCACACAAACAGGCACGTATGTCCACGTGTGCACACTCTCTCATTCTTGGGATGGGCCTGGCTACCCTGGGGATGAGATGCCTCGCATTACCCTCCAGCTCTCCGGGCTAGAGTAACAATGTGGTGGGCAGACAACCATGTGACGAAAGCTCCCCATCGCCTCTCCACCAGAAGGGAGCCCCCCGGCACAAACAGATCGTCGAGGCGGGTGTGTTTGTGCGTGTGCGCTTATGGGACTGAGTCCTTCCCAAATCAAGTAGGAGAACACAGCTGTAACAGTGATGCCTTGATCTTTAGATGTCAGTGAACCAGTGAGATTAAAACCAAAACCGAGAGAGGAGGGGAGGGGAGAAGAGGAGGCAAAGAAAGAGGAAGAAATGTGGGGACAAAGAATGACAAGCTCAACTCTGCCAAATAAAGGCATAAAAGACTAACCACATATCCCCTCTACCGTGCCAGCCTTTCAAAGAGGAAACCGTTTTAACCCTACGAGAGCAACGAGGGTCTGGCATTTCCTGGGTGACGTAGAGCTGACGCTGGCCCTGGCAAGCCCTTCCAGGCGGGACGTGGTGGTGATAATGGGAACGCCAAGGAAGGGCTTCGGTCCTCTCCTATGGGTGGACAAAGATGGCCTCAGACACCTCCCCTGGCAAGATTCTGGGCAGTTCGTTCTCACACCTGATGGTCCTCAGGCCCTCAGGACACTGCCAACGACCAAGTAGGAGCCCAAGTAGTTGCATCAGCAACTCCAAGACTGGGCTCCAAATGCGGTGGTGACTCTGGTTGAAAATCCTCGTTCAGCCAAGGAGGAAGACAATGGGTCCAAAAGGGGGGGGGGCTACACCCAGGACTGAGTTCAACCAAATACCCACTTCAGCACACGCCCCCAGACACATGCCTCCAGAACCACCAATTAACATTTCTCTGCAGGAATATCCAGTGATAATAGAAGCCTGAAAATCTGGTATCCTTCTGAACCCAGGAAAACACACCTAAGAACTGATTCTAGAAAAATAATAATGAAAGTATGCAAAGATTTGCCCCAAAGGATGGTAACTAAATTCAAAAGACTTGGAAATAACCTAAGTTTCCAACCACGGGGAGTAGTTAAAGGCATATCCATAAAATGAACTTAAAACTAAAACGAACAGGCAAAGCGATCAATAGAATGAGCACGAGCACCTGGGAAGAGTAACACACACATGAAAAACCTCACATGTGATGGAGGAAATTCTACACACCGGTCAGGAAAGGATGGACTGCTGGTTCCATAAGGAAAAGATTAGAAACTGGTTTCCCGTATTGAAAAACCAACTCAGGGACGCCTGGGTGGCTCAGCGGTTGAGCATCTGCCTTCAGCCGGGGGCGTGATCCTGGAGTCCCGGGATCGAGTCCCACAGTGGGCTTCCTGCATGGAGCCTGTTTCTCCCTCTGCCTCTCTCTCTCTGTGTATCTTTCATGAATAAATAAAATCTTTAAAAAAAAAAAAAAAAAAGAAAAACCAACTCACTGGATGCCTGGGTGGCCCAGGGGTTGAGTGTCTGCCTTCAGCTCAGGTCATGACCCCAGGGTCCCAGGATCGAGTCCCACATCAGGCTCCCTGCAGGAGCCTGCTTCTCCCTCTGCCTATGTCTCTGTGTCTCTCATGAATAAATAAATAAAATCTTCAAAAAAAAAAAAAAAAAGGACAAACCAACTCAGTCACCTACCTCACAACAGTCATGGATGGAAATAATACACTCTAGAATAAAACTAGAATGTGAAAACAAGCACTTAGAACTATATTCTGAGTTCCAGCTGTGGCCAAGTAGAGAAAAACAGGGAAACTAAGCAAAATGGTCCAAACTCACAGCATCAGAACTCTGGAAATGGAATGAAACAGACAACACACTGGTTAGTCATTATTTGTGAAAAACTGTCCAACTTCAGCTCCAGTGGCCCAGCGGTTTAGCGCCACCTGCAGCCCAGGGCGTGATCCTGGAGACCCGAGATCAAGTCCCACGTTGAGCTCCTTGCATAGAGCCTGCTTCTCCCTCTGCCTGTGTCTCTGCCTTGGTCTCTCTGTCTCTCATGAATAAATAAAATTAAAAAAAAAAAAAAAAACTGCCCAACTTTGGGACAGAATGGGAGGTGGGAATGTCTGTGGCTTCACAGTGGGGGACATGCCCCGCGTGCCCGCGAGGAGCAGTATGGCAGGGGTGAGACCAGGGATGAGACCTGGGAAAACCATCAGCCCTGAGGCCGTGAGCCCAGCTCAGTGGTCACTTACGATTCACAGGGATACCCAGAAAATGGAACGACCATAGAAGGGCTCCACCCCCCCAAACACCCTGGTTCTCCAGGAAACAAGGTGCACCAGTCAGGACTCCGGCCAGCGTCACGTGAACGGAGATGGGGGCTGCTGAACATGGAATGTGTCCCCCGGCCCACACACACTGACTGATGGGGAGAAGCCTTGAGGGCAAGAGTGGCTGCAAATAACCTCTGCCTACATCACTGCCTGGCCACGAAGCCACACGGACACAGAAGGGACCCCTAAAAAGCCAGGTCAAAAAGTAAATATAAATTTAAGGATCTAAGCAGATATATCAGAAGCTGCGCACTATGAGGGGGGACAGACTTCGTAATCCAGGTCCAGAAAATATATTAAAAGAAAACAAAATACTAAAGAAAACGATTCAAATCCCAGAGCTGCTACAAGACATTACCTGAAATGTACCATTTTCAATAAAAACTCACCAGGCACACAAACAGTAAAGTGGGACCCATATTTAGGAGAAAAAAGCAGTGAATGGAATCTGACTCAGTGGGTCCAAGTGCCAAAATCTGCCATGACCTCAAAGCAGATTGTGGTAAGTTCAAAGAACTAAATGAAAATGTGACAATGATTCAAGAAATAATAAATCTTAAAACATAAATAGAAAATATATAAAAAGAAAAAAAAGAAAATACGTAAAAACAAGACAACAGACGTGAAAAGTCAATAACTGAAATGAGAAACTCACTAGCTGGGACACTGCTGGTCTCCAGCCTGGTGTGTAGGAAGCTGGGAAGTTACCCCTTTGCTGTAACCAAAGGTAAAAAACGGAACAAAATGAAAAAATCACTAACTCTTCTTAGATCCGTGAGAGAAGGGCAAACTGCTATGCCAAATTTGGAGACACCAATAGGCAGATACCGAGAATCACAACCTACCACCACGGTAACCCCCCCACCGCCTGGCAGGAACCACCGTAGGAGCCTGTGCTAGAAAGGCTCCGCGTGGACAAGTCTGAGAGTTCAAACCCCTGGGGCTCCCACACTTTTTTTTTTAAGTTTCATTTATTTATTTGAGAGAGAGTGAGAGCACAGGTGGGGGCGGGGAGAGCGGCAGAGGGAGAAGCAGGCTCCCCGCGAGCTGGAAGCCCCACAAGGGACTCGATCCCAGGACCCCGGGGCCATGACCTGAGCCGAAGGCAGTGGCTCCAAGCACCCTTGGGCTCTCACGCTTTTGTGAGTTGTACTCCAGCTCTACCAGCTTTCCACAGTGAGTACTGGAGAAAGATCTGCTCATGCCCTGGCAGAGGGAGGGGAAAGGAAGCACCAGAGGGGCGCCTGGGGGACTCCGTCGGAGGACTAGAGTGCCTCCCTCTCTCACTTCTTACCACCACACCACTGAAGGCTCGTTACGGGGACACTTCCTTAATCAAAGACAAAGAGAGGGATCCCTGGGTGGCGCAGCGGTTTAGCGCCTGCCTTTGGCCCAGGGCACGATCCTGGAGACCCGGGATGGAATCCCACGTCGGGCTCCCGGTGCTTGGAGCCTGCTTCTCCCTCTGCCTGTGTCTCTGCCCCCCTCTCTCTCTCTGAGTGACTATCATAAATAAATAAAAATTAAAAAAAAAAAAAAAAAGGCAAAGAGATAATTCTGAATCATGTACAAGGATCCTCAGTAAGGTTACCCACCAGTTTCTCGCTGGAAGCTATGGAGGCCAGGAGGCAGGCGGATGACATATTTAAAGGCTTAAAGAGAAAACAAAACCCTGCCAACTGAGAATTCTGTATCTGGCAAAACTATCCTTCGAATGACAAATGAAGACATTCTCATATAAATAAAAGCGAAGGGAGTTCATTTCTAGTAGACCTGCCCTACAAGCAATGCGAAAGGGCCAAAGGACATTAGACCCTAAGTCATACTGACACTGATAAAGGCAACTACACAAGTAAATATAAAACTGCTACTACCTTTCTTTTTTTTTTTTTGGTTTGCAACTCATCTGTTTTTCCTCTATATGATTTAAGACAAATGCAGGGCAGCCCGGGTGGCGCAGCGGTTTAGCGCCACCTTCAGTCCACGGCCTGATCCTGGAGACCGGGGATGGAGTCCCACATGGGGCTCCCTGCATGGAGCCTGCTTCTCCCTCTGCCTGTGTGTCTCTCTCTCTCTCTCTCTCTCTCTCTCTGTGTGTGTCTCTCATGAATACATAAATAAAAATCTTTAAAAGAAAGAAAGACAAATGCATGAAGTAACACTCCTGAATCTCTATTCCAGGCACACAAGTATGGGGGGATGGACTGTAGGTAGTTTCCCTACACTATTAAAGCTAAACTGGCATTATTCACACTAGATTGCTATGTTAATCATAATCCAGGGAGTGTCATTAAGAAAATAACATGGGGGGTGCCTGGGGGGCCCAGTGGTTGAGCATCTGCCTTCAGCTCAGGTCATGATCCTGGAGTCCTGGGATCAAGCCCCATGTTGGGCTCCCTGCTCAACGGAGTCGGCTTCTCCCTCTCTCTCTGCCCCTCCCCACTGTTCGCTCGCTCTCTCTCAAATAAATAAACTCTTTTAAAAAAAGTGTACCCAAAAAAATCAAAGAGAATCAAAATGATAGAGTAGAAAAAAACAAACACCAAAGAAAGTGATAATGAAGGGAATGAGAAACAAATAACCTAAAGGCCTATAGAAAACAAAGGGACACCCGGCTGGCTCAGTCGGGTGGAGCATGGGACTCTTGATCTCGGGGTGGTGAGTTCAAGCCCTACACTGGGTGTAGAGATTTGTTAAAAATGAAACCTTAGGGCAGCCCTGGTGGTGCAGCGGTTTGGCACCGCCTGCAGCCCAGGGCATGATCCTGGAGACCCGGGATCGAGTCCCACATCAGGCTCCCTGCATGGAGCCTGCTTCTCCCTCTGCCTGTGTCTCTGCCTCTCTCTCTGTGTGTAGATCATGAATAAATAAATAAAATCTTTAAAAAAAAAATGAAACCTTAAAAAAAAGAAGAGAAAATAATAAGACAACTGGGGTGTGTCCTTATCAATAACTATTTTAGTTGCAAGCAAAGTATGCAAACTCCAATTAAAAGACAGAACTGGAAGGATGGATGAAAAGAATGATCAAATTCTATGCTACCCATGAGACTCATTTTGGGGTCCAAAAACAGCAAAAGGCCGACAAGTTTCTAATGCGGGCCTTTCATGAAAGTGTTAAAACACGAACTTTTGAAAAGTGGGTGATACCTGTATAGAAAATCAGAATCTTAAAACATGAGAGACACCGAACTCTGGGAAACAAACAAGGGGTGGTGGAAAGGGAGGTGGGCAGGGGGTTGGGGTGACTGGGTGACAGGCACTGAGGGGGGCATTTGGCGGGATGAGCACTGGGTGTTCTGCTATATGTTGACAAATTGAACTCCAATAAAAAAAAAATTAGAATCTCATTAGATTGAAATTTGTCAAATATATGGAAATCCTGAGTCCGTAAAAATATTAGATACATTTTTTTTCCCTAAGATTTTATCTAATTACTCATGAGAGACACAGAGAGAGAGGCAGAGACACAGGCAGAGGGAGAAGCAGGCTCCTCGCAGGGAGCCCGATGCGGGACTCGATCCCAGGACCCCAGGGTCTCGCCCTGAGCCCAAGGCAGATGCTCAACCACTGAGCCCAGGTGCCCCTAGAAATATTTTTTTAAAGCTAATTCACTACCTTCTCAGGATGAAAGATAACCATTTATTAGCTTAGAAATGAAGTAAACAGAACAGGAAAGCCCAGCATTTATCCTGTATTTTCTCTATGTACCACTGGGAGCCAAGTCAGAGGTGCGGGAGAGCATCTCTTTACGGCTAACAAATGGAAATGAACAGAGAGAAAGACCTCTACTTTGCAGTCCCTGCTGAATCTGCCATCAGGCACCGATCACCAATGGCGTCCAAGGCTGCTAACATCACAACAGAAAAGCTAGACACCAAGTACGTCCCGATGAAGGAACAGCACCTAGAGTCTTGTCAAAGAGCGTGGACCTGCATGTGGTCAGCTCCCTCAATCCAGCTGCCAGCTTGCAGAGGACTGTGTTGGACCGCACCAGGGGTGTTCGATGATGGGGCCCGGGGCCCAGTCCTCCAAAAAGCTGTGAGGCCAGGAAAGGCTGGGAAGAGGGTGTGGACAGCCAGAGACAGCAGCTGAGTGAGCAAGATGGCACTGCAGTGTTTGCACCACCGCCACACTTGAGTGTGACCATAATAAAAGTCCAGAATAGCGGTCGTTTTGGAGGAGGGAGCAGGCTGCATTTGGTTTGAGGTGCACGGAGGGGCTTGGGGGTGGTTGGCAGATTTGCAGTTGTGAGCTGAGTGGTGACTGCTCGGGGTTACAGGAATCCCCACACTGTGTACTTACTTCCCACGCCTGATTTTACTTTACAACAACGTAAAAGTTCACATTGACTGTGAGCTTACAACCTGTGAGGTACTACTCTAAATTCTCTGCACGTGGTAACGCATTCCATTGTCCCAACAACTATGAAAGACAACTCTCGTTTGTTTTACAGATAAAGATATTGAAATACAGACCTTAAGCTATAAAAAATGAACGAAAAAATACTGTATCTCACTAGGAACCAAGGAAACACAAATTCAACCATGATCCCATTTTCCCAGCGCTCAGCAGGCAGGAATCGGCAGTGATAGAGAGGATGAGGGACGAGGCACCGGCCTTCATACGGAAGCGGGAACTCTGCACACTCTCGACACACCGGTCCCATACTAGGGAAATTCTCGGCAGGTACAGAAGAAGACACTACTAAGATGTTCACAGCAAGCTGTTTGTAACAGACAAAAACTGGAAAACATCAGAAAGGAACATAATAAAATGTGGCACATTTGTGAGGGAAAAGAACATAGCAGTTAAAACCAATTAAACAGCTCTGGAGATACCAGCACAGATGCCCTCTCACATCCCTGCTTAGTGAAAAAAGCAAGTTGCAAGATAAACCATCCTGTGTGACACCATTTGTTTCAAAAGTAGCACAAAAAGTTACTCTTCTCATATAGGCTCCTGTCTGCGGAGAGCTAACATCTGCTAGAGGTAAACACAAGGGAGTTGTGATCACAGCCTGGGAGGAGGAGAAGGGGCTGTGACACAGCTGGGACTCAAGGGCTGTTTCGGCGTCAGCTACTTTGTTTTTATTTTTAAAAATACAAAGCAGGGGCGCCTGGGTAGCTCAGTGGGTTACCTGAGCTAAGAGCGTCTGCTCAGGTCCTGATCTCAGGGTCGGGCTTGCTTGACATTCTCTCCCTCTCTCCTTCTGGCTCTCCCTACACGGAGGATGCATACTCCCTCCCTCTCTCTCTCACAAATAAATCTTTAAAAAATAAATAAAATAAAAATGCAAAGCAATGCAAGAAAAGCGTTGATCTGTCTGGCAGTGGCAAGTGGCTGTCGTAGGCTGCGCCAGTCGGGCCTATAGCTAACACAACAGAGCAAGGCACAGCAGTTGGGGGCCGAGGCAAAGCTAGCCTGTGCCCGCTGCAGGCTCACTCGTGCCGCCGTCTGTGCCAGGCAACCTTAGCCGTGGTGGGGCCCACCCCTGGGGCTTGCTGCACGGAGGGGTCAACACACGTGAAACTCCTGGCCCGGAGCCTGGCCTAGATGAACAGCACACGGACACGTCAGCTCTCATCGTCACAAGGGGCATCACCCGGGCCCGTGGAGGCACCCAGAGGGTAACGGCAGAGAGGACGAGAGGGCTTGCTGCTCTGTTCTCTGACCTGTTTGTTCAGCAGCACACGGATGGGTCTGCTTTGTGAAAACTCCAGTACGTTTCATGATTTACGCACCTTCCCGTACGGGTGCCACACTGTAATCAGACTTACAAGGAAAGAAAGGATTGTGGAAAATCGTGTTAAAGGACGCTCTGGACCCAGCAACGGTCCGTAAGCAAAGACAAAGACCAAAGGACTAGAGAGAGTTTCCCTGGGTTTTTGACTCAAAAAGAAAATCATCTGCAAGACTTGTTGGTAAACATTCCTTCCACAGATGGAAGCGATAAGGAGCAAAAGCCGAGTCGGGCATTTTAAGGAATGAGTGACACCGTTGCCACAGTCGTGTGCATCTCATCATGAACAAGATCCAACTTACGGATTTGTCAGGGATGCGACCTTGAGCATCGATTGATGAAAGAAAAAAAAAAAAAAGAAACCAGTGACTTCTACGGTTTCCTTTACACGGTGCAGGCAAACAAGAGGAAGACAAAGGAGAGAGCAAACACGAGCCTGGCAAGGAAGGGCTGATCAGCGGCGAAGGGGGCAGCGGGCGGTCCCCACGCCGGGCCCTGCGGGGCTGCGACACTGCATTTTGCAAGCTTCCCCCGAAAGAACCAGAGCAGCGAAGGGTGGGGCACCGTGCCTCCCAGGACGGCGCGGCCTACCTGCGCCCCTGCCCCGGACTCACCTGCAGCTGTCCTGGAAGCGGCACTTGCCCTCCAGGAAGAAGGGGCAGGGCTTCAGGGACTTGTGCGTGGGGTAGAGGTAGAGCACCCGCACGCCCGCAGAGCCGTCGCGCGCCGCCTCGGTGCCCACGATCATGGCGTTGTGGTACTCCAGCGTGCCCCAGGAGCTGTAGTACGGCGCGTTCACCTTGCGGCCGCTCAGCGCCTCCTCCTCGTCGCCGTCCTCGTCGCCGGCCCGCTCCTCCTCCCCCTGCCCGGGCCCGCTGGGTGCCGGCTCGGGCTGGCGCTCGCGCTCGGGAGCCGTGTCCGGCGCGGCCCCGGGGGCTGCGGGCGCTGCGGGCCCCGCCTGCTGGGAGCCCCGGCTGTCGGCGTCGCCCGGGGCCGCGCGCTCCCCGTCCAGCGCGGCCAGCAGCTTGCTCTTCCGGACGGACACCAGGCTGGCCTCGGTGAGCTCGATGAGCTCCTGGAGGTCGCCGCGCAGCTGCCGCAGGTCGGCCAGCTCCGAGGGCTCCAGGCCGGCGCCCAGCGCCAGCTCCACCTGCTGCAGCTGCGCGTCATAGGTGTGCAGCGCGGCCTGCAGGCTCTCCTCGTCCATCCTGCGGCCCGGCGGGCGGCGCGGCTGCAACGACGGGGAGCCGCTGAGCGCCGCGCCGCCCCCCGCCCCGCCCCGCCCCCGCCGCGGCCCGGCCCGCTCCGCCCGCCCCGTCGCCTCGGGCCCCGGCCCCGTCGCCCCAGACCGCGCCCCCTCGCCCGGGCCGGGCCCCGCCTCCGCGCGGGCTCCGGGCCGCCGCCATAGAGCCCCGCCGGCCTCACCGGCTAGAGCGGCCGGCGCCCCCGCCTCCGCCCTCGCAGCCCACCGGCACTTCCTCCCGGGCGCCGCCGCCGCCGGAAGTGCCTCGCGCGGGGGACGCCGGGACGCGGCGCGCGGGGAGCGTCGGGACGGCCCCGCCCCCCCGCGGCCTGCGTCCCGTCGGGCGCCGCGCGAGGTCAGCGCGGGGTCGGCGCGGGTCGGCGAGGTCAGGCGCGGGCGGCTCCGCGGCCCCGACGGGCGCCAGGTAGCGCGGGCCGGTCGCCCCGGGGCGGGGGGCGGGGGGCGGGGCCTCGGGGGCCGCACCCGCCGTCGGGCCGCGACGCCCGCCGGCCGCCGCCTCGCAGCCCGGCTTCCGGGGGGGGGGGTCGGACGCCGCCAGGGGCTCCCGCTGCGCGGCCGCCGGGCACCTGCTGGGGCGGGGGCGTCGTCAGCCCGGGGAGCCTGACGTCACGGCGGGCCTTCGGGTGCGGGCGGCGCGGGGGGCGGGGGCGGGGAGGGGGAGGGGAGCGCCCCGGCTCCCAGCCCGCCGCGACCGCCGCCTCCGCTGCGCAGGCAGGATGTACACGCTGCTGTCCGGCCTCTACAAGTACATGTTCCAGAAGGACGAGTACTGCGTCCTGATCCTGGGGCTGGACAATGCGGGCAAGACGGTGGGTGCCCGCCCCCGGCCCTCCCCCTCCGGGCGGCCCCGCCCGCCCCCACGCGCCCCCCGCCCGCCCGGGACGGACACCGGACACCGGGGAAGCCGCCCTCACCTCCCGCGCGCGTCTCTTCGCAGACGTTCCTGGAACAGTCGAAAACCCGCTTTAACAAGAACTACAAGGGAATGAGCCTCTCCAAGATCACGACCACCGTGGGCCTCAACAGTAAGGCCCCCCCCCCCCCCCCCCGGGGCGGAGGGCTTGGGGGGCCGCCCGGGCCGCCTCGGGGAGCCCAGAGCCGCCCGTCCCTGGCCTGGCCGGGAGGCGGCGCGGGGCAGCGGGTCCCCAGCCTGCGCTGTCCTCTGTCCTCTCCCCGCAGTCGGCACTGTGGACGTGGGAAAGGCTCGCCTCATGTTTTGGGACCTGGGGGGCCAGGAAGAGCTGCAGTCGCTGTGGGACAAGGTAAGCCGGCCGTGCCCAGGCCGCCCCTTGCACCGCTTCCTCCAGGGACACCCCCGGCCCAGCCTCCCCTCAGCTCCGTCCCCCACTGTGTCCCTGAGGCTCCCCCCAGCCCTGTCCCAGCTCCCCCGTTGCCCCCACCCTCGAGAGCGAGGACCTGCCGGTTCCCTTTTAACTCAGAGATTTGCTTCCGATGAGTACAGGCCGAGACGAGAGGTGTCCAGGAAGCAGGTGCGGGCAGGCAGGAGGCCTGTGGGTGCTGGGCTTCAGCGCCGGGGCCTCCTCCCGGGTTCTCCCTCAGGACCTGTGCTCTGCGGCATCCTCCTCCCCGCCTGGCGACGGTGCCCCTGGAGGCCTAGAGCAGCTGCCTCCCTGACGTCCGGGGCGTGCCCGGGACACCCGTGCACTGTTCTTCCTCCCACATGCCCCCAGCACTGGCTGCCTTGCGTTGGGCGCGTGCAAGCAGAACACACCTAGCCCTGCCCTCGGCTGCCCCTCGGGAGGATCGGTGTGGCTCCGGTGCAGCCCCGCTTCTGGGAGCGCAGGCGTGCGCCCTGACCCTTACCAGTCGTCCCCGTGTTTAGAACCGGGTGTCCAGGTCGGGGTTTCTGGTCTGACTGCGGCAGCAGGGACCTTGGTCGTCCTCTAAAGTGTTTTTTTTGTCCTGACTTGTATTGACGAGGCCAGCTTCTGTCCTGTAGCCAGAAGGTCACTAGCAGATTCTCCGGCCAGTTAAGTTGGACCGAGGCGCAGGAGGCCAGGGCCTGCTCTTCTAAACCAAGACCCCCGGGGGTGTGAAACGGGTCCTCACGTCCCATCACAGGCCAGGGTCTGAGGAGCAGACTGTGAGGCGGAGGTCGGGGCAGGATGTGTTAGACGACTAGCACCGGGCGGGGACCTGGGGGGATGTGGGGCTGGGCGGTGAGAAGGGTCAGCCCAGGTCCCGGCGGGCAGGGGGCCACGGGGGCGCTCGTTCCTCAGACCGGCCCCACACTAGGCCGAGCTGACCAGGACTCAGCTGCCGGCTGGGTCACCACCGTGGGCTGCCTGGGGCGGCTGTGATTCGGGGAGGGTGCATTTGGCTTAAAATAGGTGCTGCAGGACCAACGGGTTCATCCCCCCGGTGCACTGCCTGCCATGGGGTTCTGCACCGGTCGCGGCAGCCCATCGCACGTCTGAGTGGGGCACGGCTTCTCCAGGGCTGGCTCTCAGGCAGAGCTGGGGGGGCTTCGAAGCTGGCAGCGTCCCCTCCCCCCCCAGCCACCACTCCTGTCAGCGGTGTGGGTCGTCACGAGGGTCGGAGCCTAGGTCCCTCAGCCCCGCTTCTGCAGTTGACCTCTGGGTCCCTCATGAGCTCCCGCCGAGGGGGCAGGTATCCCTGCTGGGCCGGGGTCTCTGCTGGCCTCTGAACCCACCTGGTGCACGTGCCGAGCAGGCCGTCGGGGGCTGTGACTCAGCAGGTCTCTTGCTGAGCCTTTGGTAAAGGGCTGCCCGGGTGGTGACCACACCAGCCACCCCCTGGCCAGAGCTGTGAGGAGGGCAGCAGAGGCCCTGTGGGTCCCCAGGACGGAGGGAGTAGAGCTCCACGTGCCGCGCCCTGCAGCCTGGCCCCCGCGTCCTCTGTCTGGCGCTGGGACGTGGTTGGGCTTGCTGTCCTTTTGTTCCTGGCAGGTGACCAGTAGCCCTTCCCCACGGCCCCTGCCTTCATCCAGGCTGAGTGCTGCTGCCTGTGGTCTGTCCACGTACCAGCCTAGGCCACAACTTCCCAGCAGATGAGACGTGGACTCCCTGCGCCTGCCCTGGGGGCACTTCTGGCCTCTGCCCTTCCAGGCCACACCAGCAAGACCATCGTGTGGCCGTGGGGAATCAGCGGTGCCATGGGGTCGAGGCAGCCTGCCATGTCCCCGGCCCTGGTCATGCTCAGCCCCAGATGTCCAGCTCCCATCTGTCACCCCCTTCTGGGCCATCACCTGCCAGGGCCAGGCCACACATTGCGGGGGCTGTGGGGTGAGCCTCTCCCTGGGCTTGCTGCCCGCCCCCCGCGGTGCCCCTTCCTGCCGCAGACACCTGCTGTTGGGCCGGCCGGCTCCCAGTTGTCAGCAGCGAGACGTCGTGCTGCTTAGAGCCCCTGCGGCCCTCTGTGCACCCAGGGCGTGGGCTGCAGGAGTGCTTGTGCGCACGTGACTGACTCGCGGCCTGCGGAGCCCAGGGGGCTGCCTGCGTTGGGCCCGCCCCTCCACGAGCCCTGGCTACACCCTGAGGGTTTCCCGGTTGTCAGGGTCTCGGCTCATTGGCCACTCACGCATCCCACCGGTGTCGTGTTGTGTGTAGATGTCCCAGGTTTCTGGGCTCTTGTGGCAGGTGTGGCAAAGCGGCAAAGATGCTGCTGCTTGCCGGATGCGGAGACTTCCGGTCTCTCTTCTGATTGGGGTAGGAAGGGGGCTCCCCCAGTCTGTGGCTGTGCCCCTCGTGCCCCACATTCCAAGGGCCCACTCCTCGCGTGCCCTACTTCACGCATCTGTCTTTCCGTCATTGTCTGCAACAGAACTCTTCCCGGGCCCTGGGCCCTGACGCTACTGCCGTATGTGTGCCCGGGGCTGACCGCTCTGTCCTCAGCCCCACCTGTCCACTTGGTGGCCTTTCTGCGGCTCGTCAGTAGTACGGCCATCAGGCCTGCCATCCGTGCGGGCACATGACCTGGCTGGTGCCCCTCCCTCCACTGCCCTAACTGCACGGGGACCCGCTTAGCTCGGGCTCCTCCAGCTGCCGTCAGGCCAGCAGTCATGGGCAGTTCCCAGGAACAGGTGCTAAAGTGAGATTTGGGGGTGTAGCACCCAGGAAGTGGACAGAGGGTGGTGGCCACCCCCTGCCCAAGGTCAGCAAGCCCTCTCTAAAGGAATCGAGGGCTGCATCGTCCTTTTGCCCCACCTTCCCACTCCCTAAAGGCGCCCCAGGAGGGTCTTCCAGTTGGGGGCTGGCCTTGGGGTGGCCAGGTGCCTGTGGCCCAGCACCCCGCTTTCTGCCCTCCCCAGTACTATGCGGAGTGCCATGGTGTCATCTACGTCATTGATTCCACGGATGAGGAGAGGCTGTCGGAGTCCAAGCGGGCATTCGGTGGGTACGGGGGTTAGGGCTGGGAGGGGGCTGGGGACTTGTCAGGTCCAGTGCACCTGCCTGTGCCCCTGGGGCTGCCCTTGGCTGGAGGTGGGGCCGCACCAGGCAGATGGGACTGTGGCCGCCGCGGCCGCGCACGTGATCGCACCTGCGCAGAAGCCCTCACTGCCCACGTCTGTACCCGCTCCAGAGAAGATGGTGACGAGTGAGGCGCTGGATGGTGTCCCCATCCTCGTGCTGGCCAACAAGCAGGACGTGGAGGTGAGCCTCCCCGCGGGGCGGTCCCCCGCCACCAGGGCAACAGGGGGCCTGCCCCAGACACCCCCGTAGCCACGTTTGTCCCGGGTGTACATGACCTTCCCCAGGTGCGGGCGCCTTCTCCGCACAGGAGGGCAGGGGCGGCTGGAGGCGTGGCGGGGAGACCCTGTGCGCAGGGGGGTCCTGGGGTGGGGGTCTGCTCTGGCCTTGCCCTGCTGCCCCGGGGAGTGCCCCTGCTGGCCCGGCTGTGTCTGCCCCTGGCGTCCTGCGGCCCGCACGCCCGCTCCTCCCCTCCGGAGCCCAGCCCCTGCCAGCAGGACGGCGTCCTGCCCTCAAGGCTTCCCCCCCAGACCTGCCTGTCGATCCCCGACATCAAGACGGCCTTCAGCGACTGCACCTCCAAGATCGGCAGGCGAGACTGCCTGACCCAGGCCTGCTCGGCCCTCACGGGGTGAGTGGGGCCCTCCTCCCCGGGCGGGGGCCCAGCCGGCCCCACCTCACGCCCGCTGTCTCCACAGCAAAGGGGTGCGCGAGGGCATCGAGTGGATGGTCAAGTGCGTCGTGCGGAACGTGCACCGGCCGCCGCGGCAGAGGGACATCACGTAGGCGTGGCTGGTGCCGCGGGTGCCCACAGCTCGTCCTGAGCGCCAGAGGAGCGCTCCTGCCGGCTCCGTGCCTCGGTCCTGGGGCGCGGGCTTGCTTTGCTCTGGGTTTTTTTCATTTGCTTTGTTTTTTCTTTAAGACAAATTTTTCTGTGTCCATAAAAGTGTAGGTATCGGGGCTTCTGCCGAGGGGAGTCGGGGCCCCGACACGACCCCTGCCGAGCTTCCCCGGGGCAGGGGTCCTCCGGGCAGCAGGGGAGGCTGCTGGGCTCCTGACTGTCCCATCTCCGTCCCTGCTGGGCCTGGAGGAGGCGGTGTCCTCAGGCAGGGGGACTGCCGTCGCGGCTGTAGGCCCCCGGGGGTTCTGAGGCCCCAGGAGTCGGCCTGGGAGGCTGTGTCCTCCCCACCCTGGCCTGATGTCACCTTTTGCTCCCCAGCAGGAGGGGAAGGAGGAGTGTCCCCTTTGTGTCTGCTGCTGACCTGGGACCAGTGTGAGGCAGGGGCAGGCTGCGTTCCTGTGGGGCCAGGTGGCTGCTTGGCCTTTGTTCCCAGTGGGGGGATGGGGGGGCGTCCCTGTCCTGTCTGGGAACAAGCTGTCTCGAGACCCACGCCTGGGCCTGTGCCTGCTAACAGGCCCCCAGGTGAGGCTGGTTCCCGGGACGCATCCCCCCCTTGGAACCTGGGCAGTTCCAGACACTGCCCCCCCCCGGGACCTGCAGTGGCCTGGGGTCCTGGCTGCAGTCATGAGTCCAATGGGCCAGCACTGGCTGGAGTGTGTCCAGAGCCACAGCGGTCTGGGCTACGCTCCATCGCCCTCCTAACCCCACCCTGGGTTGTGGGTCCCGGCCGTCGGCATGGTGACCGCAGCACAGGGGCCCCTGGGCTGGAGCTGGGGCCTACCTGGGCACCGCCTTCCCGCTTCTGTGGGCGTGGCTGAGCCAGAGCCAGCGACCCAGGTTTGGGGCTGAGGTCCGACCCGCTAGCCTGGCAGCCCCCCCCCCCCCGACCCCCCGAGGGAACATGGGAGAGTTACTGGGAAAGAGGAGTCAGGACTGGGGCTGGGGAGGCAGCTGCAGGTGAGGTGACTCAGGGGGAGTCATGGGCCACAGGGTGGTTCCCCCCCTCCCAGGGCTCCTCCTGGGATCGGTGCTGGGAGTCCCCCAGCTGCTCTGGAACTGTCCAGCCCTCTTCTGAGACCGTCTTGAGGGGAAAAGCCATGTTTCCCAGAAAGTGCCCAGGAAGCACCGGGGGAGGTGCTTGGCCGCGCCCCTCCTGGGAAATCCCCGGCGGGCGCTGGCGCCGTCCAGCCTGCCCACTCCCCCAAGAGCCCCTGCGCTTGGCGCCACCGCCCTCCACCGTCCTGGCCACAGCTGGAAGGGACACACCTGCTGCCCACTGGGCCTCTCCAGCTGCCCCTCCCGTGGAGGGTCTGTCCGCGTGGGGCGGGTGTAGGGAGCTTGAGCCCGCCCACCCGACGTGCCCGCCGCGCCCCCCCCGAGCCCGCCCACCCGACGTGCCCGCCGCGCCCCCCGCAGACACGGTTTCACACGACCCCTTTCGCAAAACAGCTTTATAAAAATAAACTTTGTTAGCGCAACAGGAGCCCGGTGGGTCAGCCAAGGTTCCTTCGGTGCCGGGGTGAGGCCCGCGTGGGGCGGGGTGCTCAGTGCGCCCAGAAGCGTGCGCGGACGCTGCGCTCCAGCCCCGGCAGCCTGGCCTCCCGCAGCGCCCGCAGCAGCCGCCCCGCCAGCGCCCCGGCCCGGGCCTCGCGGAGCTCCAGGAGCTGCTGCCGCAGCTTCAGCTGCAGCTCCACGCGGCCCTCCCTCGGTGGCACCGGCCCTGGGGTCTCAGGGCCCGCCAGCGCGTGCCACAGCCGCAGGAACCTCTTGAAGGACAAGTCCTGGAACGCCACGAAGTCGATGAGGGCGCGCTCGCACTCCTCGGCCCCTGCGGGAGGTCAGGACCCAGTAGGAGGGGCCCCAGGGGGCAGGGCTGGGGCCCACTTGGCCAGCGCGTGGCCTCTGGGGAGCAGTGGGCTCCCTGATGGGGCGTGGGGCGTTCACCAGCCTTCCCCCCTCCCCCCGGCTGCTCACCTGGCGCCCCGGGCTCTGCGGTGCTGAGCGGGAAGCCCACGCAGCTGGTACACAGGGCGTCGTGGGAAGGGGAGCCGGGCACGTTGAGGGCGAGGCCCAGGGCCGAGCAGTTGCGGTGCGGCTGGCAGCGCTCCGAGCTGGAGCTGCGGGCCGAGAAGGTGCCGGGGCCGCACGGCTGGCACTGCGTGTTCTGGCTCGGGGTGCCTGGGGCGAGATGTGGGCCGGGGTCAGGGGGACCGCGCCCTCGCTGCAGCCGCTGCCGCCCCCCAGGGCCCGGCCCGCCCGCCCACCCACCCACCGGGGACGGTGACGCCGCTGCCGGGCGGGCAGGGCTCGTGCTCCAGGCAGAAGCCGGCGTGCGCGAAGAAGCCGGGCCGGCAGCGGCAGGCGCGGTTGTGGGTGGGCTCGCAGGGCCGCGCCTCCTCCTCGCGCTCCCCGCAGATGACGTTGCAGTAGCGGCAGCGCTCCAGGTAGTTCCAGAACTGCGTGTAGTGGCGCGGGGGGCACGCGCCGCAGGTCGTGGGGCTGTCCCGACGGCACGGCTGCTGCACGAAGGTGCCGGGGGGACACTGGCTGCACACCAGCCACTCCCGCGTCACCACGTCCCGCCACGGGTAGGTGAGCGCGCCCGTGCCCGCCGCCCAGGGCGCCGCCAGAGCCAGCAGCAGGGCGGACAGCGTCCACGGCGGGGTCAGGGGCGGCGGGGCCCGCCTCTCCCGTGCACACATGGCCGTGACTGGCGGCGGGGACACTAGGACACGCACCGGCCCCAGCCGCCCCGGCAGCCCCTCCCCGGGCCGCCTGCTCCCACAAGCGCTTTGCTGGTGGCCTTTATGGGGTGGCCAGGCCACACCCCCGGGGGAGGGCTCGCGATGTCCAGGCCCTGCTGGCGGGTTGTCGGCAGCGTCACCACGGCCCCTCCCCCACCAGGAAGCCCCTTGCCCCCGCCTGGCGCCAGGCTGCCTGGGGGTGGAGACCAGGGCCCCAGGGGTGAGCACGCCCACCACCAGCCTGGGCAGCCGGGGTGGACGGGTGAACACGGGGCTGTCCCTGTCCCTCCCTGGCCGACCCTGAGGACGCAGGCTGAGCCGCGCAGGACGTGTGTGCACCTGGCAGGAGGGCCCCCCTCCCAGCACCTCACAGCCCTCCGCAAGCCGCGACAGTGTCAGCAACTTTATTACGCGGCCGGTCACCTGATTAAAAGCAGGTCCAGGGCCCCCACGGGGTCCAGAGGGCAGGGCACCGGGGTGCCCCACCTTCCAGTCCTGGTCTCGGGGCTCCACCCACAGTCAGCAGCCAAGGGGGCTTCCCAACCTGCACCTCTCCGCGGACAGCCACCCCGACCCCGAGGCGGCTTGGGGCCTTCCGGGCAGGCCCACACCCCGTGAAGAGCGCATGTCCGGGCTGTGTGTCCTGGAATCGTCCACCTGCCCCGGGGTCTGCGTGCTCACCGGGGCTCTGGCCAGAACACCTGCGCGATGCTCTGCTTCCTGGCGGGGGCGTGGCAGGCCGGGCAGGTCCTAGAGGCCTGTGGACACAGGACAGTGCTGCCCAGCGCCGCCGGCCACCCCCCAGCCCACCGGGTGCCGCAGGGCCCCCGCTGCCAACCTGGAGGAGCCGGCGCCAGCAGGCCCAGCAGCGGTGGAAGTCGCAGGCAGGGCACTGGAAAGGGACCGTGTCCTCCAGCCCGCAGCCCTGGCACGCCAAGCCTGCTGCAAGGGGCGTCTGTGAATGGGCACCGTGGCGGCTGGTCCCCCCACCGCCAGCACGCCCTGCACCCCCAACACCTACCCCACTCGGGCTGTGCGTGCCTGCGCGGGGCGCTGGGGGGCTGCCTGGGAGCCCCCACGTCCCCGACGGGCCTCGGTGAGAAGAAAGCAGAGATCTTGCTCTGGGTGGTCTCCGGCTTCTCTTGCTGGGGGGCGCCTGGAGACAGCGGCCAGTGAGCGCGGGGCGGGGCTGCTCTGCGGTCCACCCTGCGGGCGGGGCCCCAGCCTACCTGGAGGGGTGAGGTCCAGCGGCGTGGTGGGGGCCCCCTCCTGGGGGCCTGACCCGGGCCCTGTGCTTGGGGCAGCCCCTGTGCTTGGGGCAGCCGGGCCCATCAGGTCTGCGCACGTCTGCCGGAAACGCTGCTTGTGGTGAGGTCTCAAGAACATGCTGAACCCTGTGGGGAGCGGGTGGGGCTCAGCCCTGCCTGCCCCCGCCCCCCCGCCGCGGCCCCCGCCCCGCGGCCTCCTCGGCGCCACACACTCTGCAGCAGCGGAAAGTCCTCAGGCCTCGACGTGGTGAGCGCGGCCACCACAGCCACCACCTTCTCCAAGTCATCGTCCCGCTTGTAGGCGGTGAGGGCGGCCAGGAGCTGGCTGCAGCCCGCGGACCCCAGGGCCGTGCGGACGTCGGCCAAGTAGGCGCTGGCGGCAGGCGGGCCTTGCCTCTGTGCGGCGGTGTCTCTCGGCTCCTCCCCGGGCCGGCTGCTGGGGTCTCCTGGAGGGGAGGGGACACGTGGGGCGGGGGGGCCCCCTGGCATCCCAGGGCCTCCGTCACATGGGCTGCCTCCCTCGCCCTGGGATGCAGAACTGGAGCAGCCCCTACCCGCGAGATCCTCCCCGCCAGCCGCCGTGGGCTGTTCCTGGCCTGGCCTGAAGCTCCAGGGGCTGCTACCTGCAGGCGCCGGCCCGGAGAGCAGGTGTGGTCCGCCCTGGTTCAGGTGCTGCCCGGGGTCCAGCTGCCTGGCCACCCCCTGGGACAGGGTCAGCTTTAAGTCACACTCCCTGCTTCCTGGAAGGACATGGACACATGTGGAGCCACCCAGCTGGTCCCGAGGCCTGGCATGCTCCCCGGGGAGGAGGCAGGTCCAGGGGACACAGACAGACCCACAAGACCTATGGGACCACAGCAGGGGCACCCGGACCCGCAGGGACCGGCTCAGAGAGGCCCCAGTGGACCTCAAGCCCAGAGAAGACGGGCGACTCAGGCTGGAGGGTCCCCGCCCGGGAGGTCGAGCATCCTCCTAAGCCAGGCCCCCGCAACACCAGGCCGCAGAGTCCGTACTCAGGGCCAGCTGTCTGCTAACCACGGGGACAGGGGCTCCCAAGGGTGGAGGCGCAGGGCGCACCCCGGGTGGGTGTGGGAGGGGCCTCCAGGACAGGACCCCCGCATGTGGGCCACCCCAGGGGCCCCGGGGGCACGCGCCTCCCCCGCCAGCGGAGCTCCACCCAGCTGCCCTGCAGGGCCGACCCCGCACCCCTGCACCCAGGGCCCAGCGCTGGCCTGCTCACCCCTGGGGGCCGGGGCCGCCGCCCGCCGCTGCGGAAGACTGTGCTCGGGCTGGTAGCCGCAGCTGCGGCCTGTCCGCTGCACGCAGGCCTCCTCGAACCGCTGCTTGTGGTGTGGCCGCACAAACTGGTAGAAGCCTGTTGGGAGGGCGTCTGGCCTGCAGGAGCGCCCCGTGCCGAGCACCCCACCTCCCCAGGGGCCAGGACAAGCGCGGAGCCTGGTGCCCCCCGGGACGGGCAACCCCCCGAGCCAGCGCACCTTGGAGCAGGCCGTGCTTCTTGGGGTCCTCGGCAAAGAGAGGGCCGAGGCAGGCCAGCAGCGCCTCGAAGTCGTCGGAGCCCTTGTAGTCCTGCAGGGCCCTGGTGAAGGTGTCAAAGCTGGCCTGGCTCAGCGCCTGCTTCACGGCCACCATGTACAGCTTGGCCCTGCCCGCCTGCGTCTCGGCTGCCGGCCCCTCCTGCCGGGCACAGGGCCAGGCCGTTCAGGTGGGGCCGCTGGTGCTACCGCGGGCCCGGGGCGGGGGGTGGCTCCAGCTGGGGACGGCCATGCCCCTCGGGAACAGCAGAGGCAGCCCGGGCTCAGAGGACAGCCAGCCCAGGGGAAGGGGGACGTCTGGGTGGAGGGGGACGTCAAGCCCGCAGGCCTCGCCCCGGACCACCGGCCAGGAAGCCCGGGAAGCACACAGGACGGCCGCAGCCTCCCGCGTCCCCATCCAGCACAGCCCGATGCCAAGGCCCCTGGCGCCCTGCCCACCTCCAGACGGCACCAGCCGCCCTGCCCTGGGCACCGCCCGTTTCTTCCCAGAAGCCCAGGATGATGGACGAAGGCAAGTGGTACACGGGGCTTTCCAGGGCTTTCCTGGCTCGGGCCCTCCGTGCCCTTAAACGCTTTCATCTCAGGGAAGGCAGACCCTCCCCACGCTTGGCACGTCCCACGCGGCACCAGGAGCCCAGCGCGGCCCGGACAAGCTGGCCCGATGCAGGCCCCACATCCAAGCAGCCTCCGGCCGGGCCCTGCCTTCAGTCGGCTGGACCGTCGTGCCGTCCGCGAAGCGCGGTCCCATTAAAGCACGACAAAGTGGAAGGCCCAGGGCTGGGCCCAAGCGTGCGGGACTGCAAGCACGGGGCACGCAGGTGGGAGGCGCCGTGGGGCCGGGGTCAGGCACGCACGCCGCAGGGGCGCTGAGCTGCTGAAACGCCCTTCAGGTCGTCGGGCCCTGTGCGGTGGGCGCTTGGCAGCAGCCCGAGCCCCGGTCGGAGGGGCCTGGAGCTCACGACAGCCTGAAACGACGCTCCTTTAAACATTCGAGGCCCACGCGGGTGGGGGGGCGCAGGCGTCGGACAGCCCAGGGCGTGGGGCCACGCTGTGCCCCTGGGAGGGCAGCGAGGAGGCCCTGCCACACACCCCGCGCACTGGGGGCCGCATGCCTGTACCTCCTGCCCCCACCGGGCGTGCGTGCGGGCGGTTCACGTACCTGACGGTCACCCAGCACCCTGATCTTCCTCCGCCCCGCTCTCTGCTCCTGGGCCGCCCTCTTCTCACGTGGGACGGACGAGGTGGGGAGGTCTAGTGCCTGAGGGGGACAGGCTGTGGTCCGGCCAGGCCCTCAGCGCCCCCAGAGCCCGTGATGCACCACTGGGCCCAGAGGCGGGGGGAGTTCCCTTGTGGCTCGCAGGCTCAGGGATACTGCATCCATGGCCAGGGTGGGGGTCGCTGTGGCAGCGGGGCTCCCCAGGGCCCAGGGAGTGGGACAGGCAGGGGTGGGCATGTGCCCAGGGCTGTGCAGGGTATGGGGTGCGGGGTGCAGGCCCCGGGGCGCAGGGAGCCCTCCTGCCGCACAGCTTGGGCTCCCACAGGTCTAGCCTCTGGCCCTGTGGCAGCTCCCGAAGGGCGCCCAGGGGTGCACGGGGACAGCGGCCGCCCGGAGGTTTCCAGGAGGGAGCACAGATGTGTCCCAGGCCACGTGCTGGAGTCTGGGGGTGTGTGTCTGGGCCCCGCACCTGCTCCTCCCCGGGGGGGGCCTTGTCCCCAGGCCCCCCGGCCAGCTGCTCGCTGTGTTCTAGGGCGGCCAGCAGTCCCACAGGCCTCCGCGGGGCGAGGCCCAGCTCCTGCTCATACTCCACACACAGGTTGCTCTCGGTGTCCCTGGCAGCCGGCGACCCTGCGGGAGCACAGACCTCACCCGCAGAGCCCACGGGGGCGCGGGAGGCGGGAGGGGAAGGGGCGGGCCAGGCCCCCAGCGGCACGCAGCCCCGCCCAGCCGTGTCACCCGGGCACACGTACCCGTGGGTGTCCGCCTCAGGCTGGGGACGTGCACGTCCAGACTCTTGGCCTTCCTGGTGGAGAGGGGCCCAGGCAACGCGGCCACCACGGCAGCAGCGGCTCCCTCACCCAAACTTGGGGCAGCAAGCAGGGGGGCGGGCACAGGCATCTGGACAGTCACAAGGAGGTTGGGTCCTGCACAGACCCTTCCCCGCAGGGCGGCGGGCACAGGGCGCAGCCAGCTGGGCTCGAAGGACTCACAGTGTTCTGAGCCACGCGGAAGAACTGGGCCACGTCGCGGATGACAGGGCCGAAGCTGTCGTACACCCTGACGTGGGGGCGCACCCAGGAGGGCAGCTGGGCCCTGGCGTCCACGTGGGCGAACCTGGAGGGCGCCGGCTGTCAGCTCGGGGCCCAACACCCTCCAGCCCCCAGCCCCAGCTCCCACTCGCTGAGCGAAGGACCAGCACCCGGCTGGCACCTGCCAGGCTAAGCACAAGGGTCTCGGTGAGCAGAGGGGAGCCACACCTGTGGTCACAGAGGAAGATGGCCCCGTAGTCATGGCGATGACGGATCACCCGCCCGATGGCCTGGTTCACAGCTCTGGACGCCTGCTGCCGGTACCACTCGTGCCCGGAGAGGAGCTACGGGAGGCTCGGTCACGGGGGGCTCCAGCGCTTCCTACCCTCCACACACAAGCCTGTGCCCCCACCTGGCCCCCCACCCACCGCAGCCCTCACCCGACCTCCTGGCCCCCCACCTGGCGCCCTGGCCCCCACCCGACCCCCAGGCCCACTCTGGCCCTCACCTGGCCCCCTGGGCCCCTGTGGTTCTTTATCTCGTCTAGGAACTGCATCTTGAGGACAACCCGGGGGTCCATCCGTGGGGGGTACGGGAGGCCCGTGATGATCACACCTCGGCCATTCATGTCTGCGAAGTCCAGCCCCTCGCTGGCCTGGGGACAGTGGGCACCCTTGTCCCCGTCCGCCCATGCCGAGACCCTCCCGGGCACAGGTGTCCATGTGCGGGCGGGGAGGGCTGCCTCCCACCCGGGAGCTCTCGTTCCCAGGAGCCCAGAGCGGCGCCCACTCCCAGGGCCTAGACCCAGCGCCTCCGGGAGGGCTGCCGGGGAAGGCCGTGGATCCGGGGCCTGGGGGCCGCACCGCCCCTCCCACCACGTCGCAGCCCCCAAGTCAGAGCTGCGAGCTTCCTCCCACAAAGGCCCAGCCGGGGAAGATGGGAGCGTGGGCCCCCGCGGGGCAGCCTCACCTTCCCCCGGCACACGGCCAGGAAAGTGGCCCCAGTGGAGCCGGGACAGGCGACTCGTGCATAGTAGGCGTCCACCACCTGGCGGGAGACGGCGCTCAGCCCCTCCGTCTGTGGGAGCGACACCCCGGGTCTCGTCCCGAGGTGAGGGGCCGTCCGGCTGGGGGAGCCAGCAGGCCGAGCCTCCGCAGGGCGCGGGTGCCCAGGCCGACCCAGGGCCTGCTCAGAAAGCTCCGGGGCCCTGCCCACCCCCGAGGGACGGCTCAGCACCCTCCCCGGGCCCCAGCCCCGAGCCACACCTCGGAGAAGCCGCCTTTGTTCCGCGGCTCCACGAACACGGGCTTCAGCGCCTCCAGCTTCCCGGCCGAGTCGTGGGTCTGTGACGAGACACAGGCAAGGGGGCGCCCGGCCCGCGGTCAGAGACGGTGCGTGTGGCCCCGCCGGCCCTACTGCGCGCCCCAGCCCAGGACGCACCCGCCAGAACTGCAGGCTCCTCTCCAGGACGGGGTAGGACGGGAAGAA
This sequence comes from Canis lupus baileyi, assembly GCF_048164855.1. Taxonomy (NCBI): domain Eukaryota; kingdom Metazoa; phylum Chordata; class Mammalia; order Carnivora; family Canidae; genus Canis; species Canis lupus. The sequence goes on along the minus strand of NC_132863.1, from coordinate 49,297,397 downwards.
GACCAGGAGCCCGTGGGGGACCACGCGGGCGATGTTGCCTGCAGGCCACGGCTTCGTCAGCAAGAGGGCCTCACGGGGGCTGCGGGCAGGGGCCCGCCCTGGGGATGGGGCGCCCGCCGGGAGGAGCCGGGGCCCCCCGCGCACTCACCTAGCGCCTTACCCAGGGAGGACAGGCACGCCTCCGAAAACCTGCGCAAAGCCAGAGCCCCGCGTCACCAGGGTCCTCACCAGGGTCCCCACCAGGGTCCTGGCAGAGGCAGAGGCAGAGGCACGCAGCCCGCCCCCCGCCCCCCAGGCCCCTACCGCTTGTCAAAAGCAGAGCTCAGCTGGGCTCCATCGGGGCCTCTGGAGACGATGCCCACCCAGATCTGCTGCTGGTGGATGACGTGTGGGTTCTCCAGGCAGACTGGGAAAGGGCTGGGGGCAGGGCGGCCCTGTGAGGTCCTGAGCCCAGCACCCTCAAGCCAGGGCTGGCCTGGGCCCCGCACCCGCAGCCGCCCGGGGCCGCCCTTACATCTGCATCTCCAGGGCAAAGGAGGACACGGGGGCCAGCGTGCCACTGGTGAGGATGACGGTGCGGACGCCCTGCTGCACCAGCTGCCGCATGCTGTGGCCGGGGCTGAAGCACCAGTAGCTCAGCACCTTCCCTAGGGGAGGAGGGGGAGGCTCGGGGTCTGGGGGGCCCTGCTCCCTCCCTCCCTCGGGCGTGCTGGGAGCGCAGGGAGACCCAGAGTGGGGGGGCCAGGGGCGGAGAGCACCGCCGACCCCAACCCAGACTTGGGCCGAGGCGGACACGTGGCCCGGGGCACCACGGCTGCGTCACAGGCCCTGGCCCCCGCTCGCAAACCACCCAGCAGGAGCCCACGCGCCCTGGCAGGCAGGACCGGAGGCGGTGTCACAAGCAAGGAGGCAGGGGGGGCCTCCTGCTGAGGACGCTCCCACAGCACAGGAGTCACGGGTCAGACGTGTTTCCCATAAAAAGCAAACCAGTTTCTGGGGCCAAAGAAGCCTTTTCCACCCACGGGTCGGGATCGGCCCTGTGACAGGCGGGGGCGTAGGGGCCGGGAGCTGCCCCCCTCCGTGCAGAGGCCTGGGGCCAGGGCCGGCCCTCCCGTCGCTCACGCACATCCTAGCTTCTCGGTAAGCTCAGCCATGAACCAACTTCCTACAAACGCCCAACCCCGGCAGCGGCGATTTCTGAGAACTCACGCTCGCGGGCGTGAGAACTCGGGACGCCGTGCCCCCGGCGCCCTGGCTGTGTCCGTGTCCCCCGGGGACAGCACCGCAGTGAGGTGAGGCCTCGGGCGCTGGCGCAAATTGCTTCCTATGACCTCACAAACACCACGGAGGGGTGCATGGGTCTCCCCGCCTCCCCCGGAAGCTGCTTCCTGCTGACAGGCCAGGTGACCTGCCCTAGCCCCGTTCCCGGCCCTGCTTTTCCTGGGGAAGCGTGTGGTCCCAAGTGACCTGCAGCCAGCAGCTGTGGAAGGGCCGGGCCCAGAACACAGGAGGCGGGGGCAGGCCACGGGGCCGGCTGAGGAGTGGCCCCCTGACCTCGGACCCAGCGCCCCGGGGGCGTCCTATAAACCCCACTCTAAAGGCCAGGCTGCAAGGGGTGCTCAACCCTGCGTGCGGTGGCCAGGACACTCGCCGGGGCTGGACGCCGCGGACACACACCTCGGCCAAGGCAGGCCAGCTTCACACCAAAAGCCACAGGGGGCCCAGCACAGACCCATCCTCGTGTCACGAGCAGCCTCAGCTCTAGGACACAGGGAAGCAGGTGAGCCCAGGGACGAAGGGCTAGGCCTGACCCCACAGGGGGGTCGGGGCAACAGAGCCAGCACCTGAGGAACCGGGTGGGCCCGGACAGTGGCCTCGCCAGAGCCCGCCCCGCCCGCGTCCACCCGGTGGGATGGCGGGAAAGCAGCACCCCTGCGCCGACGAGCACACGCCCCGGCCTTCCTGTGGGCTGACCCCTCATGGATCGGTCCCCGGAGGCGTGAGGGGCCGGGCTGTACCCGGGCTCAGTGGACGCCCAGCAGGTGCTCGGAGGTCTGTCTCCAACGGCCGCGTGGGGGGTGAGCTGTGAGGTTCCCCGAGCAGGCCGCGCTCAGAAACCCACCACTGGACACGGCGCCGTGCGGGGGCGAGCAGGGCTGTGTTCCAGGCCCCGGCCCCCGGCCCCCCGGCCCCCGGGCCCCCCGCATGCCTGGCTTTCTGGCAGCCGTGCTGCTCCAGGCATCCGACCGAGGACCCTTCCTGTGGTGACCAGCATCAGGGTGGATGTGAACCTGGATGGACAGAATGGACAGTGTCCAGACCCAGCCCAGGAGTCCCTCGCCCTGGAGAGAGCCCCCACCTCGTAGGACGGGAGGCCCCCACCCACACCCCCACCTCGTAGGACGGGAGGCCCCCACCCAGAGCCCCCACCTTGTAGGACTGACAGGCCCCAGGCCCCCCCAAGGAGCCGGGTGTGCCCTCGGCAGGGTCTGCACTGAACACGATCTGGAGAGCAGACGTGAAAACATGGTGAGCAGGACGCAGCCCCCCCAGGACACATGCCCATCCCCTTGCCCAGCGCTGAGCGGTCGGCATCCCGGGTGGGGACCTCCTGCTGAGGGTGGGGGCGCACGCCGCCTGGCCTCCCGGCAGTCCCCCCTGCCGCCATCCTGCAGGCCCCTCCTGGTCCGCACGCTCCCCCCAGGGGCAAGTCCGCGGCAGGTGGGGACCCGGGAAGGACCTGGTTCAGCCCCCAAGTAAAAGGACAAAAATCATCCCTGATCCAAGTACAGAGAACTACACTCTAGCCAAGGCGACCAGCCGAGGAGAAGCAGCAAGCGGGTAAATCGTGGACGGAGCACGAAGGCAGAGACGCCAGACACCAGACTGCCCGACTCCGGAGCCAGCAAAGCCAGGTGACAGGCGGTTAGGGCCGAGGAGGAGACGGCGCCGAAGCAGACGCATCAACGAGTGAAGAGGGGGCGCCCGTGCTGCCTGGTGCCTGGGCCTGCGGTGCCCGGGGATCAGGGGCCAGCCCAGTGGCTGAGCCCGTCTCATGCCCCCTCGGTGCCCCCCGTCCCTCCAAGGCCCGCCTCCTGCGGTCCCCGGGCTCGGTCAGCAGCAGACCCCCTGCTCACACGACTTCGCGGGGATCTGGATTTGGGGAAGTGCAAGGCTCTCCCACCGGCGGGGGGCCCCCAGGCAGCCCTTCGGGTATTCACCACAGGCTGCCCCGCTGAGGTCCCAGGGCTGGCCCAGTGCGCCCCCCTGCCCACGGGAGCCAGCTGTGGGATGAGGGATGAGCCGCCGCCCAGTCCCACTCCATCCAGCTGGAACAGACACAGCAGAGCAAGCAGCAGGCCCACAGGCAGCACCGGGCAGGAGGGGACACGGAGTCATCTGCTAGGCCCTCTTAGGGCAGCTGCCACAGGAAACCCCAAACCCTCAGGGTGACGGGTGCTTGGGCTCAGTGAGGCTGTGGGGGAGAATCCTGTGGCATGGACAGGCCCTCTGGGGAGGAGGGGGCGCTGCCCGGGACGGGGTGAGGGCCGGGGCCGCAGGGCTGGCCTGGAGCAGGGCATGGCAGGAGGGGGCAGCAGAGCACAGGGCCGGCTCCCCTGCAGGGGCCGAGAAAAGGCACTGGGAACGGGGAGCACAAACGCAGGGCCCGGCGGGGGCCGTGGCTGCAGCGCGGTGGCAGGCTGGGCGCCTGCTGTCCCCTCGCAGAAGTGCTGGGATGACGCCGGCCCACACCTCACACTCAGGACACGCCCCCGCCTCCGTCCCCGCCCCCCCCCCCCCCCCCCCCCCCCCCCCCCCCCGGGCCGGGCAGGGTGCCTCCGGGGAAGAGGAAGTGCACTCCACGGGCTGCTGGCTCCAAGCACCTTGGCCTTGCCCCAAGTCTGGAGCCAGTAGAAGCTCCAGGCCCCCCTCCACGGCCCTCGGGAAGGGAGACGCCGCACCTTCGCCGCAGGCCCGTCCCTACCTGGATGATGTCCGACAGCTTCTGCAAGCCTGCTGTGTTGCTGAACAGCCCCGTGCCTGTGGGAGCAGCAGCCGCTGGCCGTCCACGCCCCACCAGGGGAGGCTCCGACCCCCACCCCCGGGAGCCACGAGCAAGCTCAGCCTCAACCCGGCATTGCTGTGGGGCGTGCCCCTGGGGAGCATCTCCCACGCTGCCCCCAGAACATCTCCGGAGTCAGCGGGAGGAGAAAAGAGGCCCTGTGCTCCAGTACGGCTGGGCCTGCCTGCCCACCCCCAGGGCCCGGGAGCCCAGAACGCCGGTCACCCAAGAGAACGAGACCCCACCCAGTAGAAGTGGGCCCGTAGGGCAGCCTCGGGGTGCAAACAGGATGTGGGGGCTCAGCACCAAGGTTCACTGACCCACCAGGTCCCTCAGCACTCTTCCTTTAAAGGCCCGACCAAGAAACGGAAAGCTGGGCTGTGCTTTACAAAACAGACGCCCGTCCAACAGCGCTGATGCCCCAGTGTCACCGCCGGAGAGGGAGGTCTGGGGGGGACGCTCCTCTCGGGGATGCAGGAGGCTCTGGCCCTGAGTCAAGGCCTAGCACCCCGCAGGCTGCAGGGCAGGCTGGGGACTCACGTCCTGCCAGGTGCTGAATGATCTGGTCCAGGGAGTCGAGGATGCAGCCTTTGGTCTGAAACGTTATCTGGGCCTCCGCGAACAGCTCGAAGATGTAGCTGTGGGAGAATGGGCCTCATGCGGGGCGCCAGCCAGCGGCCTTATATTCCCCGCAGTCGGACACGAGTGCCAAGGGCTCCAGAGTTGGCCGAACCCAGAGGTGAGAGAGACATGAGCACTGAGGAGAAGGCCAGGCCCCCACGGCGTTGTGGGAGGCAGTGAAGCCTGCCGTCTGGGCCGTGGAGGGGTGGGTGGGGCGGGCCAAGCAGCCTGGCTCCTCTGGGAAGCAAGTGGAGCCCTGTGAGGCTCCGAGCACAGCAGCCGGGCTCGGGGAGGAGGCAGGCAGCGGTGCTCCAGCACATTACAGAATTCCCCAGACCCTCAGAACCCGAGCCTGGATCCCAGCACGGCTGCCAGCTGCACCCGGAGGAGGGCCACAACCAGCCCCAGACCATGACCTTTGGGAAAGAACCCCAGCTGCCCCGGGCTGCTGAGACCGCAGCCCCGCGCCCTGGTCAGAGCCACCGGGGCTCCCGAGGCCGGAAGGGGCAGCTGGGGGGACGAGGCGTCTCAGCGTAAAGGGCCGGCCCAGAGGGGGCGGCGGGGACAGGGGCCCTGCCTGCACGCGCACTGGCCTTAGGCCCCAACACCCTAGTACAAAGCCTCTCATGGGCCACTGAAACCAAATCAGACCTCACAGGCGCGCGGGCGGGGCCGGGGGCAGGGGGCCCACCGTAGGGAGCGCTGCGCACGCCCTGCCCCTTACCTCCCTGGCTTGGTGACGCCGCTGTGGTCCCCAGGCAGCTCGACAGCATCGATGGCCGCCTCCAGGCGCAGCAGGATCACTGTGGGGAGGGGGTCATGAGGGGCGGCCCGCCTAGCCACGGGCGTTGGGGGAGGCCAGCACTCACTCTTGAGCTTTGCGAGGTCTTCCAGCTCCATGTGCAGCCCTGGGAAAGCAGCAAATGCGTGGTCACGTCCCACTTCTGCCAACCGCGTCCCCACAAGCCAGGACTCTGGCTGGATTCCCGCCTGTGTCCCCAAGTAGGCGAGGCACAGAGATAACCATGGACAAGAGGATCCGACATCCCTGCAGCCCGATCATGGGCCGGAGGCAGCAGGGTGAGCTCAGGGGCTGTCTCAGCGCGAGGGACACGCGGTGGCACGCTCACGCACGTGGGCGCACTCCCCAGCCCTGCTCACCGGAGACCCAGGACGACCGACCCGGCCACAGGGCCCCCCCCCCCCCCCCGCCCACGGGTCCTGAGAGACCATCTCCCGCGACAAGGAACCAGGGCTCCTGGGAAACGCGGCTGATGGCAGGTCTGGGGCAGGACACGCAAGCGAGTGAGCAATGTCCCGACTCCCCGTCAGCCTGGCAGGGCCATGGAACATCTGCAGAGGGGCCCGAGCTCAGCAACGGGACCGAGGCTGTCGTGTGCGTTTAGACACGAGTACCACCAACAACATTAAACGCTCTCCTCCTCAGGGGACAAGGGACCAATCACACAAGTCAGGGATAAATTCAAACTCCCAAATCCAAAAACGGGCAAAATATCAAGCATCTATCCGCCTTTTCCTGTGAGAACGGTGTCACCGAGTAACAGCCGAGGTGAGAGCACCTCGACGAAGTCACCCCCCCAATAAACCGAGCAGTGCAGGGGGCACACGACCCTCTGTCAATGCCCTGGTGACCACCGGGTCTCAGCACCGAGCGCAACGGTGTTCCCGTCGCCACGGCGAGAACCTGCCGCCCGGAGACGCCTCCGGAGACGAAGTGCGGTGACTGAAGCCACCCCATCTGCGGCTCCACCAGGTCGGTGGCTGGAGCGAAGCAGGGCGCGTGGCCACGGCAGGTCTCTCCTTCCTGGGACCCGCCTGCCGCCCGCAGAAGCTAAGGGACGGTGGCCACACCCTTGCCGACACTGGTCACTGCCCATCAGCCTGGCAGCAGCCGTGCCACTGGGCCTACAGGGCGTCGCTCGGCGCTCAGACCTGCGTCTCCACGTGCGCACTGACCCCTTGCGTCTACTCTGAAGCGCCTGTTCCTACTTTTTGTCCATTTTTAACGGGACTGTCTTTTCTTTGAGTAGTAAGAGTTTCCTGTGTGTTTTGGATGAAAATTCCTTATCAGATACGTGATCCACAAAAAAGACCTGCCGTCCTCTGGCCGGTCCTTCCGCTGTCCCGGTGGCATCTCCGAAGCCTAACAGTTGGACTGTGATGACGTCGGGCGTCTCTCTTTCCTTTGTGCTTCTCAGCCAGCAGCACTTGTTCCTTCCTTAAAGGTTTTTCCATATTTATTCGTCACCTCCACCCCCACCCGGGGGGTCACCCCAGAGAGCACACGTCACACGCTCCACTGACCGAGCCGGCCAGCCGTCCCCACGGCATCACTTCTGAGGCCACAGCCCGGGGAGCGACACCGGGGTGAGCGAGCCCCAGGCAGGGGGTGCCGAGTGCAAGCCGCCGGGGCCATGCTGAGCAGCCCCTTCCGGGGGACGGGGTGGGAAGGAGGCGAACCGTGACCGGGGAAGAACCCGACACAAACAGCCGACAGCGACAGTCCTCAGCCACACACGGGGAGCGTAGGGCGCGACAAGAACCGTGCTGGACCCGTGCTTCTCCCAAATCCCAGAGCCCGGGGAACCCACGAGGAAACAGTTGCCTCCCAACGAAGGCACATGCCACCAAAGGCCCTGGCGACCCTCCAACTATGGGCTTTAGCAAGAGCTCACGGACCAGAGCAGGCCGAGGGGACATGCCTGGTGCGGGCTTTCCTGGCGCAGAACAAGGACGTCACTGGAAAACCAAGCACCGGCAGCCACTGTGCGCCCGCCGGGATGGCCATTTCCAACACAAAATGCGTGAAGACAGTGCTCACGCCCACTTCGGAGAGGAGCAAGTCGAAAGCATCCCGGGGCCGTGTCGCTCGAGGGCCTGGCGCGTCCAAGTCAGCAGGCGCCACGCGGGGCCCAGGCTTCGGCAGCCCGTCCCCGCCCCCCGCCCCCCAGCAGCCGGGACCAGCCGACGGGGCGGGCGCCCGGGCCCCGGGCCGAGCTGCCGGCATCACCAGGCAAGTGCTGCGGCAGCAGACCCGGATGCGGGCCGTCGCCTTGAGGGAGGCAGGCGGCCCTGGGGGGCGCTCTCCGGGGGGCAGGCCCGTGTGCAGCGCAGAAGCAAGCGTGAACAAAATATGCGCATGTCTGCTCCTGCGTGGGACAAACGCAGCCAAGCAAGAATAAGCCGGAAACCAGGAAGACACTTCGCGGCCTCCAGAACCACACAGAGGTTTCCAGCGCCCAAGAAAACCGAAGCAACAGAATCAATGAGGACAAACACTGAATAAGAAATGACCCTAAAAGGACAGCGCAGCCACGGGGCGGGGGGGCAACAGGGACTCGTGAGCCTGGTCTCCCGACCAGCACTCGGACGCACGCGCTCTGGGGAGCAGCTTGCCTTGTCACGGCCGGGGAGCTGCTGTACACAGCTGCCTGCATGTCCCAGGGCGGACGGAGCACAAGAGACGCCAAGGAAAGCGGGACCACGGTTCTCCCAGCAGGGGAAGCACGGAATCGCCACCACGGGGGAACGAGCGCGGCGCTGGACGGGACAGCAGGGTGTGCAGGGCACCCCATGCTGCGCGGGAGAGCTAGCCGCTCCCACAGGCCCAGACGCAAGGGGCGTGGGGGTGAGACTCAGCGCTTCATAAACATCAAGCAGTCCTTAATTCTGGGGGGAGGGGGTCACCCACGGATGCCACAGATTGCTCAGGACTTACTGATGGAGGAACAGTAACCTCACAGGGGACAATGGTGGCAGTTGTCACCTAAGGGAATAATCCAAGTCAGCACCCCCAACCATGCGGCAGATGGGCTGTGCCTCCGGGGACACCTGTCAAAGGTGCGCACAACCTGAACAGAATCTACAACACCTCACACATGCCCACAGTGCAGGACACTCAGCAGCACAGTAACTGAGCTTCATCCTCAAAAGCGTCTATTCCAAGGAAGAGGACACCTGAGACTCTGTCCAGGTCACAGCTCCAAGGCCGCAGAGATACGGCGACGGGGGGGCTCCCAGAGCACGTCCTCTGAGGGTGCCTCTGGCTATGATGAGGACAACCAGAGACACTCTAAGGTGCCCGGCCAGTCACGCAGGGGCTTCCCATCAGACCAGGGCACTGTGGCCACACAGCACGTCCTTGCTCTTGGGACACACACGCCAGGACACAGTCAAAGGAAGGGTGCAGGGCAGCCCTGGTGGCGCAGAGGTTTAGTGCCGCCTGCAGCCCGGGGTGTGATCCTGGAGACCCAGGATCGAGTCCCACGTCGGGCTCCCTGCATGGAGCCTGCTTCTCCCTCTGCCTGTGTCTCTGCCTCTCTCTCTCTCTCTCTGTCTGAATGAATGAATGAATGAATGAATGAATAAATAAATAAATAAATAAATAAATAAATAAATAACAAAGGAAGGGTACAGAAAAAGAGATTATCTGTCCGTGGAGAAAGGAGACTAGCAAGTGAGACTCTGGGTGGACAAGTCACGCCTTCAAGTTAGCTGTAAGCTGGAAATTATTTTATTCTACTTATTTTTAAAATATTTACTTATTTACGTATCTCAGAGAAAAAGCCAGATGCACATGCTCACGCACAAGAGCTCACTGTGGGCTCCATCCCACAACCAGAGGTCACGACCCGAGCAGGAATCAAGAGCTGGATGCCTCACCGACTGAGCCACCCAGATCGTAGTTTTAAAATAAAAGTTGTCTTAAAAATATTTCAGAATAATAATAAAAAAAAAAAATTTCAGAATAAGATACAAGACATGAAACAATATAAATGAGATTTTCAAACACTCAGAAATGAAGTGACAACTCAAACAGAATTAGGAGAAAAATGAAAACTTATTTTACAAACGAAGGTCAAATTAGGGGGAAGAGAAAAGCCAGAGCAGCGGGAGGGGAAGGAGCACCTCTGTTAGAGGTCGGGGAAGAGTAGCAAAAGGACTTGGAGTGGTCAAGTTCTGCAGCCGGGGGCGGAGACCGCGCGTGCGGCCCCACAAGGGTCCCCGCAGCCTGGAGCCGGCGCTGTGCCCGCGGCCTGGATCGCCCCCAGACTGAAGGCACCCTGGAGACCACATGGTCAAAGAACGCGCCATAGGCTGGACATCGGCCCGGAAACGTCAACTCTGAAACGTTCTACACAATGACTGGTGACAGGGCTTCAGAGAAAAGAAAATTCCTAAAAGAACATATGGCTTCTAAAAGGAGTTTTTCAAGATACAGGGTTTAAGAAAAGCGTCCGACCGCCCATCCAGATGACCCGCTCCGGGATGACCGCACAGGCACTCGGCGATTTACCCGAGCGGCTCCCACTCGGAGACCCTGCCCCAGGGGGACAGCGGCACAGGCAGGGCCCCACGGGCGACGGGCGAGCTCGAGGCCGGGGCCCGCGTCAGTTCAGGGCGGAGCGAGGCCAGAGCGGCCCCCACGGTACGACCACTGGAAACCACACCCGGTTCGCCTCTTCCCTCCGGTGCTCTCAGGAACGCGCTGCAGTTCCCCAGGGGGTACACGGCGGAGGCTGCCGACAGCCCCCAAACACGTCCGCGTCCTGATCCCCGGACGCGGCGACATCACTCTCCTCGGCCCAAGGAGCTCTGCAGACTGGACTACGGAGAGGCCGTGGGACGGGGCGAGGAGCCTGGGTACCCGCGGCCCGTACCGGAGGAGAGGCAGGAGGCCAAGGCAGAGGCGGCGGAGGCCGGAGCGGCGGGCCCGGGAGCCACGGCCGGCAGCGCCTCCGGAAGGGGAGTGCGGCTCGTCCACCGCACCCTGAGACCTCGAGACAACAAACCCGAGTAGCTTCAGGCTACCAAGTCCGCGGCGACGCTCAGAGCGGCCCCAGCAAAGGTGTACGGCACGCGCGAGCGGTACCACGTTAGACCGAGAGCAGAAAGCTGTGAGGCCCAACCACCTCCGACGGAGCCAGATTACCACGCATGCTTTCAAACTGTTAGACGGGGGCACCCGGGGGCTCAGCGGTTGGGGGTCTGTCTTCGGCTCAGGGCGTGATCCTGGGGTCCCGGGATCGAGTCCCACATGGGGCTCCCTGCGAGGAGCCTGCTTCTCCCTCTGCCCGTGTCTCTGCCTCACTCTCTGTGTCTCTCAGGAATAAATAAATAAAATCTTTCTAAATAAATAAATAAATAATAAAATAAATAAAAGGACCTATTCGGGTCCTGGTTCCTGTGACCATGACCTTGGAGATACAGTCTCTACAGACACGACTAAGTTAGGACGGGATCGCTACGGATGGGGCAGGCCCTACTGCAGTAACTGGTGTCCTTACGAGAGAGGAAATTTGGACACAGACGCACAGGGGGTCAGCCAGGTGCAGACGGAGCAGCGTGCCCGCAGGAGCCTGGGAGCAGGGAGCTGGGCGTGGGGTGGAGCCGACGCGAGGACCGCAGTCCTGCCCACCAGCGCCATAGTGGGGACTGCTCTGTTGTTCCAAGCCTTCCGGCTCCGGTGCTGAGTGACAGCAGCCCCAGGAGCCTCACGTAACATGTGATGGCTTGTGACAAGTGAATAAACAAATCTTTGTAACTTTTTTAGTTGTTTCTGATATAGAAGTTACCAGGAGACATAATTCACAGGAAGCCAGTTCAGTGAGCTTTAAGAACATAAAGGGTAGGGGTGCCTGGGTGCATCAGTGCGTGCGCATCTGCCTGCGGCTCAGGTCGTGATCCCAGTGTCCTGGGATCAAGTCTCACATCAGGCTCCCTGCTCAGCGGGAAGTCTGCATCTCCCTGTCTCTCCCCACCTCATTCTCTCTCTCTCCCTCCCTCCCAAATACATAAACTCCTAAAAAAAAAAAAAAAAAAAACATAAAGGGTCTCAACACCCAAACTTTTGAGAACTGTGTTGACCAGACAAAGGCCGCTTACAAGCCCCGCACCAGCACAGGCACCGAGCAAGTCAGACGAGTCCTGGAAAAGACCCAGGCCGGAAGGGCAAGAAGGGTGCGGACGGAGCGTGCCCGGGGCCTCTGCCCCCCTGGGGTCCGTCCGTGTGTGTGTGTGTGTGTGTGTGTGTGTGGTCACGCAGGGAAGGAGGAAGCTCCAGCTGCTCACGCCGGGGCCCACGCCCAAGCGCAGGGCACAGCAAGCGTCTGGAGACGCCCACAGCACAACGCCCAAACCCATGACCTCTGGCAACTAAGTAGCGGAGACGCCTACTGCAGAGCGGTCTGCTCAAACCCATCCGGGGTCCCCGTCAGCCCCTCACGGACTGTGGAGGACACCTGGGCAAACCGTGTCCAGCAAAGACGTCCACGCACACCCCGCTCACCCTCGCATTAGGGAAGACACCAGAGGGGAACCTGTGAGAAGAGGAGGTCATACCCGAACAATGCTCATAGGCCACTCAAAAGCAGCACACTTCACGGTTAGTACGTTTGGTTTTCTTTTCTTTTAAAGATTTTTATTTATTTGAGAGAGAAAGAGGAAGAGAAAGAGAGCATGAGCCAGGGGGTGTGGGTGGGGGGCACAGGGAGAGGGACAAGCAGACCCCCCCACCCCCGAGCAGGGAGCCCGCCGCGGGACTCGGTCCCAGGGCATCATGGGATCCTGCCCAAGCAGACGCTCCACCAACCGAGCCACCCAGGTGGCCCTGGTTTTCAATTTTATCCAGTGCAGGAAAGTCTGTACTGGCTGGGAAAGTACAGAGAGGTCCTTAGAAAATGCTGGAATGGTGGGGTGGTACCTACTTCCTGGCCTGTGAGGTCCTTAGAAACCTCTTACAGAAGTTTGCACTGTGCCCGGACGAGGACTGGACTGAAAGGAGGGCCTGGGAAGGCTCTGGCCTCCGGACCCGAGACCACCTCGCAGCCGCTCTTTCATTTCCCACCTGTGAGCTCACCTGAGTTGACAGAGTCAGCACTGAACTCCGAGCGGAGCTCGTCCTGCTGTGCCGCCTTGGTCTGCTCCTCCAAAACCTGGTCTAGGACGTCCAGCCCAGACGCCACGTCATGCGGGGTCAGGTCGAAGGATGCCGTCTCCTCACACATCTTCTCCTGAGGGCCCAAGCACACCATGCTACGGCCGGTGCGGGCGGGGACTCGGGGATCCAGGAGGGTGGGTGGGGCAGGGGTGCGGGGCTACAGGAAGCAGTGGGCCCCCAAGCCCCACCCCGGTCTCTAAGGCCACGTCACAAACTGGTCCAACGTCAGCCATACGACCACGCCGTTTGAAATTTCGTTATGGGAAAATTTCCCGTTAGAATATAGATTTCTGGGGCGCCTGGCTGGCTCAGTCTAAGAGCGTGCAACTCTCGACCTCGGGGTCATGAGTTCGAGCCCCAAGCTGGGTGTAGAAGTTACTTCAAAAAAAAAAAAAAAAAAAAAAACTTAAAAAAGTGTATGTAGATTTCCAGCTTTCCTCAAAAGCCAGACCCGGCCTACTGGGCCTATGGTCGTCCAGGACAAGCGCCTGGAACCAAGTGGGAGCTTGAGGGTGGCCGCTGCTGACCTAGGACACTAGGCTCCGGAGCACCCAAGTGGCCTTCCTTCCGTGCCCTGGTCAAGGCCAGCCATTCCTGGAAAAACAGGGCCCTGAGCAGACGCCCCAGGAGTGGGTGGAGCAGGCTAGAGGTGACAGCGAGGGGCCGGGAGGTGGCCTCTTTGAACCGAGGTGGTGGTGTCAAGGGGCAAGCAGCAGGCCAGGCAGCCACCAAGAAGGCCCGTGGAGGTTTTGCGTGGACAGGGCCACAGGCTGGCCAGCATGTCTTACCCAGGGCTGGGGCAGAAAGGTCTGCGTGCTCCCTGCAGGGAAGTGGGGGAGGGCAGGTGTGGCGGAGAGACCACCTGGACACTCACCACGTTGTGAGCTTCGTCGAAAATCACGACCGTCCCCTTCAGGTCGATGCTGTGTGCCCGGCGACTCTGCAGCAAGAGGGGAAGGAAGCAGGGCTGGAGCCAAGAGGCTCGAGGCAGGCAGGGGAAGGCCCTCGCGCCACAGCCACCTGGCTCTACCCGCCACCACGCAGCTGGACGTCAGGCCCGACCCACACCATGCCTGCCACACAGCCACGGGGTGGAGGACGCCCAAAGCAGGGGCGAGGCGAGCGGGCTGGGGGCCAGCACTAGTACTTCTGGGCTTCGACTGCACACGATGTTCAATTTTCATAAAATAAAGTGCCTGTTCTCAGTACGCAGCTGGGTGTCGACGTGAGCACTGAGCCGGGCCAGGAGACCCACTCCCTCCCGCCCGACCTCTGGCCCGCTCCGCGCCAGCAGGCGTGCACGGCCTTTCCCGCTGTCCTGGAAGCAGCACAGCCCTTCGAGACCCAGACAGACCAGGCGTACCCTCTCCCTTTATGACTTGCTGTAATTTTCTGAATTTTCCACTCTTTTTAAGAGTCAAGGCTTTAAATTACAGTGAAGTCGAAGGTACGGGTTTGTCTGTGGCCAGGACGCTGTGCGTCTGAGCTCAGAAAGCTCGGCCTGCCCTCCCTGCTCTGTCCTAGAGGAGCGTCACGTTTCTGGCTTTTATGTTTGAGGCTGTACCGTGTGAGGTAACGGCTGAGGTTCACTCTTCTCCAAACAGGTATCCAACTACTGCAACACCAATTTTTAGGGGGAAAAAGTGCCAACCTACCTTTTCCTGCTGAAATACCTACGCAAGCTTGCTGAAAACCAAGGGCCACACATGGGTGTGCCCTGGCGGCGCCACCGTGCAAGCGGCCAGCGGCCTGGTCTGCGCTCGGCAGCGCGGCCTGGAGCCCCGACCTCCTGTCAGACCGCCCCGCTCCTCCCCTCTCTCCACTTCCCGAGGATCAGTAAGAACCACATTTTCAAGGGTGACATAGCTGTTCTGGGGCAGGCCTGGTCTTCGAGACCATGCACAAGCCCTGCACAAACCCCCAGCTCCGCGCCACGGCGGCCTGCTCCCGCCCCCTCCAGCACCCCTGCGGCTGCTGGCTCCGTGGTCCCCAAAGCTGCGCTCCTGACACCTCCCAGCCCTGCGGCACCCACAACTGCCCTCTGACGGTCTCCCCTGCAGCGGTGCTGAGGGGATGAAAGAACAGGGGCCCTGGGCCACTCCAGGGAGGACAAGCCGCTGCACACATGGAGAGTGAGCCCCGCATTAAAACAAGAGGGGTAGAAAAAAAAAAAAAAAAAAAAAACACAAGAGGGGTGTGCAGAGATGGGAGGACACGTGCATCCCGAGAGCGACTGAGGGAGGGCAAGAGCGTGCAAGAGCACACTCGGCCTGCCTCACGGAGCCCAACTGGAAAGAGAAAAGCTGAGCCACCAGGGACTGGCCCTGGGGGCAGCCATGGCTCTCCCCAGTCCACCAGCCTGCCCACGCCCAGAGAGCCCAGAACGACAGACCCACAGCCCCCGCCGGGCACCACTGGGCCCAGACCAGGCAGCGGGCCACGTCCTCCCACACGCCCGCCGCTCTGACGGTCTCATCTCAGAAACGGAACCAACAAAGACTCTGAGGGCCCCTCACGAGCCCAGGGACACCCCGACATCAGGAATCACCCGCCACGTGGGCGGAGACCTCACCTTGGTGTCCAACAAGTAGTTGTAAGGCATAAAGATAATGTCAGCCTGCTGCTTCAGGTTCCGAGAAAGGTAGTAGGGGCACAGCCTGGAGAAAGAGGGGACGCTGTGAGCACCACGCACCGGAGCCGGGAGGGAGGCCCAGACCAAGGAGCACTCCCGCCGGCCGAGGTGCCCTCTGATGGGCAAGCAGGAGGAAGGAGCCTCGTGCTGCATGGGGGGCCCAGACCGGAGCCGGGCCTGCGGACCCTGGGAGGGCTCACCGCACCGCGCTTCACACCATCAGCTGTTAACGTGAGCGGATCAGCCGTCTAAAAATCTACGTAAACAAGAAACCCCAGTCCCGTCCCTGGGTAGAGGAACGAGGCAATCGGAAAGCAGATGCTGTCCTGTCTCAGCACCACTCGAAGCCCTAAAGCAAACGTCAGAAAGGCAAGCATGTTCAGCGGAACCAGCCAAGGAGAGAAGCGTAAATGCTCAACCCACGGGCTGGGAGCCGGGGCTGCCCATCAGCACAGGGGCCACCGGAGGCAGGGGGAGCTTCCCTGCTGACCCCATCATGCTCAAAACCATTTATGTTTTTCCCACCTGACAACGGTTAGTTTTACACTCAGTCAAGACAGCAGAGGGCAGGAAGTGGCGTGCCCGCGTTCACCACGGCAGAGCCTGTCCTAAAGGGACGCAGCCGCCGCTGCCTGGCCGGGGCTCTTACTTGTGCTTGTTCCCGCTTTTGACCAGGTCCTCGATGTCCAGGATGGGGGTAGCCAGCTCCTGCTCCAGGCTCTTCTCTGGAGACACAGGCAACAGTGAAGACACGTCCTTAGGCCCCGTGAGTCACCACAGACCCCAGAGGGACGCCCAGGCAGCGGCAGCGGCCACCCTAGGACTCTCCCTCAGGGCAGCCCAGGCACCCAACCACCTGGGGACTCACGAGAGGCCACTGTGAGTCTCAGAGCGACCTTGGAGGGACCCCAAACCTGCATAATCCTCAGGAAGCCCTACTCTATACCTCAGACGCTAGCTGCTGGCCTGAGATTGAGCGTAAACAGGGCAGGGGACCCGTGGGGACCGGAGGGGGAGCACAGCCCCCTGCCTAACTCCGCCATCCCAGAGGCCCTCAGGCCGTGCCCTGGAAGCATCCGTCAGACAACCAGGCTTCAGTCTGGCAGCAAGTCACTTCCTCTCTCTGCTCCCTGCCCCGCCCCCGACGTCAACAGGGCAGGAGTATGGATCTGAGGCAGGGCAGATGGGGCGCCCCGAGGCAGAACCCATCTGACGCCTGACACTCAGGGCCCCTGCCCAGGATGGCAGCCCAGGATAAGCACCATTCCCTGCTAGCTGCCCAGGTGGCCCAGGGCAGGGAGGTGCTCAAGAAGGGGCCCCACGGCGGCCGCCTGCGTGTGGATGCTGCAGGTGGTCAGCAGGGCCTGCTCCCCCAGACAGAGGCAGGCAGGACTCTGGCCCTAGCACCTCTCGCCTTCCTCCCACACATGCCTCTCCTCCTCTTGGACTCCTCCCGGAGGCTCCGCTCACTCTCCCCAAGGGCTGGGTGGCTGCCAGCGACGCCCCCGCACACCCCGTGCCAGGAGGGCAGCGGAGGCTGAGGCACAGCAAGGATGCGCCGTGAACATCCGACAGGACACGCGGCAAGAACCAGGGCAAAGCAGGAAGGCTGGGGGCCAGGGGAAGGCCGACGAAGCCTGGAGCCAGCAGAACAGCTGAGGCACCCTCACGTCGCCATATAGGGCCAGGGACAGTGGGGGCAGGGGGGTCACTTCCACTTCCATCGGCTCCCACCCCTCCACTCACCTCCCAGCCACTTCCTGTTCTGGCACCCACCAGGTAAGGTAAAGGATGCTGCAGGTGAGCGCACTGCAGCTGGTGGGCTGTGCAGGTGACGGGCAGTGCAGGTGAGGACAGTGCTAGTGAGGGCCGGAGCAGGTGAGGGGCTGTGTAGGTGAGGACAGTGCAGGTGAGGGGCTGTGCAGATGAGGACAGTGCAGGTGAGGGGCTGTGCAGGTGAGGACAGTGCAGGTGAGGAGCTACGTAGGTGAGGGGCGGAGCAGGTGAGGGGCTATGTAGGTGAGGGGCAGTGCAGGTAGAGGACAGTGCGAGTGAGGACAGTGCTGGTGAGGGCCGGAGCGGGTGAGGGGCTACATAGGTGAGGACAGTGCGGGTGAGGGGCACTGCAGGTGAGCGGCTACATAGGGGAGGGGCGGAGCAGGTGGGAGGCTGTGTAGGTGAGGGGCGGAGCAGGTGGGAGGCTGTGCAGGTGAAGACAGTGCAGGTGAGGACAGTGCAGGTGAAGGGCTATGTAGGTAAGGACATGCAGGTGAGGGGCTGTGCAGGTGAGGACAGTGCAGGTGAGGAGCTACGTAGGTGAGGGGCGGAGCAGGTGAGGGGCTGTGCAGGTGAGGACAGTGCAGGGGGGGTGGTGCAGGCAAGGGCTGCAGAGTGGAGAGCTGAACCACAAACCGCTGTGGAAAGGTGGCTGCAGCAGGTCCCACCGGGTTCCGCCCAAAGGCTCTGGTACATGGTAAGCTGAACACCTGCAACCCCGCCTTTGCCAGGAACGTGGGCGAGGGAGGCGGCCACAACGGGGCACAAGAGGACTCCATGAGCGCCATAGGGGGCCCCAAGGCCCATGGGAAAGCTGCACTGAGGCAGGAGGGCTGTGAGTAGAAGGCGGACCCAGCCAAGGAGAAAAGCCACCCAGGCCCCCAGGCCACACGGGCTGCCAGCTGCCCCTACCCACCCCACCCCACCCCCGTCCAGGCCCCCTGCGGCCAGGCTACAGCTCAACCTCCCATGCACCCTCCCCTGCTGTTCCGAGGGTCCCCGGTGCCGCCAGAGCAGACACCACAGCAAACACGGTGGCGAGGAGTGAGTTCCCGGGACAGGGTGCAGGGATGCCTCTCCCTGGGGGGTGAGGGACCCCCCCCCAGCTCAGGCCTCCGGGAGCAAGCACTGCCCTGGATGCTGGGCACGCCAAACCCCAGCGCTATCACCTGTGCGTGCCCGAGGGCCTGTCACCTCTGAACCCGGGTCTGAGTCCCCACCTTGAAGCAGGAAACAGGGGACCCCAACCCCACTCCAATGAAACCCCCCCAAGCCACCGAGCCCTGACTGCAGACAGGAAACTACAGAGGCCACCCCCAGAGAAGCGCCTCTGCCATTGCTCCTGGACAGATGTGAGGGACACCCGCCCGGGGAAAAGCAAAGACCAGGGCCAGCCGTCCACCCAGGGCCTAAGGAAAGTAGCAGCAGGCACCAAGGGCTGTGGGCACCTAAGGTCACACACGTGAAGCCACAGCGGGGCCAGCTATTGTCATGCCCCTGTGCCGTCACCTCAGCCACCTCTGGGAGCCGCGAGCACTCGGGGGGCCCCGGGGCAGCCACACCCACACGGGGCCCTACCACAGCCCAGGGACACACAGCAGAATCAGTGACGGGAAACAAGCCCGCAGAGGCGTCCTGGGGACCAGGCCCGGCTTCCAGAACCCCCTCCGCAGGCCAAATGCCCCGAACGAGCCGAGGCCACGTGTGAAACGCTGTCGGCTGGGCAGCCGGCCAGAAGCCCGGGGCTCTTGCTGGGGCCGCTCACGTAGATGCCGCGGCTGCCGCGCGCCCCAGCCCCAGACTCCCGGGAGGAAGCATCTGCTCTGCGTAGGACGCTCTAGGCCCCGAGAGCCCCTCCTCGCAGGGGGTGGCGACCCCGGACATCCAAGCTCCCAGACCCCGGCGCGAGAGGCCAGCCTTGCCAGGACGCCCTTCTGACACGACAGCCTTTCCTGCCCTGGTGTACGAGCCCTTCTACACACGATCCAATGGGTGCATGGTCGGGACACAGTGCCCGGCACCACCTCATCCGGCAGCACCGACGTGGCCGCTCTGGAGCCCCAAACGGGACAGCCAGCAGGCCACGCGGCCTGAGCAGCACATGCTCCAAGCCCACCTGGCTGGGTGCCGCCAACCAGCAAGAGTGGCTTCCACGAATCCTCTTACCTTCTACGTTGTTGTAGAAATGACACGAACGACTTGCTACCTTCTTTCGGCACAGGTGGATCTGGGAGGAAAAGGCAGCAGGCCCGGCTAGCGTGATGGTGAAGACAGGGCGGGGCGCCGGCCGGCCAGGGGACTCGCTACGGGCGGTGCTGCCCGGCACCGTGCCAGCCCTGGCCCACCGGCTCCTCCCTGGGCCGTCCCCTGGGGGCGCAGCCGAGAGCTCCAAGGGAACCACAGAGGCCGAGCGCGCACCCCAGAAACCCACCTGCATGTGGTTGCTCTCCTGCTTCTTCACCTCGGGGTGGATACACAGCTGCTCCCGAGAGCCCAGCACACACACCCTCGGCCTGGCGGGAGGGAGAGCGTGGGCCCAGGAACCAGAGCACCAGCCCTGGTGCCATCCAGCAGCACAAGCGTGAGCTGTGGGGCCACCGCGGAGCACCTCAACACGTGACCCGCGTGTGCACCTGGGAAGCCAAGGGAGCGGCCGTGGCCAGAACGTGCCCTGGGCTCGGGAGGCGCTTCCTCCGCCGCACGGCCCAGAGTGAGCAAGGAGGCAGGGCAGGGGACACACGGGAGGACACCCGCCGACCAGGCCCCCGGCCCCACGAGGCTGGTGTGAGACCCTGGGACGGCCCCCGCCCTGCAGTGGAGGCGGCCTCCTTCCCTCCACACGACCGGCACGCAGCCCCCCACCACAGCTGGCGGCAGCGCCCCCCGGGAGCGCAGGGTGCTAACCCCAAGGCGGGACGTACTCTGGGAGCTGCTGCCTCGTCAGCAGTGGGCGGCAGGGACAGCGTGGCCCTGGCTGCAGCCCAGTGCACGGCACATGCTGGAGCGCAGCAAAGCCTCAGAGTGGGGTCCAGGCACAGTGCACCGTGAGCCACCTTGCCAAGGCCACCTCCACCCCCCCATACCTCAGAGGCAGGGTGAGCGCGCGACCTACCGGTAGGAGGTGTTCCGCAGCTCGCGGATGACCTGAGTGAGCTGTGAGTGGGTCCTGGAGGCATAAATGATCTTTGGGATGTCCGCGTAGCAAGCTGCCCGGGGACAAGGAAGCAGAACAGGTCACACCTCCATGACACAAAGTTCTGGTGTGCTGTTAACCCAGGGGCACTTGGCTACCTCAGCCCTGCGCCCCTAGTCCGAGGAATGACCTAGGGGGACATGTGTGGCCTTCTCGTTTGGCCACACGGTCATGACCTCAGGCCTATGGCGAGAGAGGACGTAGCAGCTGCACCGGGAACTCACCAGCCCGCTCTACCCCGTGGCCACCTCTTTGCAGAGGCCCCAGAGGAGCTGAAAGGAGCCTCACCTGCGCCGGCATCTGCAGCGGCATCTCCCCAGGATGACAAGGTGCGATCAAGGAAAAGCTCCCCTTGCACCCTCTCAGCAATCTTGTGGGCAGAGATGGCGTCACGGAGGTGCTCCCGCCAGGCCAGCGTGCTGCAGAGGAGGCACAACGTCTTCCCCGTGCCGGTGGGGCTCTCCAGGATGCCATTTACTCTCTGAATGGGGCCAGGAGCAAGGTCACGGGAAGCAGGGGAGAGGCACTGCAGACCACAGCCCACCTGAGGCGGAGGCGGAGGCCACCCCGCAGGTAGCACAAGGCCTGGGGACAGTGATAACTTGACAGAGCTTCGCTCAGGCCACCAGCCAAAAGCTATGAGCTAATTCGGCCCTCGTTAGCAAACAATTTGCAGAGCATTACTCAAACCTCGACGGTATTTTTCAACTTGATATAAATAGTAAGGTGACTAATCAGGTGCCAAATCTCAACACAGAACATCGCTCCGTGACTTTAGCCGCAGGTAGTTCGTGCTGAACAGAACCTGATGACCCACATACACCTCAGACGGGAGCCCGAGCAGCAGGCTGGGGAGACACGGAGGCAAATGGGCACCGCCGTGCTCCTTGTGCCCGGGCACGGGAGTCCGTGCCCACAACAGCGGCCAGGAGCTGGGCTGCAGAAGGCTGGGGGCTGCAGGGCCGGGGGCCCGAGCCGGATGCACGAGAGCATGCCAAGAGTCAGCCAGCGACCTGCACCCCTCTGCCTTCCAGCACCCCCCGAGCTCAAACCCCTTCCCAAGCGAGGACGAGACGCTGAGTATCCAGCCCCGTGGGAATACTTCCTTCCCCCAGATCCTCAAACTGCTGGCTGCTCCTCCATAAGTGGCCTTGGCTCAAATGCCACCTCCTCAGAAGGGCCCTCAAGGTGCTCCCAAGCCTGTGACCTCATGACCTTCCCTCCGAGCAACAACGTCCTTTCTGTCCTCGTGTCTCCCGTGTCTCCTAGAACACCAGCCCCATTTAGGACTGAGCCCTGCACCGGGGAGGAGGCCTGGTACCCAGCAGGGCTCAGCACGAGTGACCCGGGAGTGGAGCTACGCTGCGTCAGGACTTGGCTGAAGCTCCGCCCGTGCTGACCCACCCGCGGCTGTACCTTCTGCAGACACTCCAGCACCTTGCTCATGTACTCCTCCTGGCATTTGTAGGGCTCGAATGGGAAATCCACGGCCACGCCGTTCAGGGTTATCTTGGGCATGCTGGCCCGTTCTCAGGACACAGGCTGGCTGACACCCAGGCTGTGGGAGAGACACGACCCCTCTGAACATGGGGTCTCAGCCACTGCAGATGAGCGATGCCAGCCCGCGGCTGGGACCCCACGCTGTGCTCCACGGGAGGCCCGACGGCACAGAGGGGCACCAGGAGCCTGCAGCCAGCCTTCCTGGGGCGCCAGGCCACTTGGGCAATGACGCAGCCGCCCCGCGCGGTGGGACGGCCGGCCTGGGACACCGGGGAGGGGAGGCGCAGCCCCTGGGCCTGCCTTGCGCTCCGGTCCCAAACCGGTCCCTCGAGCTCGGGGAGGGGCGGCCGGGCCCACAGGACGGGCAAGAGCCAGGGCCGAGCAGGGCGGCACACGCCGCGCCTGCAATCCCGCAGCTGCGCGGAGCTCGGAGGCCCGCTCCCGGCCGGGCGCCCGTGCACCGGAGCCAGTTGGCGCCAACACTGCGCGCCGGCCCCTCGCGCAGCCGCCCCGGAGGCCCCGCCCCCGAGGCCCCGCCCCGCCCCCGAGGCCCCGCCCCCGAGCGCAGGAAAACCACCGGCCCCAGAATGCAGCGCGGCACAGACCCGCGCGGGCCGGGCGGCGCGGGGCCTGCTGGGAGCTGCAGTTCCCGGAGGCGCGTGCGGCTCGGGGCGCCGGTGCCGGGGTCTCTGCGGCCGGCCACTCACTCGTCTCCGCGGACAGCCTTCCGCGGCCGGGGGGCCCCCAGGATCTGCCCCAGGTCAGCCGAGGCCCCGCCACCGCGTCGCGGCCGCCGTCGGCCGGTCCGGACCCCGCGGGCTAAGGCGCTCGGCCGCCTCCGGACGCCCTGCACTTCCGCTCCCAGTTCCGGTCCGCAGGGCGTGGCTCCGGGCGGAAACCGTCCCGCGGTGGAGGGTCCGCGCGCTGGGTTCCGGCCCCGCCCTGAGCCTGGGGCCCCGCGCGTCCACCGGGGTGGTGTGCTTCCGGCCTCCCCCGCCCCGCCGTCCGCCGGCGCCCGCCTTCCAGCGCCCTCCGCGGCCGCGCCCCTGCGTTGCCCGGGCTCGTGGGACTGCCCCGCCCCATCCTGGGGCGCCTCGGGGCTCTTCCCCGCCTGCCCGGCGGTGTCCGCACCCGCGTCCGCGGGGGGTCACGTGGGCCCGGGGCCTGCCCACCCCTTGGGCGTAGCTGTTCGGACGCCCCAGCATGGTCCGAAGGGCGCCGGGAGGAAGCCGCCTCTGGGGAGCTGCCAGCCCGCGGCCCGCAGCCCGCAGCCCGCAGCCGCCTGGCAACGCCGCCCCCGGAGCTGCGGGTGGGCCCCGTGACGTCCCTGCCCGGAGGCCTCGTGCTTGGGGGGCCTGGGGGCCGCTGGCGGGGAGAGGACTGTCCCACCCGCTCCAGTCCAGCTCAGGCGTGGACAGGTTTGTCCTCCCAACGGCCTCTCAGATAAATCCCTCCTTATGGGATCCCTTATGGGATCCCTGCCTTCGGCCCAGGGCGTGATCCTGGGTCCTGGGATCGAGTCCCACGTGGGGCTCCCGGTGCATGGAGCCTGCTTCTGCCTCCTTCTGTGTCTCTGCCTCTCTCTCTCTCTGTGACTATAATTAATTAATTAATTAATAAAATAAAAAAAATTCTCTCCTTATGGGGTCCAGGGCCGGTGGGGAGCAGACCGCCTAAAGCCAGCAGCCCCGGGGCTCAGAGCCCTGAGTCCTGCTCTTCATTTCCACCCCCGCGTCTTCTAAGAGCAGAGGCCTTGGTGCTCCCGGAGGCCCAGGCAAAGCAAGGCAGGACCCACAGGCTCGGGGCCCCTGGGCCCAAACCACAGCCAGCGCACAAGCTGTCCGGTCGCACGTCCTCTGTGGGACTGCCCAGCCCGCTAGAAATGATAACTGGCGATGCCACATCTGAACCTAATCGCAAAAGATGAGAGGAAACGGGCCCAAGGCGGGCGGTGACCAGCCCCGCCCAGCAGGCGCAGAGATCTTGGCCAAGTCAACAAAGCTGAATGGAGAGCCTGCTCTTGTGGGCCCTGTGGGGTACACTGTGGACCACAGGACACGTTAACCCGTCCCACACTTGCCATGTGTGCACCTGGAGGTGTGCCTGTATTCACGTCTGCCGGGCCTGCGGGCTGCCCCCGACCCTTCGGTCTGTCCCGGCCCGTCCCCTTTCTGAGCCTGCCTCACCTCTCCACAGGCTCCCGAGGCTTTCCACGGTCTGATTCCTGGCCTTAGGACCTACTCGGTTGTGGAGCAAGTGCTTCTCTTGACCTCCGTGGCTTCACCCCTCAAATGGGAATGACACTCCATCCATACGGCTTCCCGGGCCCAAAGGGAGACGAGATGGCCCTTGCAGCAAGGGGCCCACCGCCTCTGCCAGGCTCTCCCTTTGCAGGTATCAACCAGAACCCTATGCCCAGAGAGGAGGGGAGGCGTGGCCCCACACGTGACCAAGTGCACCCCTCTTCTCCATCATCTGGACACCGGCATTGTTGTCACCTCTTACACTTGAGA
This sequence comes from Canis lupus baileyi, assembly GCF_048164855.1. Taxonomy (NCBI): domain Eukaryota; kingdom Metazoa; phylum Chordata; class Mammalia; order Carnivora; family Canidae; genus Canis; species Canis lupus. Next base: position 49,273,139 of record NC_132863.1, on the reverse strand, counting down.
AACAGACGTATGAAGAAGTCAGAAACTGGGTCCCAGCCGCACGGCAAGTGGGGTGTCAGCTGGGGTTGTTCTCCTCTCCAGCTGGCTCCCAGGGCTTTGTTCTAGGCCTCGCCACCCCTGCCGTTGACCCTCTTTTCTGCCTCAGAACCGACTCGCCCTCCGGGATGCTCCTCGGAGGCCTTCCCGACCCATCCCGACCCCCACTGTCTGTGACGCGCTCTCAGCACGGGCCTGGGCACACGGAAGGCGCCTCCCGGCCAGGCGGGCTCCCCAGCCCCACCCTGATGTGGGGACCCCCTCCTCTCCCGCCCCGCCCACCCTGCCTCCAAGCCCGCACAAAGCCCAGTTGGGGCAGCAGGGGGGTCTAAGGGGTAAGCAGTGGGTGGATGGGCCCCGGCCGCAGCACCCCACCCCCGGGCCCAGCTGGGCGCTCCCCTCCCACCGTCCCCTCCCTCTGACGGCTGCGAGCCCCTGCCACAGCCAGCCAGGCGCTGGCTCTCCTCGCTCTGCGCCCGCCTCCCGCCCTCCCTGCTCCCTCCCCTCCCCTCCCCTCCCCGGCACTGCAGCATTCGCCGACTGCAGCTCCAGCCGCCGCCCGCGCCTCCCGGCCTCCGCAGCCCGCGCCGCCAGCACCATGGCCAGCACCCTGTCCGGTAGGCGCGGGGCGCGGGGCGCGACTCCCCGGGCGGCTCCCCCCCGCCCCCGGCCCGCGCTCTGCCGGGGCTGCGAGCACCGGGCGCCCCAGGGCGGGGGCCGCGCCTTAGAGCCCCCGGGGTGAGGGCGGGTTTGGAGGCGCGCGGCTGGGTGGGCGGGGGGGGGGGCGCGGCCCCTGGCGGCCCTGGCCGAGGGAGGGGGCGGCAGGGGGGCCCGGCGGGAGCTGCCGGCCTCCGCGGCTCCGGGGGCTGGAGGGCGCTGCGGGAAGGCGGGGGAGGAGAGCCCAGCCCAGCCCAGCCGCCGCCCCTCCGCCGCCCCTCCGCCGCCGCCCGGCCCGGGGTCCAGCCAGCCGCCGCCCTTGGCGCAGCGGGGCTGGGGGAGGAGGGGCCGCGGCCGCTTCCAAGCCTCCCCCCGGGCCGCCCCTCCTCCGCGCGCCGCCCCGCCTCCCCGGCTGCGGATCCGCCGCCCGAGGCCGCGACCCCCTCCCTCCCGGCCTGCGCCACCGCCACCGCCACCGCCACCGCCATCGCGGGGCCCAGCAGTTCCTGGCGCCTGCGGGGCTGCCGCCACCCTGGCCGGGAGGGCTCGCTCCCCGGGCGCACCCTGCCCTGTCTGGCCGCCCCAGGACCCACTTCATCTCTGCGCCCTCGGCCTCCGGGGACGTCCGGGCAGCAGCTCCCCCCAGCAACGCCCCTTCTCCCCCTGGACCCGAAGCTCCACTCCCAACACCCCCTCCCCTCCCCTCCCTCTTGGGGGTCCCCTCTCCCCAGCCAGCCTGGTCCCCTCCAGGGGGAACACACGCTTTGGCGAGCTCCACTCTCACGTGTGCCGTGTCCAGCCTCTCAGGCCCCAGGTGGCACCTGACCACGTGTGTCACTGAGCACACCCCTCCTGCACCCGGGCCTTCACCTGCCCCCTGCTCTCTGGTTGATCTCCTCGGAGATATTCAGCTCAGCTTTGGGCAGGGTCGGAGGGTGGTCTGTCCTTCTCACGGCCAGAGTGCCACCCCAGTGCCCCCATCAAGGCAGGGCTTGGGGCCCTGGCTCAGGATCGTGCCCCAGTGGGAGACAACGAGCATGGGTGGGAGATGCTCTCAGCCTTTTCTCTTACTTCACCTCTTCCGTAAAAACCCTCCTCAGTAGGCTTTATTCCTGCCTGACAGACAGGCAGACAGGGTAGGTGGCGAAGGGACAGAGCCAAAGCTGCCCTGGCGATGGCCCCCGGGGGTGGGAGCGCAGGCTCTGACCTCCCGGCCCCCTGACGCCAGCCCAGTCTCCATCGCCAGGCTTTGGAGCACTGCCGACCCACGCTTCGTCCCAGGGTTTTTCTGGATGTCCACGTTGCTGCTGGCGTGAAGAGGGAAAGCAAAGCGCCATCAGTTTTGTCCAGCACGGCCACCGCCTCATAGATGTGCGATGTGCCAGCTGGAGAAGTGCCCCTGGCCAGAGTCACAGGGCTGGGCCTCCCGTGTCGTCATCAGTGCAGCCCACACGTGTACACGGCTGTGCTCACCTCCATCGAGGTTTGACAGGCGGGGGGCCTGGCCCGGAACTGGCTGCGTGGGCACGTCAGTTGTGGCCAAAATCAGTTGGAGTGAATCCCAGGGGCTTGTCTGTTAAAAGGCCTCCCTGGTTGGAGCAGCCACTGACCTTCCCTGCCTCGTGGCCTGTCTGCCCCAGCTCGCTGGCGGGCTTCATCTCGTCTTGAAGAGTCTTGTCTGATGACCTTGTCGTCGGCACAAGGTGGACCTCAGCGTTCTCTTCCTCTGCTGGCTGAAGAGCCGTGGCTCCACCTTTCCCTTGAGCGCCTGCTGACGGCTGTGCTGGTGGGACTCCTGGGGAGGTGGCCGGGTCTGGTAGCCTTCCCACTCGGCTCTTCACACACTTTTGTAGACTCGTGCTCATGTTTCTCTCCTTCTGCAACTCTGTGGAGCTGAGAGGGCTCGCACACACGACCTAAACCCTCAGGGCCTCATCCGGATGGGGGTGATAGTGACAGCGCCTCTCCTGGGCTTGTTTTGGGGGATGAACAGGGTACTTCAGGAAAGGTGCTTGGCCTAGTGCCTGGCAAGAGGCGGGAGCCCAGTCCATGCCGGGCCGTATGACTCTTGCAGCCTCATTTCCCAGAGTTTCCTGCCCAGAGGAAGGTGAATCTGCTGGAGAGTCCTGCTTCTGACTTTGACTAGTGAGAGGGCGGCCCGAGTAGCAATCCGCTCCATCTGTCAGGAAGCAATTAGCAGCCTTCGGGACCCTTTTAGGGGTGTGGGCATCTGTGGGCACTCTGCCCTCCCAGGTCTGGATAGGCGCCCCCTCCTCACCGCCGTGAGGCTCCCACCAGGAAGGTGCAGTCGGAGGCTGGGAGTCCTGACCAGGCTCCCATGCTGTCGTGCTGTGACTCTGGGTGGGCTCCTTGCTGTCTGGGACTCACTCTCCCTCCCCCTCTCTCTCTTCCCTCGGTAGAAATGAATCCGACAAGGGTTTCTGTCGGCTGGTCTTAAGGGTTACTTGGGACTCACCTCATGAGTGCTGCCATTATGGTTTCTGTGCCGCTGTAGGCTGACCTGGTGCCTTCTAACTCTTGCTCATCTAGGACCTAAACATCCAAAGGCCATCGTGCATTTTTTTTTTTTGCATACTTCACATTTACTATGAAAAGGAAGGAGATGAAAGCAATGCAGCTCATGGCAGAGACTTGTTTTTAGTGACTCCCTGAAGTGAGTGATGGGAAGGAAGAGACGAGTCCTGGCTGGTGATGTGGAGAAACACATCCCAGCTGTCTGTGGTGAGGTGCCTAGAAGGGTCTGGGCCTCGACCTCTCCCCTCTGCAGGGAGACATGGCCTTCAAGCCCCTGCAGCTCTGAGGACACAGGTGTCACTGCTGTTCTGAGCTGCTGGGCCCAGCCCTGCTCTCCAGCCCCAGCTCTACAAATTGGCCAATTTCCCCACCTGCTGCCCAGTCCCTTCCGACTCGCAGCCAGACCACAGAGCAAACCTCCCTCCCAAGCCCCCTTCTAGGGGTGCCCCTTCCCACAAGGCTCCTTCAGATGAGTCTTCTGGGAAGGAAGCTCCTCGTGGGCCATCAGCCTGGGAGAAACAAAGCTGGAGAATCTCTGTGACCGTCAGGCACTAAGCTGCATCCCTATTACCAGCCGCGGGACACAGTCCTCCCCTTTCCTGGTTGGACACTGGCCCCCCAGGGCTCCGAGAGCTCTGACTTCAGTCTCCAGCACACCCCCCATCCTTCTCCCCTCTATCCTAGCAGTGCAGTGCTCTCAGCTGCCCAGCCTCCCTTCCTGCTGAGGGGTGACAGTTATTCAGAAGGGAGCTGCCCCAATATTTGTCTGTAAACGTGTTCTTCCTCTGTAATAAATGCTCGTCTTCCTGGGAACACTTCCTCTCAAGGCCGAGAGGAGCTTGAGCAGCTGTGAGGCCCCAAGCTCCCCGCCTATGTGCTAAACTCATTTGGGGGTTCCCGCGTGTGGTGAGGAAAGACTACCTGGAGGGTGGGAGAGGCAGTGCCTGTTGCCAGGAGGCGGGTGGTGGCAGGGTTAGACCAGCCCCTTCCTTCGTGGCCTCTCCCGAGATCCAAGTACGTTCCCCTCCTGAGCCTCCCTCTGAGCAGGGGCCCGGCTATTTCCCCAGCCTTCCCAATGCCCAAATGTCTCCCGGGCCACTGCTTCTGAAGAGCTGGCCTTGCCTCGTCTTATACGCTCTAACTCCCCAGCCATGTAGTGTGACGTACTCCTCTGCCTACTTTTTAAAGTTAACTTTTAACAGCACAAGTAATGCACAAATAGATTATGCCTGTGAAAAATAAAACTGACAAGTCAAGCCAAAATCCCCTTTGAGGCCTGTGTCCATGGCCCCCCTGCCTCCCAGCCTCCTGAAGCCAATGGCCAACATGCACATCCTAGCCCTGCTTCCCCTCCACACCCCTTAAAGTCTCTCCTTGCTGCCTGCCCGGGATTCCTTCGTGCTCCCTGTAGAGTCTCTGGGGCTCTCTCTAGGAGGACCCGGGTCATCAGGACATTTAGATCAAATGACAAAGTTCTCTGCGGTGGTTGTGGGAAAACCCTGCTCACCACAAGCTGTTCCCTCAGACAAGAGCCTGATAATTTCTGTCCCGTGTCCTGTTTCTATACCAACACTTTTCCCGACCTCACATTAACTCAATTTTAAGACACTGTCCGGTGTGAAATTTGATCAGGAAGTTTCTTGTTCATCTAAACCCTTTGTCCAAATTCATCTGTGCTCCTTGGAATATCACTTCATGGAAGCCAGACCCCCTCTCTGGAGACCTGCACCAGCTTCTCCAGCTAGGGAGGGGGGAGGATGGGTCTCTGAGCCTCCTAGTCTTTGGGATCTGCTAGAGTGGTGGAAAGGACACGGACCACCTGGGATTGCACTTGAGGAGCTCTGGGCAAGTCACCCTAGCCACCAGGGCCCACTATCATCTCAGTGGAGCAGGGGGACAGTCTTGGGCTCGAAGATTGTTAAGCACTAGTGAGACACCGGGCCAGCATGTCTACCGTGGGGCCTAGCTTGTCACGAATAGGTCACAAAGAACTCAATTATTTCCATCTGGCAGTGGGCTCCTCCCCTTCACCTGCCAGGGCGCAGGGCCTCAGCGGACGAGCTCAGCTCCTCTTCTGGGTGGGCACGGGCTCTGCAAGGCCAGAGGGCCGGCTCTGGTACTGAGCAGACAACTCCCCGCATCTGGCTGGAGCCCGACGGGGAGCCCCGGCCTGGTGATCTCGGGGTCTCAGCTGGGTCATGGGGTAAACAGGGGAGGGGGGCGCACACAGGAGGAAGTCTGAGGGCTCCACCCACATGTACAAGCCAAGAAGGTGCTGCCTGCAGAAGCTCCACGTCTGTGCTGGCCCAGGCAGGAGTATGGTGGTTAATACCTGTGAGAGGGGAAGGGGAGGAAGGAGGGCTACTCGGAAATACACAGTGACAAAGACTCACGGAGACGGAAAGAGAGAGACAGAAGGAGTCAGGAAGGAGGATGAACGGAGACGGATAAAACACAGCCACAGAGAGGAAAGAGGCAGAAATGCCTAGAAAGAAAAGGAGGAAGAAGGCGGATACTAAGCGAAGAACGCAGAACACAGGACAGCCCACGGGGGGTGCGCCCAGGGACAGACCAGGCCCCCTTCTGGTCAGCTTCAGGCGGGAAGAGGAGAGGTGTAGGGGGCAAGAGAATAGGCTTCCAGAGAGACGCAGCGTGGGGGGTGCCGGGGAGGAAGGACGGCGGCGCCCGGCGCCCTCACTGCTGGCCTCACGCCCACAGCCTACAAGGAGAAGATGAAGGAGCTGTCGGTGCTGTCGCTCATCTGCTCCTGCTTCTACTCACAGCCGCACCCCAACACCATCTACCAGTATGGGGGTGAGTGCCCCACTTGGTGGGCGCCCTCCTTCTCCTCCCCTTGCTCCCTGCTCCCGCGGCCTCTCCGGCCCACCTCCCCGCACCTCGGCTCAGCTGGCGTCCGGAGAGCCGGCCTCGGGTGGGAGGTGGCCCTGGGAGCTCAAGGAGTCCCACGTGAGCAGCCGCGCCCCCTCCCGCGGCCCTGGATTTGGGCAGGAGCTGGGAAGGTGTCCCCTCAGAGCCTGAGCCCCCGTGTGGTCTTGCAGACATGGAGGTGAAGCAGCTGGACAAGAGGGCCTCTGGCCAGAGCTTCGAGGTCATCCTCAAGTCCCCTTCTGACCTGTCCCCCGAGAGCCCAGTGCTCTCCTCTCCCCCCAAGAGGAAGGACACCTCCCTGGAGGAGCTGCAGAAGCGGCTGGAGGCTGCTGAGGAGCGAAGGAAGGTGAGGAGCCCACCTCTGCCCCCAGGTCCCGATGAGGGTGGACACATGGGTCCCTGAAGCACAGAGTGTTCCAAGCCGCCTCTTGGCTGTTGGCTGGGGTGGGGGGCTGTGGGGGGATGGAGAGGGTCTCGTGGTTCCCTGCTCTCCTCTTGGAAGATGAGAATGGGACAGGGAGGTGAACGGGGTGTCCATGGGCATGGCCAGCAGGGGGCCCTGGGACTCGAGCCTGGGCTGGCATCCCTCTCCAGGGGAGGGAAGGGGGAAGAAGGGGACTCCCCCATGTGTTGGGGACCGAAAGCCCAGGCCTGCTGGGAGCTCTGGGCCCTGGGAGAAGTGCCTCTTCCCCTCACACCAGCCCCACGGAGCCGGAAACACACACACACACACACACACACACACACACACACACGAGTGCAGTCTGGCTCCAAGTCCCTTAGAGCATGTCCCCGTGACACCTGGGGACCTGGGCCTGCGGGGGGTGGCCAGCAGCGACCACACGTGGGTGGGCTCGGCGGCCCGCGCCCCTCAGCTCTCTGCGGGCCACCAGGCAGTCCCCGCCCCAGAAGGGCTGGACGGTGGGGACCAGCAGCCCGGGTGTCCGCAGCCCTGGGGGCCTTTGCACGGCGCCGCCCCTTAGGGGCCCAGAGCCCGGGCCTACCAAGCACCTACTTGGCGCTCGGGGCGCAGCCGTCGGAGGGCACGGTGCGGGCTCCACGACAGCCCGGAGGTTTTGAATCAGCGCAGCTGCCCGGAGGCGGCGGGAGCCAAGGCCCGCGTTGCTGGGGCCCCCCGCGGCTCCGGGCCTGTCTGGGGCTGAGCTCCCCGCGCCGGGTCTCGGCGGGCCCAAGCCCTCGGCCCCCCAGCTCGGGCCGGGCGGGGGGCGGCGCTCACCTGCCCCCCCCCCCCCAGACGCAGGAGGCGCAGGTGCTGAAGCAGCTGGCGGAGCGGCGCGAGCACGAGCGCGAGGTGCTGCACAAAGCGCTGGAGGACAACAACAACTTCAGCCGCCTGGCGGAGGAGAAGCTCAACCACAAGATGGAGCTCAGCAAGGAGATCCGCGAGGCGCACCTGGCGGCGCTGCGCGAGCGGCTGCGGGAGAAGGTGCGCGGGCCGGGCCGGGCGGGGGACCCCGGGAAGCCCAGCAGCCGGGGGCGGGGGGGCGGCGCGCAGGGGACTCGGCGCCCACAGCCCCGGCCCCCAAGGACGCGCATGGGGTCCGAGCCACAGGAGGGAGGAGCCGCCTTAGGGCCGGGGCCAGGGAAGCCCCAGGAGCCCCCTCCTCCCCCGCGGCCCCTTCCCAGCGCTCCGCAGCCCCGCTGCTCCCCGCCCTGCCCGGAGACAGCCCAGAGTGAGGCGGGAGCCCCCTAGGAGTGGCCCCTGCTTCTGCCCCCCGGGGGGGTACCCTGGAGCCTGCAAACCCCAGGACGTCCCGAGTCCCAGCTCTCTCTGGTTGGGGAGCAACCCGTGTGGCAGCGAGGGCCAGCGCCACTCAGGGCACACTTGGGACGGGGGTGCTGCGGGCCTCGTCTTGGGCAAGGTGTCCTCCTCGGTGGCTTCTCCTGCACCTCGGAGGGTCCCTGAGGCCTGCTGTGGGGGCTCCCCCCCCCCCGTGCCCGCAGGAGCTGCACGCCGCCGAAGTGCGCAGGAACAAGGGGCAGCGGGAGGAGATGTCCGGCTAAGGGGCTGCGGGCCGCAGGCGCCTGGATCCTGAGAGGAGACGTCCACACACGCGGGCTCTGGTTTCGTCTTGTCCCACTTTGTCTAGATGCAACTCTTGTTCCTGCTCCCTCCTCCCCTGCACTCCCAGCTCCTGCTTCTCTTTCCGCTCTGAGCTGCCCAGTCCTCGTGGCATGTCGCTCTCCACAGGCGCGCCCTCCAGGAGCCACCAGGGCGTGGCACGGTCCCTCAGTTCAGGCACAGGCCAGGCACTGGCCAGGCCCCCTCTTGGTGGCCCTCTTAGCAGATGTGGTGACAGCCTCAATAAATCCAGTGGTGGTAGCAGGAACACGTGGGTCCTTATGCTGGCTTGTCCTGCGAACACCTTGTCACTTAGGGCACATCTCCTGAGCCAGCCCCCTGCCCACAGCCCCCACACCACCTGCAAGTCCTTCTGGGGGAGGGGCTGAGCACACGGGTGGGGGTGGAGAAAGAAGGGTGACTGGGCGGTGTGTGGCCAGGTCAGCCTGTCACTATGGCCAGCCATGGGAGCCACCTGTGCAGTGGAATGTTTGGAATTGGTGGGTGGGGGTCCTCTGAGACCACCTGGCTTGCAGTTGGAGGCTTGGGCTGGCCTGGGAGGCTGCAGTCATTGCCTGTGGTTGGAGTGGGCTGGGGGGGATGTGGCCTGGCCGAGTCTTCAGGGGAGTGGGCATTCCCCACCAGGGACCCATGAGCAAGCTACCCTGGACTCGCGGGTTGGGGGTGCCCTGACACTCCCAGGGGTGCCCTCCTCCATCACCGCTCCCCCCCCACCGCCGGGGCATTACAGACCCTTGGAGGACCCCACCTTTAGAGCCCTTTGGAGTCCTTGCCCCTTCCCGGGCCCTCACCCTGGTAGAAAGATGCTCCCGTGATGCTCCGGGCCACGCAGGTTTCAGGCTCACCTCTGGACAGGTGTAGCTAGGTGTGAGTGGCAGTCACCAGTGCCCCCGGGAGCAAACAGCAGGGGGAGTCAGCGACCAGCTGCCTGCAGATTCAGATGTTGGGGGGCAGGGTTCCCCGAGCACCTTCCTGCCTAGTCCATCCTTGACATTCTTGACCCATGGCCCCCTCTGGCTCCAGGCCTCTCCTGCCAAGCCTTCCTGGACTGGGTTCCATCTCCTCCCTCAGCCTAGGGGGAATCTCACAGATTCCCAGCACCAGCTTTTGAGGACTGTCGCCTGCTGGACATGGGGGGTATCCAGCCGTAGCGGAGTACTGAAGGCAGGGTCCTTGCTGACCATCCTCTGGGTGGAAAGCATGAGGGGACAGAGCCAGCACTTCAGAAACCAGGTGGCTTGCAGCCCCCCACCCTCCACCGGCTTCCATCCTGCAGAAACCTACAGGAACACCGCCAATGGACTCCCAGGGCAAGCCAGAGAGCGCAGTGGATACTGATCCCCCACAATAGGGAAGTAGTGACCCATGCCACTGTCCTCGTCCCCACCCACACAGCCCCCAGGGGAGTGACAAGCCAGGATTGGAACCCAGTTGTCCCACTTGTCCCACTCAGAAAGGGAAGCGGAAAGAGAACGGAGGGCTGGATTCCTTTCTGCAGTGGCAGCTCTCTCGTAGTGGAAGCCTAGTGTGATATGTACCCATCTCATCCACGTAGTGAAAGTGAACTTAAAATTAAATTGAATGATTAAAGACACAAAAACCCCAAAACCTGTGTGTTTAAGTGGCTGTACTGTCCCCACGTGCATCCTACATCTGTGGGATCAGACAGGTCACGGGGCACTCCTTGTGAGCATGTAGCCCCAGACTCACGGGTGGTAGGCCTGTCCTCTAGGACCCAAATAGGCCCTGGGGGTGCCCAGCAGGGACCCCTCTGCTAGGGAGGAGGCTATGCTCAGGCCTTGGGTAAGTGCCGGCTCCCCAAGACCCCGAGAGACCACTCCCCCCCACTCCCGGGCCTCTCCTGGGGCAGTCCTGGCCACTTCCCCAGGCTCCAAGGACCTCTCGCCACGTCCCCTCCCCCCCCTGCCCCAGGAGAGGTGGGAAAGTCAGGATCTGGGACATGCAGCCCCCGAAGACACAGGCATCAGAAACCTGCGAGAGCAAAATTCGGGAGAGCGGTAGGAGAGGACGGGAGTGGCCGAAGATGCTTTTATGAGGCGTGAGCTCTGCATGCCGGGACTCTGGGCACACAGACACGTGCATGCCACGTACAGGCACATCCCCAGAGGACCAGGTGACCAGGGGCCAGGGCGCCCCAACCCTCAGGGGGCCCTAGTCAGCCGTTAGGGGCAGACAGCATTTGACACACTCACCGCGTGGAGCCTCTGCATGGGGCACGGATGGGGACCCCTCCACAGACCCCATGCCTTCCCTGCAGGTGGGGTCCTACTGGGAGCCAAGCCTGCCTCGGTTACCTCCTCCCGTGTAACTAGTGACCTCAAGCACCGTGTCTCACGCGGCCGGCTGTGTCCCTAAGTCAGGAATCCAGGAGCTGGGCAGCCTGCGCGGGGACCCCCTGAGGTTGCAGTCGCGACGCCGGCTGAGGCCCTGCGCGCTGGAGGCTGGGCGGGGGGGGGGGGGGGGGTGTGCTCCCACGGGGCCCCAGGCGGCCTCGGGTCCTCGCCACGTGGACGTCCTCGGCTGGGCGGCTGGCCCCAGGGGACTCCACCCGCGACGAGGACGGATGGCGAGAATCTGCGCAGAGTTTAAGAGCAGGTCCGCGGTGCTGCCGAGGGACCTGCGGCCCGGACACGCGCGTTCACTCCGCGCCCAGGGGCTGCGGCGGCCCCAGGAGACGGTGTCTGGTGGCAGGGACAGTCTCGCAGCAGGGCCGCCTGGTGCCGGGCAAGCCCAGCGGAGGCCGCAGAGGCCCAAGGGTGGGGGCATCAGCACAGCCACGGGCCTTACTCCTCGGCCGAGGCGCCAGCAGGGTCCCAGGGCTGCCGTGACCAGCACCACGGCTGGCGACCCGACCTTCAGACACGTACTCTGTCACGGTTCTGGGGCCGGAAGCCCCACATCAAGGTGTCCCAAGGTCCCGCTTCCTCTGAAGCCTGTGCTGGGGTCCCCCCGGCCCCTCCTAACCTCTGCTGTTGGGAAAGGTCATCTTGGGGCCCCGCACAAAGCCGCCTAAGAATGGGCTTTGGGCCCGGAAGCCTTCTTTCCAACGGGTAGGGACCCACAGACCTGAGCGGGCCAGGCCTCCCGGTGGGAGCTCAGTGAGCCACCCGCCGCCCCGGGGCAGCGCCCTCGGCCGTGCCCTCCTGCAGACCCGGGGCTCGGCTCTTCCCACTGCGGCCCGGGAGGCGTGTGCCCGCCACCTGCCGCCCCAGCACACCTTGTGTCTCTTGCGTGAGCACAGCTGCCGTGTCAGCGCCCGACTGCTCACGTTCGCCTGGGCACCCGCAATGCCAGGGTGCGGGGGGCGGCAGTGTTGGCACTCCTACCCCGGGGGCTTGTGAGCTTTGCCTTCCTCCTCGTAGCCGGGGTCCTCCCCCGGGACTGGGAAGCTCAGTGGCTCTGCTGCTGGACACTCACAGTCTTTGGCTTGCACACGCATCACACCAATGTCTGTGGTCACGTGGCCACCTCCCCTACGTGCGTCTCTGTGGGACACCAGTCATGGGATTGGGGCCCATCCTAATCCAACATGACCTCCTTTTAGCTAATTACGCCTGCAATAACCCCATTGCCAAATAAGGTCACATTCTGAGTTACTGAGAATCGAGATGTCAATGTAGCTTTGGGGGACGTGATTCAGCTAAAAACAGAAGTTGTAGAAACAAACACATAGCTTTATTTTTTTTTTAAGATTTTATTCTTTTTAAAGTAATGTCTACACCCAATGGGGGCTCGAACTTACAACTCTAAGTCCAAGAGTCACACGCTCCACCGACGGAGCCAGCCAGGTGCTCCAGGATAGTTAACTTAAAAACATTCACACATTTATTCACATATTCAGCATTTTAGCCAGTGCTTGCTACTTAGTACAAGTGTGTGTATCACTCTAGAGAATGCCCTTGATTTGAGAGCACAGCCCCTGCCCCGTGAGAACTTTCATGCTAGTCACTGAGACTCTCTGCACTCACTGTAATTTATGATTTTTCTTTTTTTTGTTTTTTTTTTTTTTTTTTAGATTTTATTTATTTACTTATTTATTTATTTACTTATTTATTTATTTATTATAGTCAGAGAGAGAAAGAGAGGCAGAGACACAGGCAGAGGGAGAACCAGGCTCCATGCACCGGGAGCCCGACGTGGGATTCGATCCCGGGTCTCCAGGATCGCGCCCTGGGCCAAAGGCAGGCGCCAAACCGCTGCGCCACCCAGGGATCCCATGATTTTTCTTTTTTTAAAAGATTTATTTTTATGTATTTATGATAGACATAGAGAGAGAGAGGCAGAGACACAGGCAGAGGGAGAAGCAGGCTCCATGCAGGGAGCCCGATGTGGGACTCGATCCCGGGACTCCAGGATCGCGCCCTGGGCCAAAGGCAGGCGCAAAACCGCGGAGCCACCCAGGGATCCCCAATTTATGATTTTTCAAAAGCACTTTAACATATTTTTATTTTTTTTTATTTTTATTTTTTTAATTTTTATTTATTTATGATAGTCACAGAGAGAGAGAGAGAGAGAGGCAGAGACATAGGCAGAGGGAGAAGCAGGCTCCATGCACCGGGAGCCCGACGTGGGATTCGATCTGGGGTCTCCAGGATCACACCCTGGGCCAAAGGCAGGCGCCAAACCGCTGCGCCACCCAGGGATCCCACTTTAACATATTTTTAATCTCCAGAATGCCCACTATGAGGAAAAAAACAGAGTAGGCATTATTTTTATGACATTCATATTTTTTCTGGTTATATGAGTAATATATGTTCACTGCATCACTGCAAAGCACAAAGAAAAAAAAAAACTTGATCCACCCAAATGTCTTTCCTGCACAGCGGATTCGCTCCATCAGGGGCATCGAGGGAAGCCAGTGCTCAAACCTCTGACAACTACACACAGTAACGTTAGCACTTCTCCCACGTCATAACCTGCTTCAGCGGCCGCGTGGTCATCTAGTTTATGGATATACTGGGGCATTTGAGAAAACTTTGCCCATTTTTTGGTCTCATAAACTTTTTGTTTATTTGGATGATACAGATGGACAGTGACCACATTAGGAATTAAAACTCAGAGATTGATTGATTATTTATTTATGTATAAAGGTTTTATTTATTCTTAAGAGACACAGAGAGAGAAAGAGAGGTAGAGACACAGGCAGAGGGAGAAGCAGGCTCCATGCAGGGAGCCCGACGTGGGACTCGATCTCAGGTCCCCAGGATCATGCCCTGGGCCGAAGGCAGGCACTAAACTGCTGAGCCACCCAGGGATCTCCCCAGAAAAAAAAAAAAAAAAAAAAAAATCATTTAAATGATACACCCATTACATGTTAACATTCTGAAATGAAAAACAGTATTGTGTCAACTATACTTACATTAAAAAAAAAAAAAAAAATCATCAGGGGCATCCCTGGTGGCTCAGAGGTTTAGCGCCACCTTTGGCCCAGGACGTGACCCTGGAAACCCAGGATCGAGTCCCATGTCAGGCTCCCTGCATGGAGCCTGCTTCTCCCTCTGCCTGTGTCTCTGCCTCTCTCTCTGCGTCTCTCATGAATAAATAAAATCTTAAAAAAAAAAAAAAAACAACAAAAACAAAATGAGCAACATTTTCCTAGGGAAAAAAGTTAGAATGGATGAAGCAGATGAATAAGTTTGGCCTCAATCCATGATTGAAGGAACGTATTAATAGATTGTTTATTTAAATACCAAACTAAAGCTTGTCGTGGGGCAGTTCCTTTGAAGCTGGCCGCAATGTGAGTCTGAAATCACGCCAGTGAACTTTTCATATGCTTCCATCAGTCCACTGGTCTGTGCTGAACTTATTTATGCCCACCTCATACCCACGTGTGGCCCTGCAGCTCCCAGGGCAGGTAGCCACAGCAGCAGGCAGCTGTGTAGGCACAGTCTCATGCCATATGGGCCCGGTGTCCGTCACCACTGCCCTTCTGGGGCCTTCTCCCTTTAACTGTATCGGTATTATCTTAAGAACACGAGCACCGAGAAACTCAGGTAAATAACACAGACACAGATTGTGCACAACCATTCTTATATTTACCAAATAATAAAATAACAGCATGAACACAAACTCAATAGTTTAATCTTTTTTTTTCTTTTTTTTAAGATTTTAGGGGGGCCTGTGTGGCTCAGTGGTTGAGTGCCTGCCTTTGGCTCAGGTTGTGATCCTGGGGTCCTGGGATCGAGTCCCACGTCGGGCTCCCTGCATGGAGTCTGCTTCTCCCTCTGCCTGTGTCTCTGCCTCTCTCTCTCTCTGTGTCTCTCATGAATAAATAAATACAATCTTAAAAAAAAAAAAGATTTTATTTGTTGGGATGCCTGGGTGGCTTAGCGGTTGGGCATCTGCCTTTGGCTCAGGTCATGATCCTGGAGTCCCAGGAAGAGTCCCACATTGGGCTCCCTGTGGGGAGCCTGCTTCTTTCTCTGTCTGATTTTATTTATTTATTCATGAGAGACACACAGAGAGAGAGAGAGAGACACAGGCAGAGGGAGAAACAGGCTCTATGCAGGGAGCCTGATGCAGGACTTGATCCCGGATCCTGGGATCACACCCTGAGCCACCCAGGTGTCCCAGTTTAATGTTTTTTAAAAAAATATCTTATGTATTTCAAAGAGAAACAAAGTACACAAGTGGGGGAGGGCCAGAGGGCGAGAGAGAAGCACGCTGCTCGCTGAGCAGGGAGCCCGACTAAGCTGGGCTCCATCCCAGGACCCCAGGATAATGACCTGAGCCAGCCAGGCACCCTGATAGCTTAATCTTAAAAAAAAAAAAAAAAAAGTTTAATTTTTTTCCATCACTGGCTTAAAGACACTCTAAATTATGAAAACAGTGAATTACAGCATTATTTAAATGAAGTTTGCTTGAATTTTCCCATTTGAGAAGTGGTCTTCAGTGATGATCGTGCTTGAGGGTGAACGCGGGCTCATGGCTTGGCCCTAACAGGCATTTATTTCCTGCCTTCTCGGTGCGCTCACACTCGGGGCAGGGGTGAGCAGGGAGAGCGATCGCACCCGGATCCCGAGGGCTCGGGCGAGCGTGCCGGGCTCTGAGAGCAGAGCCGGAGCCGTCGGGGACCTGCCCCTCGCTGCGCAGGCAGGGGAGGGCCGCAGTGGCTCCCGGGGCCCTCGGACCGACAGCGGGAAGCCTCACCACCGCGCCTGCTCTGGACAGGGCGGAGGACTGTCGTAAGCAGCCCCGTGGGGTCGAGGGGCACAAGGATGCTAGTGCCCGGCTTCCAGGTCAAGGCGCTCCGCGAGGTCAAGGTGCTCCGCAAGATGAAGATGCTCTGCAAGGTCAAGGTGCTCCGCAAGGTCAAGGTGCTCCGCAAGATGAAGATGCTCCCCAAGGTCAAGATGCTCCGCGAGGTCAAGGTGCTCCGCAAGATGAAGATGCTCTGCAAGGTCAAGGTGCTCCGCGAGAACTGGCGAACACGTCCCTTCCTGCGTTCTGGAAATGCACGGGCTTTACCTGTAATTAAGCAAAAAGAGCGCGCGGGCGACCTCGGCGCCCCCTCCCCAGGGTGTGTCGGGCGTCTCTGCGCGCGGGGAAGCTGCGGAGCACGCGGGCCGCCGCCACGGCGGGACAGTGCGGAGGCGGCGCAACACAGACCCCGGCGCGGCCCAGCCCTCGCCCGGGACTAAACTAGGCAGGTGCTCCCGCGGAGCCGGCGTCGGGGGGCCGCGACCCGCCCGTGAGGGCGGAACCCGCAGGTGCGCCGGTGGGCGGGGCCCGGGGAAGGTGCCGCCGCTTCCGCCCCCGCCCCCGCGCACGCGCGCCGGGCCCCACCGGGCCTTATTTCTTGGCGCTGCCCGCCTTCCCCTCGAGCGCCAAATAAGTCTCCGGGCCCGCCCCCGCCCTGCGTGCGCGGCCCCGCCGCCTGCGTCACTAGGAAGCGCGCGCCCGAGCTGCCGCCGCCGCCGCCGCCGCCGCCGAATCCCCAACAAGGAGCGGAGCCCGCGGCCGCCGCCGCCGCCGCCGCCCGCCTGACGCCGTCGCCGCCGCCCGCCCGCCGGCGCCCGCGCAGGCCCGGCCGCGGCCCAGGTAAGAGCCCGCGGCCCCCCCGCGGCGAGGCCTCTCGCTCCGCCGCGCGCCGCCGTCCAGTCAGGGGTCCCTGCGGAGCGTCAGGACGTTACGGCGGGGGGAGGGGAGCGGGGGAGGGGCGGCGGCGCGCGGCGGGCGTCACGGGCGTCACGGGCGTCACGGGCCCGCGTCAGGCGGCGTCGGCGGCGGCGTCCGCCTCCATCTTGCCGGAAGGCGGCGGCCGGGCGGCGGGCATGGCCCTCGGGCTGGGCGCGGACCCCGGCCCCGGGGGGACCGTGCGACCGCCCCGCTTCCGCCGGCCGGCGGGGGCCGCGTCCATGTGCCCCTCCCCCGCGGCGGGACCCACACCCGCGTGCCCCTCCCCCGCGGCGGGAGCCGCGTCCACGCGGGCCCCCCTCCCCCACGGCGGGAGCCGCGTCCATACGCCCCCACCGGGAGCCACGTCCGCGCGGCGCCTCCGGCGGGCCCTGGGTGGGGGTCCCGGGCGGGAGCCGCGCGGCTCGGCCGGCGGGCGGCGGGCTGCTGGGCGGGGGCCCTCCCCGGGAGCCCCCTGCGCGCGGGGCGGGCGCGTTGCGAGGAGCAGCGCGGGGACCCCAGCCCTGCCCTGCACCTCGGCGGCCTGGAGCACGCGGTGCACCTTCCAGCACCTTCTGTGGGGGCCGTGGCCACGCCCGCCCGAGGCTCCCCGGGACTCCGCTGCCCCGCCCCGTCCGCGAGCCCGCCCTTGGGCCATCGTGCACCTGCCGTGCACCTGCCGAGCGCTCCAGGGCTCCCGTGGGACGCGGCCCCGGCCCCCTGGGTGCGCCCCGCCCTGGGCGCTGGGTCACCGGGAGCTGCGCCCGCCGTGTGCGAGGCGCGAGTCAGCCAGGCGTACAGCCCCGAGCCCAGAGCGGGCGCCCTGCCCTGGGGTCCCGGAGCCCGAGGACCTGCCCCATGGGGGCGCGGGGCGCAAGCGGCGCTTCCCTGCGCGCCGGCCCTGGAGCCCTGCTCGGGTCAGGCTGGGGTCAGGCGCCCGAAGTAACCCGGTTGGTGCCTGAGCTGAGAAGGGAGGCCGCTTGGCCGGGCGCCCCCCCCCCCCCGCGGGCCGACCCCCCGGAACCCGGGACTTCATGTGCGAGCCGTGTGAACTTCCACAAAGTCGGCAACTCATTAAAAACGTTTGAAACCCTGCGAGAGGGATCCCTGGGTGGCGCAGCGGTTTGGCGCCTGCCTTTGGCCCAGGGCGCGATCCTGGAGACCCGGGATCGAATCCCACGTCGGGCTCCCGGTGCATGGGGCCTGCTTCTCCCTCTGCCTGTGTCTCTGCCTCTCTCTCTCTCTCTCTCTCTCTCTCTCTCTCTCTCTCTGTGTGTGTGACTATCATAAATAAATTTTTTAAAAAATCTAAAAGTTAGGAGAGGGACACCTGGGGGCTCTGCATGGAGACTGCCTCTCTGTCTCTCGTGAATAAATAAATAAAATCTTACACAAACAAACTTAGGAAAGAGGCAGCATGAGGGATCCCTGGGTGGCACAGCGGTTTGGCGCCTGCCTTTGGCCCAGGGCGCGATCCTGGAGACCCGGGATCGAATCCCACGTCGGGCTCCCGGTGCATGGGGCCTGCTTCTCCCTGTCCTTCTGCCTGTATCTCTGCCTCTCTCTCTCCATATCATAAATAAAAAAAAGACTGTTTCTGTTTATAAAAACAAACAAACAAACAAACAAAAAAACCCTGCGAGGATCTGAGAACCGGTGCCCGTGGGCGGCTGTTGCGGCCTCCGCTGCGCTCCTTGCGTTTTTACCGAAGGGAAGCACGTTCCTGACCTTGCAAGCCCCGTGGGAAGCCAGAGCTGAACCGCGCGCGCCCACCGCGCACTAGCGCTTTTGTCTAGTATTCACGTACCATCGCCCCGGAGGGCCCCCGGGAAAGTAACAGTATCTCCTTCGCCCGAACGTTACATGGAGCCTGGGTGGGCTCGCAGGACCCCGAGCTGCGGGGGGAACCCGGGGGGAGCCCGCGCTCTTCCCTGCGGGCCTCGCTCCGCGGCTGAGCATCATTGTATCAAGGCCTTGAGTTCTGTGAAGTAACTTTCCTCCGGGTTGTTCTGAAAACTTAATACAGTTGCCACCGGAGAGGCAGGAGCTCACTTGTGTGCATTTTCACCCCGTCTTGCTCTGGGTGGGCGCAGCTGCTGTAGGGAGGACCCCGCCTTCCTGCCGCGTGGAGGGGGCGTTCGTGGCCCCACGGAGCTCACCCACTGAAAGCAGGGCTCCCTGCTGGTGAGAGCTAAACCGGTTCAATGTTACTTTGAGTACAATAAAGATTAACAAATTTATTGTTTTTAAAAGTTCTTTTTTTTTTTAATTTATTTATGATAGTCATACAGAGAGAGAGAGAGGCAGAGACACAGGCAGAGGGAGAAGCAGGCTCCATGCACCGGGAGCCCGACGTGGGACTCGATCCCGGGTCTCCAGGATCGCGCCCTGGGCCAAAGGCAGGCGCCAAACCGCTGTGCCACCCAGGGATCCCTAATTAGTAATCTCTACATCCTCCGTGGGGCTCAGACTCAAAATCCTGAGACCGAGAGACTGGGCCAGCCGGGTGCCCCAGAAGTACGATTTTACAGTAGACTTTGACTCATGTTCGTTTAGAGGTTTTGGTTTTACCGCTTAGACTTAGGACACAGCAGCTCTACTTTAGAAATGGGCAGTGCGTCCGTCAGCGCCAGTGACTTCATCGTGCAGCTTTCCTGGTTTAAGGCGTCTGAGCACAGGCTTCAGGTCCCTGGAGGCCCTGCCATGGGACCTCATGGCAGAGGACCCGGTCTCTCGCCATCAGCATCTCCCGCCCAGTGGTGCGTGTTTGACCGAGGCGCAGTCTGCACGCATCGTAACTACCCAAAATCTGGGGTTTGCGTCACATTCTTCTCGGTGCTTATGTTCTGTGATATCACGTGGGCACCATCACGGCGTCCTGCGGTGACTGTCACTGCCTCTCGCCCTCAGAGCCCCTGCAGCCGCTCATCTGACCGTGTCCCCCGTGTCGCCTCCCCAGACTGGCTCCTCTTACTTAGCGGTGTGCAGTTAAGCTTCCTCCATGTCTTTTTCTGTCTTCGTAGCCCGTTTGTCGCTGTCCCTGGATGATGTTCCGTCGTGTGGAGCATAAACACCCGTTTATCCCCTCACCTGTTGAAGGACTCGGTTCCCGGTCTGCTTAGAGCCGCTCCGCCAGCCGAGCCGCCAGCCGAGCCGCCAGCCGAGCCCTGCCCCGGCCCCGGCACGCGGCACACCTGGCTGGCCTGGGCGCCTTGGAAGCCCTAGCAGACCACGAGTGCTTTTGCTCTCGAGCCGTCGTATGCTCATAAGAGGAAAACGGTTCAGTGTGTACTGGCCCAGATCTGACCGTCCCAGGTACTCTGTCTCCGTCCCCGACGGGACAGGCTTCCTCTCCTTTCTGGCGGAAGAACGTCCCCTCGTGCCTCCTTTGGAACAGGTCTCCGCGTGACCAGTTCTACTTTTCCTTCCCCTGAGAACGTCTTTATTTCTGTAGGACGTCTTCACTCTCGAATCCTGGGCGGACAGCTCTGTTCCCCCAGCACCTTCTGGATGCTCCTGCCCCCTGGCCTGCTGGTTTCCGGCCAGGGCTCTGGGCCCCTTGGCTTCTTGTTGGGAATGTGGTGTGTTCCGTTTGGCGGCTGCCTTTGAAATGTTCTTACTTTCTCTTTGATTTTCAGCAATTTGTTAGGATCTAGGCATGGAGCTGTTTGAGGTTTGCTGAGCGGCTTGAGTGTGTAAGTTTGTACCTTTCATTAGATTTGGAAAGTGCTCAGCTATCATTTCTTCGAAACACGCTTCTTCGGCTTCACACTGTCTTCGTCCCTCCTGGGACCCCAGGGACACAGCCGTCCGCCTCTCTACCACGTTCACTCAGCCCTGCTCATTTTGTTCGTGCACCTTTGTCTGTTGTTCAGTTTGGATGATGCACTGGGCTGTGTTCATTTCATTGTTCTACGTCCATCTTCTCCCATCTCTTTTCTGTTATTGAGTCCTTTCAGTGAATTTTTTATTTTCATACACACACACACACACACACACATTCTCAGATTTCCATTTGGCTGTAGGTCCTGTTCCTGTGCTGAGACTTTTTATCTTTCCACTTGTTTCAAGACGTCTGGCTTTGTCCCTGAAGCATGGTACACCAGCTGCTTTAAAGTCTCTGACGATTCATTTCAGAGTGGGCTTTTCTTGATTTTTTTTTTTTTCTTGAGAATTGGCCAGACTTTCCTGCTTTTTATGTCAGAAAAGTTTGGATTATATTCTGGGTGCTTTGAATATCGTATTTTGAAGCTCTGGGTCTTGTTTAAATCTCAGAGTGTAGACATTTCTGTCCTAGCAGGAAGGCAGCCTGGTTAGGCTCAGGCCGCAGGTTTGGAGCTCCTGCCATGGGCATGGTCATTACGTCAGCTCCGTCTTCAGAGCCCGTGTGGTGCTCTTTGGAACTGACCAGTAGGGTGAGTTCTCCAAACCTTTGGTTTGCCATTTAGGGTCTGGACCCCCATAGACAGTTCTGGGGTGGTGACCCAGGCACCCTTTCCATACCTCCCTGCTCTGCACAGTCTCCGCCATATTTTCTGACCCCAGGGCCCCCTTTCTCTGGCTAGAAACCTTGGTGTTCGTGTGTCCTCTGTGCCGTGACACCTCAGCACAAGGTCTGCCTCGGGTGAGTGTCAACTGGAGGGCAATGGGATCCGCCAGTCGGTGGACCCGTGTGCCTCTAGTCCCTCAGAGTTCTAGGTGCCTGCTGGGCTCCTGCCATCACAGGGATTTAGCAGGGATCGAGGCTTGCTAGAAGGCAGAGCCAGTAAAAGCAAAAATAATAATAAAAGGGCGTTTCCTCCTCTTCTGTCTGGTGTGGGTTTTCCTTCCAGCTCTGCAGACCGGAGCCTGTACTCGTCTCCATATGCTTACTGTGCACGGTCCTGCAATGCGGGCTGCCTCTGCGCGGAGGCCACGGGACTCGCCTCCGGAGGAGTCTGCTTGGGTCCTGGGGTCCTTTTTTTTTTTTTAATTTTTTATTTATTTATGATAGTCACAGAGAGAGAGAGAGGCAGAGACACAGGCAGAAGGAGAAGCAGGCTCCATGCACCGGGAGCCCGACGTGGGATTCGATCCCGGGTCTCCAGGATCGCGCCCTGGG
Organism: Canis lupus baileyi; assembly: GCF_048164855.1. Classification (NCBI taxonomy): domain Eukaryota; kingdom Metazoa; phylum Chordata; class Mammalia; order Carnivora; family Canidae; genus Canis; species Canis lupus. The sequence continues at coordinate 49,251,681 of NC_132863.1, read as the reverse complement.
CCAAAGGCAGGCGCCAAACCGCTGCGCCACCCAGGGATCCCGGGTCCTGGGGTCCTGCTCTGTCCCCTGCTACATAACCACTGAGTTTTGGGCCCACGTGCGGCAGCTCTGTGTTTCACTTGGGGGTTTTAACTCTTCTAGTGGCAAAGATGGGTGGGCTGTATTTATTCCATCTTCACCAGAACCAGCAGCCCCGGGATAGTCCTCTGTCATTTGTGTCAGGAGGGAGCAGGCTCGGACTGAAGGGCGGGCCTGGGAGGTACGGAGGCGCAGGTGCTGGGAGCTCTGTTGTGCCTAACAGAGGCTCGCTGAGACCCTGCGCCCTGCCTTGTGGTTTCTCTAGGGCTTGGGACCCTGGCGGAGTGACACTCCTGGTTCCGGTGTCATCTTCGCTGAGCCATGGCAACCCCGGATGTGAGTGTCCACATGGAGGAGGTGGTGGTGGTGACCACACCAGACACTGCAGTGGACGGGAGCGGCGTGGAGGAGGTGAAGACTGTGCTGGTGACGACCAACCTGGCTCCTCACGGGTGAGATGGGGCCTCTGTCCTGTGAGGGTGTCCTGGGCATGGCATAAGGGGACGCGGCAGGAGTTTCCCTTACTTAAATGTTCTAAACTGGAGTCGAATGTCCATGTCAGTAGAGAGCGTGAAGGAAAAATAGGAACATCACATCATCCAGGAAGCAAAGATAACACTTCATCTTTGCCTTTTTCTCCCACGTGAAACGTGGTCACGTCGTTTATATTTCTAAAGACACATGGTAATTTCTTTTTTCGTAAGAGGGACAGCGGGAACAATTGGGGACTGTTTTTTCAAAATGAAGTTGAAAAGTCAGTGATTTTCTTGACATTCTTCACAAAAACTGAATTTTTTTCTTCCTCATCCCTTGTAATAGAGGTGCACGTGGAATATTAGCTGAAGGGGCGCTTGGATGGCTCAGTCAGTTGAGGACTTGTTCGACCCTTGATTGCAGCTCGGGTCATGGCCTCAGGGTCATCATATTGAGCCCTGAGCCGAGCTCCATGCTGGGCATGGACCCTGCTTGAGGTTACCCCCCCATATTCCCTCTCTCCCTCTCTCTCTCTTTTTCTCTCTCTCAAATAATATATATATATATATATATATATACACACACACACACACACACGTCAGTTGGCTAAAATGTCCACATTTGACTTCATGAATCTGCCAGCCTGTGGGGGCAGAATGGTTCCTGCCTGTGCAGCGCCCACTACCTCTGCCCTCTCTGGAAGGGCTGACATAAGAGGTGACCCTGCGCAGGGGGCCTGCGTCCCCTTGTGCTTCCTGCGCAGAGGGATTTAGGCTGGGGTGGTGTTCTTGTCTCGTCTTTCTGCATGGGGCACGTTCACACCGATCTCAGCACATCCGTGCAGCGGCGGGAAGCTTTTGCCTTTTCTCCGTCTGACGGAACTTTCAAGAGGAAGGTACTAGACCAGGACCCGCCCTCAGCACTGGTCCCTGTCGCTGGCCTAGAGGGCGCTTGGGTTTTCTTTCCTCCTTGTGTAGCTAACTTGGAGTTGCCGTGTGGCTCCAGGCGCCTGGACTCTTCCTGCCTCATTTCCGCACTTTGGAGCTGTGCCCTCCCATGGAGGCCTTTTATTTTATTTTTTTTTAACTTTTTTAAAAAATATTTTCTTTATTCATGAGAGACACAGAGAAAGGCAGAGGGAGAAGCAGACTCCATGCAGGGAGCCCAATGTGGGACTCGATCCTGGGACTCCAGGATCGCGCCCTGGGCTGAAGTCAGGCTCTAAACCGCTGAGCCCCTCCCAGCTGTCCCCCTCGGAGGCCTTTTAACCCGCCTTCCTGCAGGCAGCATGGAGGAGGGCTTGGCTCCTGCTAGGCCCCTGGGTTTGACAGACCGGATGCTCAGCTGCGTCACCGTGGCAGGAAACGCAGGGCCTTCCAATTGGATTTCCCACCGAAGTTGTCTTGCGTTCATTGTCTATGCCCCTGCTGTGGGCAGCTATCCAGGTTGCAACCCCAACATGTCCCTCCCCGCCAGGGGGCGGCACCCAAGCGCCCTCCCTTGGATTTGGGACGGCCTGTGGGGGATGATTCACCATGTCAGGAGTAAGTTGCCCCCCGCCCCCTCCCCCTGCCTGCCTGGTGCCCTGGATGCTGTGAGGAGCCCTGATCCACAGCCATTCTCCTGGAGGTACTCTGGTCCTGGTCAAGCCCAGCTTTGCGACCCCCCCATCAGGTGCCTGACCCAGCAGGGAGGAGTCCTGGGTGGATCTAGCCCCACATTAGAGTCTCCTGAGTGGCCCCGATACTGTGGCTGCTGCTGTGGGGTGACACCATTCTGCCCTTTTGTCCGGGGCTGCCAGTGTAAGCGCGTCTGGGTCTGTCTCCTTGGGCTGCTCAGACTCCCCAGACAAGGCGTTTCACCAGCTCTGGCTGCCATAACAAAGTACCACAGACGGGACGGTCTGCACTAAATAAACTTACCTGCTTGTGGTTCGGGAGGCCGGGAAGTCAAAGATCAGCCGCTGGCAGGGTTTGGGTTCTGGCGAGGACTCTCCCTGGCTTGCAGGGACAGCTTCTCACCATGTCCCCATATGGTGGGGAGAGAGTTTCCTCCCTTCCCCTTCTTACAAGGTCACAGTCCTGTTGCATTAGGGCCCACCCTTAGGACCTCATTTAACCTGAATTACTTGCTAATGGCCGTTTCTCCACATTGGGGAGTCATCCTGGGGATCGGGCATCAGCAGAGGAATTTGGGGGAGGACGCAGTTCAGTCGCAGGCAACACACTTTCACCCTTTTCCTGGGTGGTGACTGTCAACTGCTGTTGGTGTTTTAGGGGCTGGGCTGGGGGCAGGCAGGGTCTCACTGTCCAGGATGCTTGGATTTTCCCCGTGCCCCTCCCCACCCCTGGTGCTTGAGGCCCTATCAGTGGGAGGCCTCCTTTCTCCTTCTAGGGTCTTGTGCAGGTGAGGCTGGGACTGGGATAGAGCTGCTCTGTCGTCCCTTACTCTTGCTGCCAAAGGCAGCCGGTGCCCAAGCCTCTGGATGTGGAGTGTCTGTCTCATGTTTATTTCCTATTTAACTGGGAAGTTTGCAATAGGTTCTTAAAAATTAATAACAAATTATTATTATGAAATATGTGGTAGAAAATTAGGAAATATTGTTGAGCAAAGACTAAAGCAGGTTGTGTTGCCACCACCTGGAGATTGCTGCCGCCAGCACCCTGGAGCAGGCCCTCCAGGTGTCCTGCTTGGAAGCGAAGGCACAAGTCTTTCTTTCTCTAAGCCTTTTTGTTACTCGGTATAGTAGTGCACGTGGAGAAAGCAGAGGCGAAGGCAATGTTTCCAGCACCCCTGAGCCCCCGCAGGCTCCCTTCCAGTCCTGCAGATGAGCTTGATCAAGCTGTATTGTGCTTTTTGTTCTGGTTTTGTGTTAATCAGTGGTCTCCACTTTTCTACGTTGACATGTTTTCATCTCTCCTCCATTTCTGCTCATCGTGGGTTCTTTGAGGTCGACCCTCAAAGGCTGGGAGGCAGGCTGCTGTGGACAGTGCCCTAAAAATTCTCGAAGCCCTTTGGCCATCAAGCGAATCCTTGACATGGTCTTTATCCTGAGGCCATTTCTCACCTTGAAGTCTTTTGCCAGGTGGGAAGCTGGAGACGTGAAGCAGCTGGACTCCCGTGTTCCCGGTAAATTCTGCACCCCACAGGATCACTGTCTCCCTTTTTCACACATGATTGTTTCTGCTCTGAGAAGCTCCTTGTTCCCTTCTGCCTTCTGCCCGAGATCTTCCTTGAGAGAGCCACACACAAGTCCATTAGGATCTTTTCCACTTTCTCTGTGACTGTGGCTTACGTTTTGCCAGTTTTTCCTCTACTGTATGGTGCAGGATCCTTTTCCAAGCCTGCCGCAGCCGCTCCCGTCCCCAGCCTACCCCTGCTCACCATCTCTGTGCTTCCTCCCAGGATTTTGTGACAGCTGTACCATTTCTGGTACAGTTTCTTTGTTAGGTTTGCTGCATGGCCTCCCCACGCTCAGGGGCTTAATTGGAAACGGTGGCCGGCCAGGCAGTGGTTCTGGCCGAGGCTGGTACTGCTGGGCCCAGCCAGATGGTCTAGTGTGCCCGCCCTCACTAACTGGAAGGGCAGAAGCGCTCTGCTCGTGGCTCTCACCCTCCAGCACCGCTTCCTGGCTGCCTTCATAATGGAAGGTTCCAGTAGTAGGCATGGGAGCTGCAAGACCTACTGGGGCCTGGCTGTATCCCATGGTCCTGGAGCCAGGGTACTGAGGCACTGCCCATGTTGGTCGGTCATTTATGGAGGAAAGGAGAGGCTGTGTGTGCCTTCTCCCTGGGAAACAAAACCCCATGCTGGGGTGGGGGCAAGATTATCTTAAAGGACCCAAGGATATTTCTCTTCTTTGTCTATGAGAAATCTTGCTTACTGTCCCAGTATTTGGAAGCAGAGATTCCCTCTTGCTGTGTGTTTAACAAAAAGGGTGGAGTGAAGAAGCCAGTTAACCTCGTTGTGGGTGCTGATTTCTTTTCTGGCTGGGTATTCGGGGGAGAGCTTGGGAATGTTCCTCATTCGTGAAAGCCGGCTAGGCCTGCCTCCCACCCACTGCTTTGCCATGGCGATGGGCATGCGTGGCCCAGGCTGGGAAGAAGAGAGTAGCATTTTGTAGATAGCCAGCAGTTCCTATAAACATTTGATTTAAGTGGACATTTTTCAAATAAAATTTGAATAACAAATGCCAGTTAATTGGCTTGTCCTAAGAGCAGGGGGGGGTTTGATCTTTGGTGTGTGTGGTGGGCAGGCACAGAGGGAGGTGCAGTTGGGGGTCTGCCCCTCGTGTCTGCCTTCCTGGATGGCCCTTTGGTCAAGGGCGGGGCCTGAGGGCTGGGTGTCCCCAGGGTGGTCCCCGTGGATGGCTTACTGCCTCTGTGCACAGACCCATGGTGAGGCCAGGCTCTGGCTCTTGGTTGGCACTTCCCTGTGTCCCACTCCTGACTCACTTTTCTTAGGGGCTCTCCTGTGTAAAGGGGCGTGCCCCAGCTTCGTCATTACCCTTTTCACTTCCACCTTATGGCTGGGAAAGACACTTTCCCTCTGAGTCCGTGCACCATTGTTGGAGTTCCGATGTTCGCCCTTGGTAGTATTCTTCATGGAGGAGTCGCTCCTGGAAGGCCCCGAAGACCAGATTCCAAGTTTGCCTTTCTTGTCAGCTCTCACTTCTGACCTGGCTGGAGGTGGAAACTGGGAAAGTGGGCCTGGCCTGGGCAGCCATCCTTGGTGCTGCAGGGTTGTGGAGCTACTGCCGCAGGAGCAGTCGTCAGCGGGCAGGGGAGGGGATGTTGCCGTCAGAGGCCACACTGAGCTGTGCGTCTGCTCGGTGTGCAGGAGGAGCGCCTCTGAAGGATCAAAGGAGGGTGCAGGGAGGTGGTCTGACCCTGGGGGAGGAAGGAGGGATGGGAGGATTTGGGTGGGAAGAGCCTCAGACCCAGCGTGCTCTGAGAGGTCTGGCCGGGTCCTGGACGCTGACAGAGACCGTGAGAGGAGCCACGGCTCGTGTGGTTTGCTGGGGAAGTGAATGGCTGCCCGTGAGCCATTCCTGACTGGGCCTTTGTGTGTGACCACACCTTTTCCCACAGAGAAGTGCACGGATGCCCTCAGTGGTCATGAGGGGATACACCTGGTGAGCCTCGTCCAGGCCCCAGACCAGTTTTCCCCATGGTGCTTGGCAGGTGTGAGGGCACCTTATCTGTTGGGTTAGTCCCTACAAGTGCGTGTCTGGGTCAGAGGGGTGTAGCATCTTGCTGCCTGCCTGCCAGGCCCCACCGTCTCCGGCTCGAGTGTGCTGGACATGGCTCAGGGGCTCTGCCCTAGGTCTTGGGCCGTTGTCCTCAAGGGTTGTCATGTCAATCCTAGGGCTCCTTAGGTAACGTCAGAAACAAGCTGTCTTTCTTGTGCTACCATATGCCTGTCCCTCAATTCTCTCTTTTATTTTTTATTTTTGTTTTTTTTTTAATTCTCTCTTTTAAAAAGAAATTGTTCATGGTGTTTTTCCTTCATACAGAAAATTCTTATTTTTATTTTATTATTTTACTTTGTTTTGTTTTTGCTTGGGCACAGTATGCTTTATTGGTGGTACATGACAAGAAGACTCCCTACTGGCCTCCCTCCCCTTCTTCAGGGGGTCTGGGATAGAAACCGTTTGGCAGTCAGGAGATTCTCTGTGTGTTGGGAGGAGTCGGGCAAGGACATCCTAGCAGCTGAGGGCCTCTCTCTTCTTGGTCTCGCTGGGGCTCATGGTCAAGGGGGCTCTTACTCCTTGGCCATGCAGACCATAACATCCACCAGCCAGTTGCTGTAGCCAAATTCACGGTCATACCTGGAAATGAGCTTAACAAAGTGGTCATTGAGGGCAGTGCCCACCCCAGCGTCGAAGGTGGAAGAGTGGATGTCACTGTACAGTCGCAGGAAACAACCTGGTCCTCATGTAGCCCAAGATGCCCTCGAGGAGGCCCTCTAGTGCCTGCTTCAGCATCCTTGTTGATGTCATCATATTTGGCAGGTGGCGGGTCAGACACATTGGGGGTGGGGACATGGAAGGCCAGGCCAGTGAGCTTCCCATTCAGCTCAGGGATGACCTTGCCTGTACCCTTGGCAGCACCAGTAGAAGCAGGGATGATGGTTCTGGGCAGCCCCTGGATCACCATGCTACACCTTCCCGGAGGGGCTGTCCACAGGCTTCTGGGTGGCAGTGATGGCAGGGACTGTGGCCATGAGTCCCTCCACGATGCTGAAGTTGTCACGGATGACCTTGGCCAGAGGGGCCAAGCAGCTGGTGGTGCAGGAGGCATGGCTCACAGCCTTGAGGGAGCTGTCCTACTTCTCATGGTTCAAGCCCATCACAAACATGGGGGCTTTAGCAAAAGAGGTAGAGATGATGACCCTCTCAGCTCCACCCTTCAGGTGAGTGCCAGCTTTCTCCATGGTGGTGAAGACCCCAGTGGACTCCACAACATACTCAGCACCAGCATCACCCTGTTTGATGTTGGCGGGATCTCGCTCCTGGGAGAAGGAGATGGGCTTCCCATTGATAACACGTTTCCCATTCTCGGCCTTGTCTGTGCCATGGAATTTGCCGTGAGTGGAGTCCTACTGGAACATGTGGGCCATGTGGTTGAGGCCAATGAAGGGGTCATTGATGGCGACAGTGTCCACTTTGTCGGAGTTAAAAGCAGCCCTGGTGACCAGGTGTCCAGTATGACCAAATCTGTTTACTGTGACCTTCACCATCGTGTCTCAGGGACATGGCTGGCACTGCGCCAGAAGATGCGGCTATCTGTCAAACAGGGAGGAGCAGAGAGCCTTATTTTTACCTTTTTTTTTTTAAGATTTTGTTTATTTATTCATGAGAGAGAGAGGCAGACACAGGCAGAGGAAGAAGCAGGCTCCATGCAGGGAGCCCGATGTGGGACTCGATCCCAGGACTCCAGGGTCACGCCCTGGGCCAAAGGCAGGCACTAAACTGCTGAACTACCCAGGCGTCCCTATTTTTACTTTTTAAGGAAAACTTACGTCTTTTATTTCTGGGTTTTGTATTATTACTATTATTTTTTTGAGAGAGCACACACTGCCCTCGTGAACAGGTGGGGAGGAAGGGGGGGGGGCGGGGAGAATCTCCAGCAGACCCCCCACTGAGCACAGAGCCCTGAGATCATGACCTTAGCCAAAATCAAGAGTTGGATATTAACCTGCTGCACCACCCAAGTGCCCTGGATTTTTGTATTAAGAAAACTTTTTACCACTGTTAATTTCTTTTTTTCCTTTTGACACTGTTGTGGTTTAGTTTTTACCTTTATTTTTTACTCCTATGTAATTTGTTTTGGTACAACATGAGGTTAGGCCTTGGGTATTTTTTTCCCTTTCCTAATATTTTATATTTTTTGTTAGTTTCTGTAACCATTTGAAATCATAATAGCAGGTGGAGGGAGGGGCAGGGGGAGGAGGAGAGTCCCAAGCAGATGCCACGCTCAGCACAGAGCCTGACTCTGGGCTCCATCTTCTGACCCTGAGGTCATGACCTGAGCTGAAATCAAGAGTCAGACACTTAACTGAGCCCCTCAGGTACCCTGAAATAAAAAACTTTGTTAAAGAAAGAGGAGGGGGTTTTAAATTGCCATGTAAGTGCCATTGTCTCCACAGACGTGCTGTGGGCACTGGAGACCCTCAGGGAGACGCCGGGTGGACGGCAGCACCGGGACTGTCCCCGCAAGGTCCCCGACCTGCACGGCCGGTGCTGGCCCCCGGGCCGCATCAGGAGGGGGCTGCATGTGGGAAGAAGGGCGCGCCAGGCAGGTCGGGGCGAGCTGATATGTCCCTCCCTCCTAGGGGCGAGCTGGCGGAGGACAGCATGGAGACTGAAAATGCGGCTGCGGCCGCGGCGGCTGCGTTCACGGCGTCCTCGCAGCTCAAGGAGGCTGTGTTAGGTAGGGAGCCTGCCTTCCCGCTCGGTGCCTCTGCGGGCGGCTCAGACGCGCTTTCCCCTGGATGGTCCCCGGGGCCTGGGGTGTGGGGGGCCTCCTGCTGGCTCTTGCCCCGGGTGCAGCGAGGGTGGTGCAGCGAGGGTGGTGCGGGCTCAGGCCCCAGGGTCCTCCCAGGTGTGGCCTGCTGGCATCTGCAGGGGGGCTCAGCCCTTCCCCGTGGCGGGCCGAACCCCCCCTCTCCGTGGTTGTAAGACCACAGTGAATGCTCACGGCCTCGGAACTCCTCAGAATAGAAACGACAAGCTTCTCTAGAATTATTCAAAACAAAGCTTGATTTTATTTCCTTAAGTGGTTCTTCCATTGAACTGTATTTTAATTATGCTAACATTATTATCATAAGATTGATTTTTGTGGTTTTATCTGAAACTCTAACCTGAGACTAAGGAGTAATGTTCTGCTCACCTGCGCCCTATCTTAGTCCCTCCTGGATCTTAATTTCTGGTGTCTGGTTGGCAGCTATGTCGGTGCTTTTGCTGAAGGAAGTACTTGGGAAAGGTTGTAACTGGTTTTGTTTTTACCCTTTCCCTATCACCACACCTTGTGAGAAGTGAAGGTGGCTGAAGAAGAGGAGAGCCTGGAGGCTGAAATCGTGTACCCCATTACCTGCGGAGACAGCAGAGCCAACCTGATTTGGAGGAAGTTTGTGTGCCCGGGCATCAATGTGAAGTGTGTTCAGGTGAGGCTTCTGTATAACCAGAGTGCAGACCTGTGTGCCAGGACTACAGGGGAGGGAGGCCCTCGTGGTGCCACACCCTTGAGACCAGCAATGTCAGACTTCGGTCCAAGGGGGGCATGACCTGTGCAGGGGAGTGCAGAAGGCAGGGGTCAGCTGTGTTTGGGAGAACAGAGGAGCCAGGGGTAAGCCTTCAGGGATGGACACTGTTGCTGAGGGCCGCAGGGGAAAGCATCAGATGTCGATTCCTTTTTCTGGAATGCAGCTGTGGGAAGAGGCTAGGGAGGTAGCCCTGGTCATGTGGGGGGTGGCCACAGTCACCAAGTTGGGAGCTACTTGTTTTGGTAGATTGAATGAGGTGTATGCTTTGGAAAGACTCATTTAATAGCCATGAGTAAGGTGAATGCGAGAGGTATTCTTTTTCTGCCATGTTAGATTGAGTGCCCAGACTGGCCTTATGCTAAAAACAGCCCAAAAAGCTGGTTAAGATACTTTACTAAAGCATCTTTTAGATGCTTCCATGAGCTGGCAAAAATGGATGAAATACTCAAGCCAGGGGCCCGAGTAACGGGGTTTGGAGAAGGCCGAGTGCCACCTCCAGCTTTGGCCTGCAGAGCCTTCATCGGCCCCCCACTTTCTCAGCCTCACAGGGCTAGAGTTGAGAAGGTGAAGCCAGGGCTTCCCTGAACTGTGTGGTTGTAAGGCTCTTACTTGTAAGGTCTCTCCCCTCAGTGTCAGGTGGACCCCTAACCTCAGATTGTCAGCCCCAGCCCCATCCTGTCCCCTGGGACAGGGAACCAACCGCCTGCCACCCATCTTAGCACTGAGGGAAAGAGGCACCCTCTTGAGGATTTGCATGGGAGCCTGATGGTCTGAAAATCCTAAGTGTTTAGTTGTAAGCAGTTCCTGGCAGACAGTTCCTGCAGGAGCCTGACAAGCATATGAAAAGACCTTTTGGAGGATCTCATCTTTGTCACAGGTTTTCAGTAATGTCACCAGACAGAGTTTCAAGGAAGAACCAGCTCACTGTGTAAAACAAGCAGAAACACTGAGCATGTGAGGAGACCAAACACCCAAGTGCACAAACCACAAGATAGGAGACTCATAATGCTGCAGACATTGGGATTTTTAGACAGGAAACATAAAAGAATTATATGTTTAATTTATCTCAAGATTAAAGTTTGACGTAAAAGCATAAGCGTATTTAGAAGAACAAACTAGGAATGAAAAATAGAACACTTAGTGGATAGGTGCAGATTAGACACGGTTGAAGGGAGAGTTCACGAACCGGAAGGTAGGAGTAAAGTAGTGTTTATTACTGTGTATTTCCTGCTGTTTCTATCAAATAGAAGCAAAGCTTCTTACATTGGAAAGTCAAGTCCTGTAGAGGTGGAAGAAGTGAAGCTGACTGGTGAGAGCTGGTTGGGGAGCACGATGTTCTCTAGGCTCAAAATATCCCCCATCAATTAGGTATTAACCGTAGAGGAAAGGGGCACCTGGGGGCTCAGTGGTTGAGCATCTGCCTTCAGCTCAGGGCGTGACCCCGGGGTCCTGGGATCGAGTCCTACATAGGGCTCCCCACAAGGACCCTGCTTCTCCCTCTGCCTGTCTCTGTCTCTCTCTGTGTCTCTCATGAATAAATAAACAAAATATTTTTTAAAAAATTGTAGAGGAGGGGCAGCCCGGGTGACGCATTGGTTTAGCGCCACCTTCAGCCCAGGGCCTGATCCTGGAGACCCGGGATCGAGTCCCACGTCAGGCTCCCTGCATGGAGCCTGCTTCTCCCTCTGCCTGTGTCTCTGCCTCTCTCTCTGTGTGTCTATCATGAATAAAAAAAAAAAAAAAAAAAAAAAAGTTAAAAAAAATTGTAGAGGAAAAACAGCAGCTCTGCAGGGGAAGCCTGGCAGGTAGCTCCTCAACCAAGTGATAACAGTGGTGTCAGGGCAGACCTCCGTCACGGCTCTCCTGATTGAATAGGCGGGAATTCTGTAGCATTCCCACAAGGAAGGCACAGCCTGACTCTTCTCATGAGAAGACTTGAGGGACAGTCAAGAAATTCACTTGGCATGCTTCAGAAATGTCCAGGTCAGGAAGATGAAGGTGGAGTCTTCGGGGAGCAGGTGTGGCGTGCAGGCTGGGCTGAGTCCTGCTTCAGAGACCCATTGCTCCAAAGGCTGTTGTCGGGGCAGCTCACAGGTTCTGCATGTGGCCTGTTGATGAGATAATACAGACTAATGGTGATTTCCTGAGTTTGAGCACTGTGGTTCCACAGCTGAACCTTTTCCTCAGGAAGTAGACTGTGGCAGAGTTCCCGAAAGTGTCCTAGCAGCCGGAGGACAATGGAGCTGTGTCCTGTGCTGACAGAGGAGAGCTGCACGTGGCGGAATCATCTTTAGACCTGGGGGGGATGCAGACATTTCAGACAGAACTGTGGTGGCCACTAGCAGGTCCTCACTGCAGGGTGTTCCAGGAAGTGTTCTTGCGGCAGATAGGAGTGTTAGGTACTGAAGGCGTGCAGAGCAAAGGAAGTGGAAATGTGTGGGTGAGCCAAAGTGTGAGTGAGTCTGTAGCTCTGACAACATGTCTTAGGAAGACTCCAGACCAGATAAAACACGCGGCACCTGGCAATGGGGTCAGTTAGCTCTGGACGCTGATAGTCCACGTAGGCCCTGCACCCGCCCTGAGAGTCGAGCATGACATGCCAACTACTGGAGAAAACTCTGGAACTCCAAGAGTGGTGCTCAGCCCAGATGGTGGCAGGAGAGGAGAGGAGGCAGCGTGTGGACGCAGGGAAGTGGATGGAAGCACGAGACTCCAGACAGATGGAGCAGTTGGGTTCAGCTGTGGCAGGCCAGGGACCGAGGCACAGATGGTGTCACGTGGGGTGGGGGAGGGACAGACACTGTCACACTAGCTGGGGGGGACAGACTGGAGTTGTGTCTGGTGGGGGAACACTGATTGTGTCACGTCTAGGGAGTGGGGTGTGGGAGGTATTGGCAGAGGCTGGGCCCAGGGTGAGTGTCCTGCTGGTTGCGCAGGGGCCAGAGGGGTGTCCACCTCCGCTGCCTGGGCTCACAGCCCATCTCCTCGACCCTCGAGTGAGGGGTCGAGTGGCTTTGTGAACTCCGTGAGAGGGTGTGTGTAGGTGGTCAGGATGTTAGGAAAATGACTCCCATCTGCAGGGGTCCCCAGGCTGCTTGCACTTGCTCTGACCTCAGTCTGCTGGAGGTACCAGTGCTCGGTGCTCCGTGCTCCCAGCAGGGTACGCTACACGATCCCACACCGCCCAGGGCCCTGGAGGAGGCCTCCTGGGAAGGGGAGGCCCAGCGGCACTTGTGTTGCTGCTTCTGCTGAGTCCCAGTGACTCATCTCTCTCCTGTCTATAGTGTTATTTTGATTCTTAAGTTCCAACAATTGCTTGTTTTTCACGATCGAGTGGGTTTGGGTAAAACTGGCCCCAAAACCCTGACATTGAAATGGATGTTTGTGCGTCAGGGCCAGAGATGCCTGCTGTGAGAGGGTGCTGCGGTGGGTCGGGTGGGGTGAAGGGGACAAATCACAGCTTACCCTGTGCACGTCCTGTGTTAGATGTCACATACGTGAGTATTTAATGGAATGAGTGGGTTTGCTGAGTCCCAGCTGGAGGGAGAGAGCGTCTTGCTGTTCTGAGTGGTGTCACCTCAGCTCTCCCTGGCTCAGACGTACCATCTGTTTCTCGAGGCAGCACCAGGTGCTGGGCTCCCTCCCCGGGCTTGGGGGCAGTGCCGGCCACAGGTCCCCATGCCAGCCCCCGTGCGGAGGGCCAGGTCTTATTTTGCCTGAAGTGTTCTTTTCCCATGGTCAGGGTTGCCACTGGTTGAACCCGAAACATCAGAGAGGAGAAGCCTGCTGCTCTTGGAGCCAGGCCGTGGCACTCTGCCCTGCCACCCCGCACTGCTCTCCCGGGCTGGGCAAGCGGGAGAGGTGGGTCGCATGTGCGTCCTGACCCAGCTGTGCTTCCCTCCTCAGTATGACGAGCATGTGATCAGCCCAAAGGAGTTTGTGCACCTGGCTGGCAAGTCCACCCTGAAGGACTGGAAGAGGGCCATCCGGATGAACGGCATCATGCTCAGGTGGGCGTCTGCGAGAGCGAGCCCTCCGCAGTGGAGTGCAAGTGACCGCGCCAGGTGTCCTTCTATGGCTTTTTTGTTGGTTTTTAATAAGATGAGGCACATTCTGAACAGGAGAGCTGACCGTGTCCCCTGCAGCGCAGCTGACCCAGCTGACCGCACCTGCCACGGCCCTGCAGGCATGTGGTCTCATTCTGATGTCCTCACACGGCCTCCCTTTGCATCCTGCATCTCCCACCGCAGCCACTAAACCCAGGGGTGCCTGGGCAGGGGCCTAGGTCTCTCACCTGGGGTGGGGTGGTGTGTCTGGCCACTTGTCCCTTCCTGGCACGGCCGGTCTGCCTGCTGAGGGTCTCACCCAGACTACGTCTAGTTTGCTGGCCACACATCCGTCTTCTGGACATTCTCCACCTTTTGTGGCAATACTGCTTTCAGGGTACAGGACAGTGGGTCCCAGAGGGCCTTAGTCTAGATCCCTGACCTTTCCTGTCATCAGGTCAGGGGTGCTGGGTTGGTGCCCCGTCTCTGGCTGCTGATGGTGGTGTCCTCTTGGTCAGGTGCCCACTTACTCCTCATAGATCTCGTTTTCCCTTTGAGATTAATCAGGAATTTGTAGAAAGGTTGGGGCTGGCTCTCCGCTCCCTTGCCGACATGAAATCCCAGAATAGAGACGGATTTGTGCCTCTGTCTCTCCACGGGCAGCGTCCATCCCAAGGGTCCTGTCGCTTGTTTTCCTGGGCTGATTCTCAAGCCGATGTGAAGGCCATGTCTGCTCTGCTAGCCCTCCCTGGGTGTGTGTGACCTGTCCCCAGTGGCCTTCTGTCCCTTTCCCGTCACTCGTGAAACAGGAATGGTGATGCCCCTTCTGAGAAGCCTGAGGACAGACTAGGCTTTTAAGTTCACACGCCCAGAATGTCAGTCCCAGTCTTCACGTTTTCGGATTTCCTGCTTTGGTGGTAACAACTCACCCCTCCTGGTGAAGCAGAGGGCACCTCTCTCTGGTGGTCCCCACCCCACCCCTGTGTTCACTCCGTGGCCCCCCCTGCCGGCCAGTCCAGAGATGGCTGCTGTTTCTGATGGTGTCTGGCAAGGCTGGACCGGGTCACTTTGCTGCTAAAGGGGCTGCTCTCCTCTATGTGGTTATTCCCGGGAGATGTGGCTTTGTGCTGTCCTTGGGTGTGGGTTTGCTGCCCAGAGGAGTGCCTACGGCCCTGTGGTGAGGCCTGGGTCTCGGTCCTGTTCACTGTCACCGTGAACCACAGCCTGGGCTTGAAGTGGCCAGATGCCCACGGCCAGAGACCCAGCCGGCCTGCTGATACCTGTGCTTCTAGAGCATGCTTGGCACCCTTGCAGTTGGCTGGGTCCCATCCTGCCGTGCTCATGGCTCCTAAGCCCCACCCATTAAACGTGCTCCTGACTTTCTAGAAAGTGTTTTGGTGGCTTAGCTGTGAGAAGGCAACTGGCTGTTTCCTTGGAGGAGCACGCAGGGGAGGTGCACTGTGGGTCAGCTGCTCACCTGGAGGTCAGTGCAGGCACACCGTGCAGAGGCCCCATCAAGCCCCCCGACCCTGTCACAGGTTGAGGGGGGTGAGTTGAGGTGTTCCCAGGGTTAAACCCAGGCCCTCCAGGGATCCCTGGGTGGCGCAGCGGTTTGGTGCCTGCCTTTGGCCCAGGGCACGATCCTGGAGACCCGGGATCGAGTCCCACGTCGGGCTCCCGGTGCATGGAGCCTGCTTCTCCCTCTGCCTATGTCTCTGCCTCTCTCTCTCTGATTTATTTAATCATAAATTAAAAAAAAAAAAAAAACCCAGGCCCTCCAGAGAGGCTGTAATAAAGGGCCTCCCTGGGAGGGTGATCCTGGCAGGTGAGGGACGTGCCGTGCCCCCTGCTGCAGTCGAGGATGGGAAACGAGCCACCTTGAGTGTGTAGCCAGAAGCCAGAGGCACCAGCACCGTCCTGTGTTGCTGTACACACAGGGCCGGGCTGCTCCGGAGGGTTTCTCATCCCCCTCTGCCTCACGGTCACCTTGTGGGTGCGCCGTCAGGCTCTTCTGTTAGCCGGGGGTCTGCTCACCTGCGGCTGGCAGGCGGCGGAACATCCCCGGAGGGCTCAGGGCGTGACCAGCATCCCTGGGACAACTGCCTGCCAGCACCCTCCTTTGTCCTGGCCACTAGCCATGTGATTGCGGTCCCCATGGACTTCTGACTTGTGCTGGCAGCTGGAGGTCCCACACTGGCCTAGGGAGCCCTGGCTGGCGCTGTCACAGCCTGTCTGGAGCCCGAGGGGCACCCAGCTCCCGGCCCGTGGTTGGCCACTTTGCAGCTGCCACCTCCCCAGGGACCTGCCACCAGGCCAGCCCTTCCTTGCCCTGCCATCAGGACCTGAGGATGCTGGAGTGGGGGGAAGGGAGGGGAGCGAGGTACCTTGAGGTCCACCCGCACCCACTGGTTCTCTGGACGTGTCCTCCGTCCCTGGTCTCCTTTGCCACAGGAAGATCATGGACTCTGGGGAGCTGGACTTCTATCAGCACGACAAGGTCTGCTCCAACACCTGCCGCAGCACCAAGATCGATCTCTCAGGCGCCCGCGTGTCCCTGAGCAGCCCCACCTCGGCCGAGTACATTCCCCTCACACCTGCCACGGCTGATGGTACGTGCTGGCTTGGAGCCTTTGCTCTCACCGGGGCTTGAGCCTTCCCACTCCAGCTACAGCCATGGGGTGGGCCTTTGCACACCACTCGTGGAGCCTGGCCTCCCGCCCTGGTCCTGTGGTGTCCACCACCGCCACCTTCTTTGTGGAGAGTCTAGCTCGATTGTTATTGTCGTTGACAGGGAAGATTCGGGTACTTTTTCTTAGTCATTTTTAACGTAAACTGTTATAATTTGTGAGTAGAGAAGTGTAGAAGGAAGGTTAGTGCAGACGTCCAGTGACCATCACCAGCTCCGACTCACTCAGGGACGCCACCCATGTGGCGGACGTGGGCTCCTCTCAGCCCCGGGGCTGAGCTGTGTCGCAGGCCCGCGCTGCCTGTAGCACCCGGTGCTCAGCCCACGTGCTGGTACCTCCTGGCTTTCGGCTGACCTACCCTCCATATCCTTCCACGATGACGCCTGTGGCTGTGGCTGGTAGATGCGCATGTTCCCAGGAAGCCTTCCAGCTTTTAGAAAGAAATTCTTTTTAAAACTGCAGTTAGGGATCCCTGGGTGGCGCAGCGGTTTGGCGCCTGCCTTTGGCCCAGGGCGCGATCCTGGACACCCGGGATCGAATCCCACGTCAGGCTCCCGGTGCATGGAGCCTGCTTCTCCCTCTGCCTGTGTCTCTGCCTCTCTCTCTCTCTCTGTGTGACTATAATAAAAAAAACAACAACAACAACAACAAAAAAAAACTGCAGTTAGAGGGACGCCTGGATGGCTCAGCGGTTTAGCACCTGCTTTTGGCCCAGGGCGTGGTTCCAGGGTCCCAGGATCGAGTCCCATGTTGGGCTCCCTGCGTGGAGCCTGCTCCCTCTGCCTTCTCTGCCTCTCTCTCTCTCTCTCTCTCTCTCTGTGTGTCTCTCATAAATAAATAAATAAAACCTTAAAAAAAAGTAAAAAATAAAACTGCAGTTAGAGCAAATTCGGTCCTTGGTCCTGCTGGTAACTTGGAGGTGGTGCATTTCCAGTGATGTCACCTGAACTAACCTGACTATACCTGTCAGTCCATGGGGCCAGGGACTGTCCTTGTCACTGGCCAGACGGTGGCCAGTGGAGGGGTCCTGGGAGGATGGGGGAGAGTCTCAGGCACAACAGCGAGGTTCCACCGTAGCCTCCAGCTCCGCTCCTGCACTCCGCCGGCACGGGCTGGCTGGCCGAACTTCAGAGCCCCTCCTGGAAACTCCAGGAACACAGTTGCCGGTAGTCAGACGAGCCGGCTGCTCTTTTGTCAGCTCTCCTCATCCGTTGGTTACAGTTTGCAGTGATGTGGGGCCTTGGGGCCTGGGCTTCTTTCTGGGCCAAAGCCCCAGGCTGGGGCCTGGTCTGGCTCCTTGGAAGGCACAGCGCAGTGTGGGGAGGGCCTGGGTCACCCCAAAGCCCTCTCTGCACCCCCAGTGGGCCGTAGCTTTCGTGAGAATAGGGCTGACACCGGGTTATGGGTCCAGACCCCCTGCTCCGCCATGAGAGTCCGCCTGGGACGACGGGTCTCCAGTCTCCAAGAAGGGACCAGGCTTTGAGCGCTCCAGTCAGCACTCACCACGTCCGGTGAAGGCCACATCAGGTTTAGGATTTAGCTCTTTGAACGCTGTCACGTCTCGACGGTCTGGACGAGGCTGTGTGTTCCTTTACTTAGCTACGTGCGGTCTGCTCAGCCAGAGTTCTCAGGGAACATCTTGCCAGTTGTGTAGTTAGTGAAAGATTTTGTGTCACCTAGACTATGGAGAAGATGTGTTTTTGCCCCGAATTATTCTAAGCACATAGCGTTTTTCAGCACGACGTCGTTGGTCGTAGGAGGCCCGTGTGAGGCTGGGGAGCTTACGCAGATGTTAGGCAGTCGCAGGCTTGTGCCTCAGCGGGGTCTGTGTGGAGCCAGGCCTCCATCAGAAGCAGCCTCAGCGGCCAGGTGCCCGCTGTGTCCGCAGCTGTGCGGGCACCAGAGCGGAACCGGGGCGTGAGCCTGAGCGGACGGCGTAGGTCCCTGATCTCGGGAGGCGGCGCTGGCACACGCGAGGTCAGGGCGCTGTGGACCTAGCGGAGGTCGCGGGGAAGGGGCAGTCCGGGTGCTGGCCTTGCGGTCCGAGGAGTGTGCGGGCAGGTTGGAAGCGCCTGGAGACGAGTGCAGTGGTGGGAATTTGTCGAGGCTGGTGGTGGCGTCAGGGAGACTCCGTTCTTTCTCCTTCATGTGTGTTTGATGATGTGTGCGGTTCAGAAGCTTAAAAATAGGTGTACCTCAGAGCTATGAACCTGTTGACTGCCCTGGTACACGTGTGCTTGTGGATTTTATAAAAACTGGTGCAAAGGGGCAGCCCTGGTGGCCCAGGGATTTAGCACCGCCTTCAGCCCAGGGCGTGATCCTGGGGATCCGGGATGGGTCCCGTGTCGGGCTCCCTGCATGGAGCCTGCTTCTCCCTCCTCCCTCTGCCTGTGTCTCTGCCTCTCGCTCTCTCTGTGTCTCTCGTGAATAAATAAAATCTTAAAAAAAAAAAATTGGTGCAAAGGAGAGCTTTAGAGCCCGTGTTGGGATGGTGGGTTGGGAGGGTTGCTCGCTGGCTGGCGAGGCTCATGGTGGCCGTGTCTGGGTTGCAGTGAACGGGTCTCCCGCCACCATCACCATAGAGACCTGTGAGGATCCTGGCGACTGGACCACGGCCATCGGAGGTACCAGTCCTTCTGGTTGGGCTGCTTGGGGGTGAGGGGCGGGATGTGCTGGGTGGCCCTGGGCAGGCTGCAGGCAGGCCTGGGGGGCTTCCCGGAGGAAGTGCCAGTGCGGCGGTGGAGCTCCACCCATGCAGACCTGTGCACGCTGGCCCCCAGCCCCAGGCCTCCTGGCAGCTCTGCTCCGGCCTGCGGCGAGAAGCCTGCCGTGGTTGCTTCTTCCTGCCCTCTGAGCCCCCCTGCCCCTCACAGACGACACGTTCTCCTTCTGGCGAGGCCTCAAGGACGCAGGCCTGCTGGACGAGGTCATACAGGAGTTCCACCAGGAGCTGATGGAGACCATGAAAGGCCTGCAGCAGCGGGTCCAGGACCCCCCCCTGCAGCTCCGAGGTGAGAGGCTCTGTGTGCCCGGCACCACCCTCCCCCCGCTCCCCGGCTGCCCCTCCTGCCCTGCCATGCCCCTGTAGACTCAGGACCCGGCTGGGCCTGGTTCAGCTCTGGTGGCGGAAGGGGGCGGAGCAGAGGCAGGCGGCCGGCCCCCTGGGTCACTGTGTCCGCGGGACGTCTCTGTGGGGGCCGTTCTCACCGTGTGCTCGCGCCTTCAAGATGCCGTCCTCCTCAACAACATCGTGCAGAACTTCGGCATGCTGGACTTGGTGAAGAAGGTGCTGGCCAGCCACAAGTGCCAGATGGACCGCTCTCGGGAGCAGTACGCCCGAGACCTGGCAGGTACGTCGGGTGGCCAGGGCCTCCCTGGGCCCAGTGCTCCCGTGGCCGTCCCTGGTCACTGCCTGGTGGGACAGCTGCTCCTGAGAGAGCACAGGAGGCACAGTCTGGAGGGGGGAGGACCAGGAGAGCCTAGCCTAGCGCGTCTCACGGGGAAGCCAACACGCAGGGCCTAGGTGGCCCGCCCTCGGCTCCCCTGCGACTGTTTACAGGAGAAAAGTGGGAGAGGTGAGGCTGTGCCACTGGGGCCCCCAGAGTCACTCTCTGACGTGTGTGTTTCTCCTTCCTGGCGCTCCCAGGGCGCTCGTGTGCAGCAGATGGCTCACGTGTGTGGTTTTGACCTATTTTGTATCTTCATGCTTCACAAAAGCAACTTTCTGTGCAGATTCTAGAAAGATCAGAAAGTTAGAATGGGGAAGGTCTGTCCTCGTCTGGCAGCTTAGAGGCCGCCTTTGAGATGACATTTCTGCTTTCTCGGAGGGGCAGTCAGCACAGGCACCGCAGAGAGTGTCACTGGGGGGAGATGGGGTGGGACAGGGACAGAGCATCACTGGTCAGGGTACATGTGTTTCCCTCCCTGTGTCCGCACTGGCCTCTGTCCCCCCCCCCCCACACCTGACTCCTCCTCCCCACAGTGATGCTCTGTCCCATGTCCCCCATCCGCCCATGCAGTGACGCTCTGTCCCCCATGTCCCCCTGTCCTTGCAGTGATGCTCTGTCCGTGTCCCCCCCCACAGTGACGCTCTGTCCCCCATGTCCCCCTGTCCCCACCGTGACGCTCTGTCCCATGTCCCCGTAGCCGCAGTGATGCTCTGTCCTGTGTCCCCCTCCCTGCAGTAACACTCTGTCCCGTGTCCCCCTGTCCCCACAGTGAAGCTCTGTCCCCCATGTCCCCCTGTTGCCGCAGTGATGCTCTGTCCCGTGTCCCCCCCACAGTGATGCTCTGTCCCCCCGCCCCTCCCAGTGACACTCTGCCCCTGTCCGCCCACAGCCCTAGAGCAGCAGTGTGACGAGCACCGCCGTCGGGCCAAGGAACTCAAGCACAAATCTCAGCACCTCAGCAACGTGCTCATGACGCTGACCCCCGTCTCCCTGCCACCCCCCACGAAGCGGCCCCGGCTGGCAAGGGCCACGTCAGGGCCGGCTGCCATCGCCTCGCAGGTGCTCACCCAGTCTGCCCAGATCGCCCTCAGCCCCGGCGTGCCCGTCTCCCAGCTGACTGGCGTGCCACTCGGCAAAGTGGTGTCCACCCTGCCGTCCCCCGTGCTGGGCAAGGGACCCCCCCAGGCTGCTTCCGCCAGCTCTCCAGCCTCGCCCCTGCTCGGGGGCTACACAGTGCTGGCCTCGTCGGGCACCACCTTTCCTAGCACCGTGGAGATCCACCCGGACGCGTCCAGCCTCACAGTCCTGAGCACAGCCGCCATGCAGGACGGCAGCACTGTGGTCAAGGTGGTGAGCCCCCTGCAGCTGCTCACCTTGCCGGGCCTGGGCCCCACCCTGCAGAACGTGGCCCAGGTGTCACCTGGGGGTAGCACCATCGTGACAGTGCCCACGGGGGCCGTCGAGAGTGCCGTGGCCGCCTCGGGGCCTGAGGAGCACACGGCCACCATTGAGGTGGCCGCCATGGCGGAGGGCCACGAGCACAAGTAGACGCTGGTGGAGGGCGAGGCCCCTCGTGGGCACAGGGCTGGCCGCCTCTCCTCAAGCCCCGGCCGGCCGGGAGCACGGCACCGCCGCCCCGCGGGTCACGTCGGGCTGAACCAAAGAGAGGGAACACCAAACAGACGGAAGAGAAAGGGATCGCCAGCGACAGGCCTGTGCGGTCAGCCTCCACCTCGAACTTCCTCCCCCTTTTCTTAGGAAATACATTCTTCCATCTGTTGCTTATTGATACTGTTTACACGTTGGGCCTGATGAGGAGCCAGGCAGAGAGGACGAGGAGGCACCGCCGGGGAGCAGGGCGCGGACCCCGTGGGTGCGAGGGGCCCCCGGGGGGGGGTATCACGAACACAAGTCTTGGGAACCGTCCCCAAGTGTGGAAACCCATGGATCCTATGGATTTGGTTTCTTCCCACAGTTTTCTGTAGGTTTAGCGGGTCCCGGCACCCTGATCTCCCGTCTCTGGAGCGGGCGCCGTGCTGCTGCAGGTCCACACGCGGCCCTGGGCAGGGGCGCCTGGGCACCCGGGGCTGGAGTGCCACCCCCAGGGCACCCGCCTGAGCAGAGGGCCCAGAGGCCCCAGCAGCTGAGTTTGCCGTCTGCCCACCTCCCTCCGCCCTGCAGGCGCTCGGGCCCCCCGGGGGGCCCCTGCACACGCGCCGTGGGTGTTTTTAAGTGAATTATTAGTAGGCTTCTAGGAAGAGTCAGATTTCTAGCATTTTCATCCTAAGCAATGCTGAGTGCCTAGGCTTCCTGCATCGCTCTGGGCTCCAGAGTGCTCAGTACGAGGCAGCTGTGGGCGCCGCCCCGGGGCGACTGCGCTGGTGGTTCCCGCTGCTCCGGCGGTCAGCACTCGCCCGGCGGGCCGCCCGGAGGAGGGTGGCGGTGACGGTGGTGCGCCCCTGCGGCTTTGGTTCCGGGGGTGCGGGTGCGAACACAGCAAGACAGGAACCGAGGAGGGGCTGCATGGGGCGAGGTGCTCCCGCCTTTGGGGAACTCGTCATCCACCCCGTGCTCAGCCTGCTGGCGGGGCCGCCGTGACAGCTTTAGCCCCTGGCCCTCCGGGACCCCCACCCAGGGGTGGAGGTGCACCCTGCTGGCTGGCGCTGGTGCCCGAGGGCGTGTGGGGTGGCAGTTGGGTGGTCTGGACCAGGGTCTGTCACGGCGGGGCCACCCGGGGGCCATGCGCAGGTCTGCTTGTGGACCCAGGAGGAAGAGCAGCAGGGGTCCCAGGGCCCGCCCGAGCCCTTGAGTGGACGTCCCCGCGGCCACGCTTCCCCTGGCGGCCAGTTCAGTTGCCTGCGGAAGACCCTTCTCTGCCGGAAGGGGAGGGGGCTCCAGCGCAGCCACTGCCCTACTTTGTGCTTCGAAGGGAACTGGGTTGTCTGTCTGTCCTTCCATCCCAGGTGCCCCACACCTCCCCGAGTCTCCCAGGCGCTCCTTCCTGTTTTCTTTCTGTCACATACTTGTTTGCCGTGGTCACGGGTCAGCTGGTTTCAGCACGGTGTTTACCTGCTGGTTACGGAGTCCCGATGCCTGTGGCAGCGTGACCGCGGGGTGGGCGCGTCCTGTCCTGTCCTGTGCGTCTGCACCAGCTCGGGCAGTGCGAGAAAGCACATCTTGCCCTTGGGGCCTTTGTCAAAGTCAGACAAGCGGCCCCTTTGAAGCCGCCGCCCCGCCGGCAGTCAGACCGCAGGGCTGGAGGGAAGTGCACATCCGAGCCATAGCACGGAAGCCGCAGCTTCAGAAATAACTGCAGCCCCTCCCTCCACCTGGGCGGGGGGCGGGGGGACACCTGTGCCTGGCAGGGCCCCGAGTCCCGGCTGTCGGGGGGCCGCGGGGGCCGCCTGCACCCCTCCAGTCCCCGGGCGGGACCGCGGGCTGCTTCTGGGGAGCAGGACTGGACTTGGTTTCTCTCACGGCTGCCGGCCCAGAGGCAGCCTGGGGAAGGGAAGCATCCGGGTTCTACTTTGTATGTTTTGCAAGTATCTGCTTGGTACTTTGATTTACAGTAAAAACATTTTTCGTAACGTGTGTCTGAGTCTTGTGATGAGAGCTCATGGAGGGGGTCACGGTGGTGCAGGTGCGTGTCCCGCGCAGACGGCGCTCAGGCCATGCCACCTGCCCTGGGAGACTGTGGTCGGGGCCCAGGCCCTCCCTCCCTGTGTCCCTGAGGTCACCGGTGTTGTCGTGTCGGCACCATCCCCACCCCCAGGAGGCCAGCAGAGTGTGTGCACGTCTTCACCCCAGAGGTGGTGCGTGCTTACCACAGGCTGCAGGTGACACGAGGGGTTCCCGCGGTGGGCATGCAGTGGACGGCCTGACCCCCCTCTCACACAGGGGAGGAGGTTGAGCTACTTGGCAGGAGAGGGTGGCACAGCCTGGCTGGGAGCAGGCTGCCTGCCCCTGGTGGGGAGCTGCCGCCAGGACCGAGAAGCATCAGGGGTGACCCCCACGGGCAGCCGGGGGGCCTGTGTGGGCCCCGGGAGCAGGACATCGTCTGCAGGGGGTTTGCGGGCTCTGTTGTACCCTCCACCTCTTGCCCGCCGTAGCCCCTTCTGGGGCTCCCTTGACCACCAGACGCCTGCTGCGGTGCTCTGAAGACTCCCCACTCCTCTCAGGCCCCGCATCCAGGGGTCCCCTCGCCCTTGTTGGTGAAGTGTGTGGGGAGCCCCTGCCGCTGTCCTCCCTGTGTGGAGACCCCCCCCCCAGCAACCGCCAGCTCAGGAGCACCGCAAGCCCCGACGCGGCCGCTCCCCACCCCTGCGTCCTCGTCCTCGGCTGTGGAGCAGCGGGTAGTGGGGCCTGCCCTGGGGACGTCCGGGAGCTGGGCCTGTGAAGCTGGTGGTCTATGTCCTGTGGCCTAGGGGGCCACCCAACAGGAAGGGTCGGGAGGGAAAGCGGTCACGGGGGTACTAACGAGGAGCACAGCCCTCTCCGGGGGCGGAGGGGACGAGAGGGAGTCCAGGTAGTGTCCGTGCTCGGGCGACCTGGAGAGGCCATCGCTGGAAGGTGGGCAGCAGGGTCACTGCTGGTGTCACAGCACCTGCGGATTTGGACAAACATGAAGACGTGTTTCACCCGATCATCCGGCCTGAGGCCCTCTGAGCCACAGAGGGGCCACTCGTAGGAAAAGCAGCACTTTGGAAACTCTGGTTGTGATGCTGGTCAAAAAAGCTTGAAGACCACTCTGTGCTGGATCCCCTCTTTCATTAAGTCGTGTTCCTATATCTATTTATTTTGTGGGTGTTTTTTTTTCTCCTAAATTCTAGATCGTCTGAAGTTAATACTGCTATGTCAGCGTTGACTTATTTATGTTTGGTTGGTAGATGCCTGGCGTACCTGTTTCCTTTTTTATTTTTGACTGTATTAGGCTTTTGCGTTTGGGTGCATCTCTGGCATCTCTGACTTTCCTTCTTTTTTTTTTTTTTTTTTTTTTTTTTTCTGACTTTCCTTCTTTCAAAATCCTCTCTCAGATTCTCAATCTCTTGATAGAATGTAGTCCTTTTACATTTATTGTACTGATGTGTTTGGGTTCAGGTCTCTTACCAAGTTGACTAGGGGCTGAAGTGTTTGTGACGAGTTGCCTTGTGCTCTTCTGCTTTCCTCCCTTTTTCCCTAGCGTGTGGGTCGCTCAGCTCTCTTCTGCCTGATGGCTTTACACCATGTCCGCAGATTCTATGACACTCGTCCCACGGAAGGTGGAGGTGGACCTCCCTCCCTTTGCTGTGAGCTGGCCTTAGTGACTCACGTTTAACGACCGGGACGAGGCAAAGGTCATCCAGGGCCGTGACTTCTGGGGCTGGGCCAGGGATGGGCAACGGTAGATCCACCTTCCGTTTTCCGTGTCTCAGAATGCGGCTGGTCTGCAGCATGGGGGGCCAGGCTGGAGAGACCACGTAAGATAGAGGCAGCCTCAAGGAGCCCCCGCGCTCCCAGCCGTGGCCCACGTGCCAGACGTGGAGTGAGGGGTCTCGGATGACCCCAACCACGGAACAGGAGTCTTTGGGCCGACGCTCTGGACCCTGGAGCTGGCCCCGTGCCAGTTCCAACCCACAGACCTCAGGAGCGTAATACATGGTGGGTTGATTTCAGTGAGTTTTGGGGTCCCTTGTCAGGCACCCATATAACATCCTGGGACATACTTGTGTTCATCAGCTTCTCCATCTGAGCCACGTCTGGGTCCTACTCTCTGTTTGGTGGCCTGGGGAGGGGGCTGTCCCCTGGTTTCCTGTCTGCTGGAACAGCTTAGCTGGACACTCATCTGCAAGACAGTTTTGCTGTGGCCTCAGCCAGGCCCTGTGGTTTCCAGATGAGACTCTACGTGACCGTTCTGTGCTTTGGGAGCCTGCACCACGAGGGCGGGATGAGTCCGTAATTCTCTGACCTTGTGATCATTTCTCTTTCTTGAGCTTCATCTACATGGAGTCATGCGCTAAGTATTCTCTCAGGCCAGGATGCTTTTGCTCAACAGAACATCCCTCGGATCCATCCACGCTCTCGTGAGCGTCGGCAATGCTGTGGCTTCCTGAGTGGAGTGTCATTGTACACACGCCAGAATTTGTTTATCCAGTGGCCTGATTGTGAACATTTGCATTGTCTCCAGATTTTGGTTACAATGAACCCACAGGCCCAAGGACCAGGACAGCCACCAGCCCCTGCAACCGCAGGAGGAGCTCCGCTGACCAGGCCTCGCCAGGAATGAAGATGCAGGGCGCCCGCAGGGCAGGTGGTGGAGCATCCAGCTGCTGGTTTTAGCTTAGGTCCTGATCTCAAGGTCATGAGATGGAGCCCGGGGTCAGGCTACGTGCTGGGCGTGGAGTCTGCTTGAGATTTTCTCCCTCAGCCTGTCCTCACTTGTCCGCTCTCTGTCTCTGAAAGAAGAAGGAAGGGGAAGAAGCAGGGGAAGGAGCAGGAGCAGCATGTTGCTCTCTCTTGGGTAGACACCTGTGAGCTCATCTAACTTTATCAGAAACCACCAAACTGGGATCCCTGGGTGGCTCAGCGGTTTAGTGCCTTCCTTTGGCCCAGGGCGTGATCCTGGGGTCTTGGGATCGAGTCCCGCATCCGGCTCCCTGCTTCTCCCTCTGCCTGTCTCTGCCTCTCTCTCTCTCTGTCTGTCTCTCATGGGTAAATGAATAAAATCTTTAAAAAAAAAAAAAAAAAAGGAAGAAGAAACCACCAAACTGTTTTCCAAGTCTTCTCAGAGTCAGCCGCTCTTCTGTAGTCTGAGTGGCATCTCACTTAATCTGCATTTCCCTGGTGATGTCGGGCACTTTTTTAAAAAAAAGATTTTAGGGATCCCTGGGTGGCGCAGCGGTTTAGCGCCTGCCTTTGGCCCAGGGCGCGATCCTGGAGACCCAGGATCGAATCCCACGTCGGGCTCCCGGTGCATGGAGCCTGCTTCTCCCTCTGCCTGTGTCTCTGCCTCTCTCTCTCACTGTGTGCCTATCATAAATAAATAATAAAAAAAAAAAAAAAAGATTTTATTAATTTATTGGAGAGAGATTAAGAGCACAGCAGGGGGAGGGTCAGAGGCAGAGGGAGAAGCAGGCTCCCCACTGAGCAAGGAGCCGGACCAGGACTCACTCGACCCCAGGACCCTGGGACCATGACCTGAGCTGAAGGCATGTTGGGCCCCTTTTTAACGGGCTTGTGGTCATTTGCATATTTTCTTGTATGAAGCATGTGTTCAAATATTTGTTCATTTTTTAAAAGAATGCTTTAAAAATACTGAGTTTTTAAGATTAAGAAAAATAATCTGCATAGAGCTCTTCATCAGGTATGTGTATTTTGAATATTTTCCTTCAGCCCGTGTCTTGCTTTTTCATGTTTCTCACTGGTGTCTTTGAAGAACAGAGATTTTTGATTATTCATGAAATGCAGTTTATCAACTTTTTTTTTGAAAGGGAATTTTTTTTTTTATAGATTTTATATATTCATGTGACACACACACACACACACACAGAGAAGCAGGCTCCATGCAGGGAGCCCGATGCGGGACTCGATCCCAGGACCAGGATCACGCCCTGGGCTGAAGACGGCCCTAAACCGCTGAGCCACCAGGGCTGCCCCAACTTTTTCTTTTATATGAGCGCTTCTCATGTTCCTTTAAAGAAGTATTTGCCTACCCGGAGGCTGTGGTGATTTCTTCTGTTCTCTTCTAGAAGCCTTAGTGTCGGGCCCTGACACTGAAGGGATCCACGCGGAGTGAGTGTGGTGTGACGGAGGGCTGGGGTCCACTCCGTCCTCGGCAGAGCCGTCCCTGCCCTGGTGCCGTTGGAGAAGACGGGCTGCGGGTCAGGCCTGGGCGCTCTCCTGACCTTTGCAGGTGGACCGGGCCAGCATCCCACGGTTCTGGATGGTTCTGGATGGCGGGCGACTTCCTGCGGCTCCGCAGCCTGCCCAGCGCCTGCCATGCAATCAGCCTTCCTTGTCCTGAACTTTCTCTTTACACGACCAAGCCAGGTCCTGGAGGCAACGGGTGGGGGTGGCTGGGGACTGGACTTTGCCTGGGAGGGGACAGGGCGAGCTGGCTGCGAGCTGAGGAGGGAGGCCCAGAGGCCAGGTGTGTGGCCTGGAGGAGACCCAGGGCTCTGGCCCCCCGACCCGCATCCTGAGCCGGGGCTTCAGCTCTGCCCCCAATGGGTAGGAGGTGGAGGCAGGTACAGCCGCCAAGGGAGCACACCAGGTGTCCAGCCGAGGGGAGGGGTCCGGCGCCGGGATCTAAGGCAGGTGTGTGACGTCCCCAGAGGCCAGTCCTCCAACAGGAGCGGCTCCTCCCTTGCAGGGCTTGCCGGCACGCCCTCCACCTGCGGGGCGGCGCCCTGCCCCCAACCGGTGACCCTAGAGGACCCGGTGGGGAGGAGTCTGACTTGTGCGCTCTGTGCCAGGCTGGCCAGCTCCTCCCCCACATCGGGGGCTCGGGGGCTGTCCTCAGTCTTCACCACGGCCATCCTCGTCACTCTGCACAGCTCACTCTCAGGGGCTCCAGGAAGGGTTCCAGGCTCGAGGTGGGGGTGCACGGAGGGCGGCGCAGGGCAGCCGCACGGTCGGGTGGGGGCGGGGAGAGCAGCTGGGACAAAGAGCTGTGTAGACCTTTCCTGGGATGAGACCTCCCCCTCCCCTGCCCCCAGGTCAGGTGGGATGAGGGCCGCTCCACAGACCCTCCAGGCTGTGCCCTGGGAGCCTCCCACTCCTAGACTCAAAGGCCAGGGTGTGACCTCCTGGCTGGGTGGGTCCCTGGGAGGTCCCTGGGGGCCATACCTGGGTATTCAAATTCTCTTTAGGTGGGTCTGAAGGATTACCTGAGACCAGACGGGGTAATGTGAAGCCCGGGCCGGACCACGGCCCCGCAGTGGGACCTCCACAAGCCCAAGTGGTGTCTGTAGGGGCATCCGGGGCTTTCCTGAAGTTCTGGCAACAGCAGAGGGCCGCGGACGGCGAGGGCCGAGCTTTATCCACTAGGAGATCCTCTGTGTGGGGAAGGCCTGGTTAACTGGGGGAGGTGTTGGGTGGACGTCTTATTTATTTTTAATGTGATGTGATTTCAAACAAACTTAGGCTAAAGTTGCAAACATAGTGCAAAGCACTTCTATGTCCTCCATCTAGATTCACCAATTTTTTAAAAATTTTTATTTATTTATGATAGTCACAGAGAGAGAGAGAGGCAGAGACATAGGCAGAGGGAGAAGCAGGCTCCATGCACCCGGAGCCCGACGTGGGATTCGATCCCGGGTCTCCAGGATAGCGCCCTGGGCCAAAGGCAGGCGCTAAACCGCTGCGCCACCCAGGGATCCCTAGATTCACCAATTTCTGACATCTGTCCCGCTTGGTTTATTATATAAATAAACTTATGTCTGAGCCCTCTGGGAGCACGTTGCAGACGTCAGGCCCTTTACCCTTGACCCCTGACGTCAGGCCCTTTACCCTTGACCCCTGACTTCGTAGTGTCTGCTTCCTAAGAAGGTGTACTTTGTCACTCATTAAACCAGGAGACTTGGGCGGTTGCTCACATCCACGTTTCCCCTTTAACGATGCCTCCTAATTCGATATATACGCACGTGCGGTTTTTAGTGTGAGAATCTGCGGTGCCCCGGCCTCTCCTGGTCTTTGATGACCCGGACGGTTTTGCAGGGGGTGTCATTTAGTAGAGTCTGTGATGGTTCCTTGTGAATTTTTTTTTTTTAAGATTTTATTCATTCATTCCTGAGAGAGACAGAGGCAGAGACCCAGGCAGGGGGAGAAGCAGGCTCCCTGCGGGGAGCCCGATGCAGGACTCGATCCCGGGACCCCAGGGTCACGCCCTGAGCCCAAAGCAGATGCTCAACCGCTGAGGCTGAGCCGCCCAGGCGCCCGCCTGATTGATAAGAGGTTTTGCATTTTGGGCTGGAAATTCAGGGAGGGGCTGTGTCCTCCAGGCGCCGTGCCCCGTGCGAGAGTGTCTGCCTTGTGGGGGTGATGAGCCCTGATCCCAAGGCCGGGAGACGTCTGACCGCTTGTCCGTGGCAAGCACGAGGGGTCCAGGACGCCTGGACCCCCGGGAGGATGGGCTGCCCATCTGTCCATCTGGGGGCGGCAAGAGGAGAAGGTGTGGGCCCAGCATCGAGTGACGTGCCTGCCTGGCGCTCCGGGAAGAAGCCGAAGAGGCCAGGACGGCGTGAGTGCGAGCGTCCACGTCCGGGAGGAGCCCTGCGCCAGATGACCGCGTGGGCCCCATCAGCGCCGGGAGGAGCTGCAAAGCCCAAAGGTGAGGGCCGGGCCGGCGGAGAACCGCGGAGAACCGGCGCTCTGCACGCCTTCACCATCCAGGGCACGGCGCCTCTTACCCTCCGCCTTCCTATTTCAGTGAGGATCGCGAGCCCTTAGTATAAACTCAGGCCTACGAGAAAGGAGAGGGCAAAAGCCTTCCTCCCGCCCCGGCCACGCAGTTGGCTTCTGGTTCTTCTGATTCTGTAGCTGAAGTTCGAGCTCGTGCACGCGCACTCTCTCTTTATCTTTCTTTTTTTTTTTTTTTTTTTTTAGTGAGAGGGGGAAAGAGGGTGGGGGAGGCAGAGGGAGAGTCTTAAGCAGGGCAGGGCTCGATCCCATGACCCTGAGACCATGAGCTGAACTGAAATCAACGGTCAGCTACTCACCCAACTCAGGTGCCCCTGAACTTTATATGCTTTTCCTTTTTTTTTTTTTTTTTGAACCCAAGGTGCAGGGGCGCCTGGGGGCCTCAGTGGTTGAGCATCTGCCTTCAGCCCAGGGCGTGACCCCGGGATCTCGGATCGAGTCCCGCGTAGGGCTCCCTGCATGGAGCCCGCTTCTTTCTCCCTCTGCCTGTGTCTCTGCCTCTCTCTCTGGGTCTCTCAGGAATAAATAAATAAAATCTTTAAAAAAAAAGAATTGTTTTATTTTCGCGTGGTTGAATGTGTTCGTGGCGTGCTGGTAGATGGCTACCCGCGCTCTGAGGGGGAAAGAGAGAGCCACGATTCAGCGTCCGCGGCGGATTTCAAACCAGCACCTGAACGTCAGTGAAGCGAGTCCGAGGAGCTGGGGACGTGGCGGCCGCCGCACCTGCTGCCCGAGAGCGCCCCCGACCAGGGCCTTGCCCCCGCACCTCCCCGCACAAACGGCTCCTTCTGTGCCTTTCCGGCTGGCGGTTTTTTCCTGTTTATTTATTTTATTTTTTTATTTTTATGGTTTTATTAACACAAATATGACACGCACATAAGCTGTCTATTCCTTTTCTTCGCTACGCAGCCTGGCACTGGGATTGGTGACTGATGGCCAGCTGGGCTGCTCTTTCCACAGTGGCTTTGCGGTTCTTGGAGGATACATTGTGAGCAATCTCTGCACAGTAAGATTTGTTGCACATCAGCAGCACTTGCAGCTCCTTGACGCTGTGGGCTAGGAACTTCCGGAAGCCACTGGGCAGCACGCGCTTTGTTTCCTTGTTGCTCCCGTAACCAATGTTGGGCATCGAGATCTGGCCCTTGAGTCTTCTGCTACCTATTGTCAATGCCTCTGGGTTTCCACCAGTTGCGCTTAATTTTGACATATCGGTCTGACTGGTGCCGGATGAACTTCTTGGTCCTCTTTTTAACGATCTTGGGCTTCCCCAGCGGTCTGAGGGTGGCCGTGATGCCCAGCGGTCGACGGCTGCCACCTCCGCAGGCGGCGCCGAGGAGGAGCGTTCTCTCCTGTTTAAATCTTTGATCCGTCTGCTATTTTATTGAGGTGCGAGGTCCTGTGTAGAGGATCCCCCGCCCTATTTTCGTTTCCAGATGCTAGCCCCTTGTCCTAGCGGAATCGTAGAGCTGCAGCAGCCCTAACAGAGCTGGTGGGAGGCAGCAGCTTTTCCCGGCCACACGGTCTCCCGCTGCGCAGGGAGCTCTGCAAGTCCGCCCGTTTCTGGACTTTCTGTTCTGCCC
Organism: Canis lupus baileyi; assembly: GCF_048164855.1. Taxonomy (NCBI): domain Eukaryota; kingdom Metazoa; phylum Chordata; class Mammalia; order Carnivora; family Canidae; genus Canis; species Canis lupus. The sequence goes on along the minus strand of NC_132863.1, from coordinate 49,220,206 downwards.
ACGGCTTGTCCCCTTGTGCTCCAGAACCACACTCAGCAGCTGCACAGGGTGTTTTCATATTTGGCAGAACTCCTCTCCTGTTACTCTTTTCTTTTCTTTTTTTTTTTAATTTTTATTTATTCACGATAGTCACAGAGAGAGAGAGAGAGAGGCAGAGACATAGGCAGAGGGAGAAGCAGGCTCCATGTAGGGAGCCCGACGTGGGATTCGATCCCGGGTCTCCAGGATGGCGCCCTGGGCCAAAGGCAGGCGCCAAACCGCTGCGCCACCCAGGGATCCCCCTGTTACTCTTTTCAAACTAACTCACCGATGTCCTCTTTACCCGTTGATCAGGTGACAGACGCGTGGGTTTCCGTGTCCTGGCCATGGGGGTGCAGGCGGCCTCCGAGGCTCATTTCACTTCCTCCAGATACAAACCCGGTGCCATTGCAGGTCCTAGGGCAGCTCTGTGTCTAACTTCTTGGGGACCCTCCACGCTGATCTCCAGGCGTCTGCACCAGCCTGCATCCCCACCAGCGGTGCAAGAGGGCTCCCCCCTCTCCACGTCCTCGCCAACATCTGTCGTTTCCTGACGTCTCTTGGTGGTTTTGATTTGCGTTTCCCTGATGCCAACAGATGTGGAGCATCTTTTCACGTGTCTGTCGGCCACCTGGATGTCTTCTTTGGAAGGGTGTCTATTCAGGTCCTTTGCTCATTTTTATTTTTTTAAAGATTTTATTTATTTATTCATGAGAGACACACAGAGAGAAAGAGGCAGAGACATAGACAGAGGGAGAAGCAGGCTCCCTGTAGGGGGCCCGATGTGGGACTCGATCCTGAGACCCCGGGGTCACGGCCTGGGCTGAAGGTGATGCTAAACCGCTGAGCCCCCCACGTGCCCATGGGCTCTCTATTCTATTCCTCTGGTCTATGTGCCCGTATTTATGCCAGGACCACAGTGTGTTGGTTACTACAGCTTTGTATTACAACCTAGAATCAGAAAGTGTGACACCTCCAGCTTTGTTCTTTTTCTCAGCATTACTTTGGCTATTTGGGGTCTTTTGTGGTTCCAAATGGATTTTAGGATAGTTTTTTTCTATTTCTGTGGAAAATGTCATTGGAATTTTTATTGGGATTGCATTGAATCTGTAGATTCTTTAGTGACAATTTTTTTTTTAAATTTTATTTATTTATTCATTATAGTCACAGAGAGAGGCAGAGACACAGGCAGAGGGAGAAGCAGGCGCCATGCAGGGAGCCCGACGTGGGATTCGATCCCGGGTCTCCAGGATCACGCCTTGGGCCAAAGGCAGGCGCTAAACCGCTGCGCCACCCAGGGATCCCTTTAGTGACAATTTTTGCATCTATATTCAGCAGGGCTATTGGTCTTTAATTTTCTTTTATTGTGGTGTCCTTATCTGGCTTTGGGATCAGGGTAATGCTGGGCTTGTACGAGGAGTTTGGGAATGATCTCTCTTCTTCCGTTTTCTGTTACTCTTCCTCGTAATAATTTTCCTGCCCACTCTTGCTGGCTTAGGTAATGCTTTTCCCAGTGAATTTTAGTATATGTGCTGCCGAAGCGAGCACCCCAGTGAATTTTAAAATCAGCTTGTCTATCCCCCAATTCTTCTTAGTAATTTTATTGGGATTGTATTAAATTCATGGATGAGTTTAGGAAGAGTTAATATATTTATGTTAAATGTCCTTATCCATGAATGTAGTACTCCACTCCATTTTCGGTGGTATTCTGTTGTGTCTCGGGAACATTCCAGGGTTCTTGCATGTTTCTTGTTAAGGTGACTCCTAGGTCTTGTGTTGCTGCCCTTATTTATGGAATACTTTCTTCTGTTACGTCCTCTAACTTAATGATTGTGTATCTTTTTTTTTTTAAAGATTTTCATTTATTTACTAATGAGAGACACAGAGAGAGGAAGAGAAGCAGAGACACAAGCAGAGGGAGAAGCAGGCCCCATGCAAGGAGCCCGATGTGGGATTCGATCCCGGGACTCCAGGATAGCACCCTGGGCCGAAGGCAGGCGCTAAACCGCTGAGCCACCCAGGGATTCCCCAATGCTTATGTATCTTGAGGCTCTTAGTATGATTACTAAGGATGCACCCAGACAATTTCCTGAATTAGTTGGGGAGCTCCCATCATTGCCTCCCATCATCGTACCTCCGTGGTACAGGCGGGCCCCCACGTTGGCCTCTGGGGCTGGTCAAGGGAGGTTCATTGAGGCCATTGTTGCCCCTTACAATGTGATGCTTGTCTCCATACAGGTGCATGTCACCGAGGTGCAGTTTTGGTGTGTTGACCATCTATTGCTGTGTGAGAAATCACCCGAAGACTTGTTGGCCTAAAACAACATTAAACATTTATTATCTCATAGTTGGAAGTGGCTTAGCTGGTGACTCAGGCTTGTGGTCTCTCTTGAGGTTGCAGTCAAGCTGGAACTTGAGGGTCCCCTTGCAGAATGACCCACATACATTCCAGACAATTGGTGCTGGGGTTTGGCAGGAGGCTGCTGTCCCTTCTGGCATGGGACTGTCAGCAGGGCTGCTGGAGCGCCCTCGCACGGAGGCGGCTGGCTTCCCCCCACAGTCAGCCTGCGAGCCGGGAGCAAGCACAGTGTCCTTTGGCCCAGCCTTGGTCGTCAGACAGCTGCCATATGTTAGCTCTCTCCATGGTTCAAGGGGACGCTACAAGGTTATGAATCTAGGAAGCAAGGACCCTTCGGGGTACATCAAGTCCCAGTGGGGGCACTGGCTGCTTTGCTAGCTAGCTGCCTGCTGAGTCTCAGCCAGTGAGCACAGTGCCTCAGTTTCCTCAAAGGTGACCACGGATGACACCTGTGCAGGAAAGTTGGGAATCAAATACAATTAAGCTGCAAAACGCTCCTGACCCCTCCAGCTGTCTAGAGAGGGGTGTGGCCCCTCCCGGCTCGCTCGTTCAGGGTTCACCGGTAGCTTTGGTGTATTTTGAGGGGTTGGATGTGGCTGCAGAGCATCCTCAGGTGAGAACCTCCCCAGGTAAGAGGGCGGGTCCCCTCTGACCTAGACTGGACGGAGCCGGTTGGGAAAGCCCCGCCCCCGGCGCTCAGCCTCTCCCCTTCCCGGGCCTCCGGCGGGGTCCCCGGTGCCCCCTCCCCACGCCCCCTCCGCTGCCTGAGCGGCTCTGCAGCAAAGGGGCGCCCGCCAGCACCTGCCCTTTGCTCCGCTCGGCTCTCCCGCCCCCGGCCCCCGCGGGCAGGGCCCCTTCTGCAAACCGCACAGGAGCATCCTCCCCGCGGGGAGCGCGCGGGCACCTGGGGGCAGCTCGGGGCGCCTGCCGGGCCGGGGGTCGGGTCGGGTCGGGGCGCGGGCGGGGGCGGCGCCGCGGCGGGAGGCGGGCTGGGGGCGGGGCGGGGGGCGGTGAGGTAATTTCCGCGCTCGGGCGTCAGCTTGAGTCACCGGGGGCAGAATCGAAAGTGATCGCTGGCGCCGGGCGGGAGCCGGGGCGCCGGGCGGCGGGGTCCGTGCGCGGGGTAAGCGCCCGCGGGCCGGGCTCGGGGGTCTCCGGGGGCCGGGCCGGGGCGGAGGGGGTCGCCCCTGGGGGGCGGGGGGCCGGGGTGCTCGGAAGCCACCTGCACCCTGGGCCCCGAAGCCCCCGGCCTGCCCCCGTCCTGCCCCCATCCTGCTCCCCTGTCCTGCCCTCCCCGTCCTGCCCTCCCCGTCCTGTCCCCGTCCTGTCCCCATCCTACCCCCATCCTGGCCCCGTCCTGCTCCCCCGTCCTGCCCTCCCCGTCCTGCCTCCCGTCCTGTCCCCATCCTGCCCCCATCCTGCCCCCGTCCTGCTCCCCTGTCCTGCCCTCCCCGTCCTGCCTCCCGTCCTGTCCCCATCCTACCCCCGTCCTGCCCCCATCCTGCTCCCCTGTCCTGCCCCCCATCCTGCCTCCCGTCCTGTCCCCATCCTGCCCCCATCCTGCCCCCCGTCCTGCCCCCTATCCTGCCCCCCATCCTGTCCCCATCCTACCCCCATCCTGCCCCCGTCCTGCTCCCCTGTCCTGCCCCCCATCCTGTCCCCATCCTACCCCCATCCTGCTGCCATCCTGCCCTCACCCCGGGGGTGGGAGGCGGCCGTGGTCTCCACACCTCAGGTCCAGAACCCTTCGCGTTGCCCTGTTTACCAATATCCAGCCGGCTGGAGGTCCCCCCGGCCCCCCTGCAGGTGGACTCAGGATTCTCTGTGGAGTGGGGTGGGCTTTCCCACTCGAGGCTGACGCTGCGGCTGCAGCTGTTTCCTCCAAAACATCTCTCGGTGCCCTCAAAGTTTTCCCCGAAAGTTCCCCTCAGACCCAGGGCATCCCCATTTCCTTCCTTCTGCAGCTCCGAGGCTCGCAGTCCTGGCTGCCCCGCCCCACCCCTCCGGCTGCCCCGCGGTTCTCAGGAGCTATCACTTTGCAGAGCCAGGGAGGGGGGCGGGGGTGCATTGGGGGGCATGTGCTTGCTGTGTGTTTAGAGGAGTCTGTGCTTGAGGGGACTTCAGTACAAGGACCCAGGAGGGAGGCTCCCGGGAACCCAGAGAGTCCCTGGGCCCCCAGGGCATCTGCCTTTCTGCAGGCTCCTGTTGCCAGGGCAAACCACCCCCCCCCTCCGCCCCGCCGCAGGCTCCTCTCCAGCAGGTCCCAGAGACCCTTCAGAAGAGGGAGGGTCTTGGCTGGGTTGGGGTCAGTGGGGCCCAGCTCCTCAGACCTAGCACCTCTCCTCCTGTCTGGTGGACGGAATGCTCCCTGCTTCTGCTTCCACCTCCGCCGCCCCCGGCCTGATGGGGACGCCCCGTGTATCCGAGCCCCCACCCCGGGGTACACGTGGGCCTCCTGGCCTCGGGGTCTGACCTTGCTCCTTCCCTTCCAGACATTTCACATGGCTGAACAGCCCCAGAGGACCAGCTGAACCGGGAGCCTGGGATGCCGCTCCGCAGAGCCAGGCCAGAGATGGTGTCCCCAGGGTCCAGCTCATCGCCCAGCAGCCCCATGGCCACCAAGGAGCTACCTCTGGCCAGACTGTGTGCCCAGCTGGACCTGCGACTAGGCTGCTCCCGCTGTACTCAGCGCCTCAATGAGAGCACCTACCTACTGCGCCAGGTAGAGCACAGCTGTCCCCAAGCCATCCTGCTGGCCCGCTTCAAAGGAGCCACCAAGAGCAGGGTCTGGCGCAAGGTGGACCGCCGGCCCAGCTTCCCACGGCCTGCCCGCTATGAGGTCTGCTGGTACTACAGCCCGGGGCTCGGCTGCCAGCGCCACCACAACCAGTGCACCTTTGCCCGAAGCCGGGAGGAGGCCCTGGTCTGGACCTTCGAGCGTGAGCACAACGTCAGGCGCATGTGGCTGAAGTCCGAGCTGCAGGGCGGTGGGGCCCAGGGCGAGCTGCGCAGCCCAGCCGAGGCCATCCGTGCCGAGTACGGCGGCCACTTCCAGCTGCTGTGCTCCCACTGCTTCCGCTGCTGTCCTCCCCGCGTCTGCCCGGTGGACGCCCGGGGCCGCTGCCCCGAGCATGGAGCCTGCCCCTCGCTCCTGACCCACGTGAGCACCGAGGGCCGCCGCAAGCAGCAGGTTGTGGAGGTGCGGCCGCAGCCCCAGTACGGCCAGCCACTGGCCTACTGCATGTTCGTGGGGCGCGGGCGGCCCTGCCGGCACGGGGCATCCCGCTGCCAGTACGCGCACAGCGCGGTGGAGATGGCCGTGTGGGAGGCTGAGCAGCTGGACGGCCTCAAGCGGTGCGACCTGCTCTCGCCCGCTGCCCCCAGCGGGGAGGAGCGCACAGCCCGCCCTGGCCAGGCCCCCAGGGTCAAGCTGTACTGCCGGGCCTGCCTGGTCACCTGCCACTCCCAGGAGGCCTTTGAGAACCACTGCTCGTCCCTGGAGCACGCACAGATGGTGGTCTTGGACCAGGAGGAGTGCTGGGAGCACCGCAGCCCACCCACGGGGCTCTCCACATTTGAGCTCTGCCCAAAGTAAGGACCGTGGGGTGGGGGAGCGGGGTGGGAGGGTGAGCCAGGGGTTCCCTGTCCCCTCCGTGGTACAGGCGGGCCCCCACGTTGGCCTCTGGGGCTGGTCAAGGGAGGTTCATTGAGGCCATTGTTGCGGGCCTCTTCTTGGCATAGGATAGAGGAGGTCCCTGCTCCCACCCTGCCGCCCCCAGGCCTGGAATGTGCCCCGCCTCCCCCACAAGCCAGCATGGGGCTGAGAGGGCTAAGCCCTGCTCTGCTTGCTCGCTTCCCCTTTCCTAGTCCCAGCCTCTGTGAGTATGGGGACATCTGCACCAAGGCGCATTCAGAGCAGGAGCTGCAAGAGTGGACCCGACGGGTGCAGGCCGTGAAGCTGCGGGAGCGGGCCGCCTGGCAGGAGGGGCTGGCGTCTTACCAGACGCGGCTGCTGGCTGAGTACCAGCGGAGTAGCAGTGAGGTTCTGGTGGTAAGCGGGGACCAAGTGAGTGGGAGGGCGTCGCTGGGGCCAGAGCCACCCCGCTGACAGCCAGGCTTCCCTGCGCAGCTGGCCGAGACCGTCGAAGGCGTGTCCATCACGTGCAAGCAGCCCCTGGTGCATGAGGCCCATGAGAAGAAGACTCAGCACAGCTGGATATTTGACGTCAACTCGAAGGTGAGGAGCCAGCAGGCCCCGGGTTGGCTGGGGTTTGGGGTCTGCGGCCGCTGCCTTGTGCCTCCCCTTGGCCACGCCCGTGTGACCCGGAGCACGTCAAGCGCTGTGGGGTTATTCTGTGCAGTGTCTGACAGAGGGTGGGGACCGGGCTAGTGACCGCGTGTGCCCGGAGCTTCCCTACACCGTGGCCTCACTCAGCATCCACGGGGGCTGCCTCAGCCAGCCTGTGGCCCCCTTTGCAGAGGGGACCCCAAGGTTCAGACTGGCCGAGCGCCCTTCTGGGGTGACAGCAGGGTGGGGAGGGCCGGGTGTGTCGCCTGGACTCTGACGGGCGGGCCGGGGCTGGGCGCCCTGACTGTGCAGTCTCTCCCCCAGGAGCCCCTGCTCCACGTGGCCCTGCTGAAGCAGGAGCTGGGCGCAGACTTCTGGCTGGCGGCCCCCGGCCTCCCGTCGGGCCAGCTCTATGCGAAGGGCGAGCGCTTCCAGGCGCGTGCCTCGCCAGCCGCGTTCCAGGTGGAGGTGCGCGTGCGGACTGCCTCCTTCGGCTGCTTCGAGCAGTGGCTGGTCTTGGACTTCGGCCGCAGGCCAGTGCTGCTGCGGAAGCTGAGGCTGCAGGCGGGCCAGGTGCCCTGCCCGGGGCTGCGGGGGAGGCCGGGGGACAGCCGCCCCAAGGAGCTGGAGCGCTGGCACACCGGCAACCGCCACGTGGTGCCTGGTGTGGTGCGGACGGCCGAGCAGGAGGCCCTGGTGGCGATGTACAAGGTGCCCGCCCTGGCCCTGGACTTCAGTCCCGGCGGCCTGGCCTCCGGACCCATGTCCTGCACCAACTACCGGCAGAGGATGCACCAGTTTCTCTATGAGGAGGAAGCCGTGCAGCAGCAGCTGGTGGCCAAGTGAGTGAGGGCGGGTGGGCGGGGGACGGCCGCTGCTGGGGTGTCTACGGCCGAGTGCCGGCCCCGTCCGCTGACCCTTGTCCTCCCCGCAGGCTGAACTTCCGGGGCGCGGTGGCCCTGAGGACGTCACTGCAGACGCCGGCCCTGGGCATGCTCTTCCCGCCGTCGGGAGCCCTGTTCGCCGAGGTCCCCAGCCCCTCCTCTCTCTTGCCAGACACGGACCAGGGCTTCCTGCTGGGCCGGGCGGTCAGCACAGCGCTGGTGGCCCCCGTCCCCGCGCCTGACCACACCGTGTACGAGGTGCGGCTGGAGACCCGGGCCAGCTCCGAGCAGGCACTGTGGCTGCTGCTGCCCAACCACTGCTGCTCGGCCCTGGGGCTGCAGCCCGAAACCAGCCCCACCTTGGAGGTGCAGTTCCAGGTCGACCCGCTGACCTTCCGCTTCTGGCACCAGGCGGTGGACGCGCTGCCTGAGGAGCGCCTGGTGGTGCCTGACCTGCCGACTTGCAACCTGCCCCACCCTCTGCCCATCCCGCCCGCAATGCAGGGCAACCGCAAGCAGAAGCTGGCTGTGGCCTTCATTGCGGGCAGTAGCCCCGGGGGCCGGCGGCCCATTGCCCCGCTGCTCATCTACGGCCCTTTTGGCACAGGCAAGACCTACACGCTGGCTATGGCCTCCCTGGAGGTCATCCGGCAGCCGCACACCAAGGTGCTCATCTGCACACACACCAACAGGTGAGCAGAGCCACCACCCAGACCTGCCCGGAGCCTGCTTCCCTAGGATCTAGGGCTGGGGAGCGTGTGCCACTGGCTTGGGGGGTCACCGCCAGAGAGGAAGGGGAGGCCGCTGGAGGCCCGGGCATGACCGCCCGTGTTGCCTGGCCATCGGCCCAGTGGGGCTGGGCTCGGCTCGCATCCTCTGGCTGCCCTGTGGACGCTGGGGGGCGGGGAGCAGCGCGGCCCCTGGGGTGAGTCTGGTCACTCTGACCCTAGGGACCCTCTGTCCTAGCTGACTGGTCCTGGGCTAAGAGACACAGGGGACACCTGTGCTTCAGGCCCAGTGCAGGGCGCCCCGGGGTCAGGGTGTGCTGCTTGGGGAGGGGCCCGGGGCGAGGTCCTGGCGTCGTCTCTGAGACGAACACAGACTCTTCCCTCAACCTCTCACCCGATCCCCTCGGTCAGTGTGGTTTTCTTAGCTCCCAGCACTTGCTGCTCAGGAGGGGTCTCTCCCGCGGGGGCCCGGCTTCTGCCCCAGAATGCGCTGGCCCTGGGTGTGTGAGGGGCTGGCCTCAGTGCTCCTGAGAGCCGGCGCCAGGTCTCCCGGCCCCTGGCCCCCCTGCGGCTCCCCCATCTGCCTCTCTGCACGGCCGGCCCCTCCTTCACCTCCTCCGGGGAGCCCTCCCTGGCCTCCCCGACCTGCGCTGTTGCCAGTTCTCGTCTGGCTCTGACCTTCCGTGTTTCTCTGTCTGTGTGTCCGTCCTCTGTGCTGGTGTTTAAGCTCTGTGGGGGCAGGACAGGCCTCGCTGCAGGCCAGGCCGGGCTCACAGTCGGGGCCTGAATGGACAGCCGCTGAGGCCCCGTGTGCCCTTCTGCCCTCAGTGCGGCCGACATCTACATCGAGGAGCACTTCCACGGCTACGTCAGCAGCGGCCACCCCGAGGCCGCCCCGCTCCGGGTCATGTACACGGACCGGCCGCCCAGCCAGACGGACGCCACGGTGCTGCAGTACTGCTGCCTGACGCAGGACCGCCGGGCCTTCCGCGCACCGACGCGGGCCGAGCTGGAGCAGCACCGCATCGTGGTCACCACCACGTCGCAGGCCCGCGAGCTCAGGGTGCCCGCCGGCTTCTTCTCGCACATCCTCATCGACGAGGCCGCGCAGATGCTGGAGTGCGAGGCGCTCACCCCGCTGCGCTACGCCGCGCCCGGCACCCGCGTGGTGCTGGCGGGGGACCACATGCAGGTCACGCCCCGGCTCTTCAGCGTGCCCAGGGCCCAGGCGGCGGGGCACACGCTGCTGTACCGCCTGTTCCAGCACTACCAGCGGGAGGCGCACGAGGTGGCCCAGCGGAGCCGCCTCATCTTCCACCAGAACTACCGCTCCACGGAGGCCATCCTCAGCTTCGTCTCGCGCCACTTCTACGTGGCCAAGGGCAGCCCCATCCACGCCAGCGGCCGCGTGCCCCCGCACCCCAGGCTGCACCCGCTCATGTTCTGTCACGTGGCGGGCAACCCCGAGCGCGACCTGTCCAGCACGTCCTGGCTGAACGCGGCGGAGGTGGCTCAGGTCGTGGAGCAGGTGCGGGACCTCCACGACGGCTGGCCCTCCTGCTGGGGCGCCCGGGAGCAGAAGCACATCTGCGTTGTGTCGCACGGCGCCCAGGTAAGTGCACCCACCTGCGCTTGAGCCCCGTGACTGCAGCCGGGGCGGGAGCTCCGGGGCACTGGGTGGGGGGGCCAGAGTCCCACCCTTGGGGGGCCCGCACCGCACGCCCAGCGCTCACCCAGGCCCGCTGCGCCGGCCGCGTGTCTCCAGGTGACTGCGCTGAGGCAGGAGCTGAGGAAGAGGAACCTGGGCCAGGTGTCCGTGGGCAGCTTTGAGATCTTGCCAGGTGGGCGCCGGGGGCGGGGGCGGGGGCGGGGGGGCCTCCCCTCCTGGCCTGGCCTGGCCTGACGGTGCCCCCTTGCAGGCCGGGAGTTCCGGGTGGTGGTGCTGAGCACCGTGCACAACCACCACAGCCTGCTGAGCTCAGGGACAGCCTCCCTCGGGTTCTTCACGGACGCCCGCGTGCTCAACACCATCATGACCCGCGCCCAGTCCCAGGTGGTGGCCGTGGGGAACGCTCTGGCCCTCTGCTCCTCCGGGGCCTGCAGCAAGCTCTGGAAGAGCTTCATCCGTGAGTGTGTGAAGCATCACAGCGTCTGCCCCGAGAGCCTGTCCCTGGAGCACATCGAGCAGGGCGTGCTTCAGCAGCAGCGCTGGGCCCTCCAGGCCGGGAGGTCTGCGGCAGCGGCGGCCCTGGACGCTGTCCCAGAGGAAAGGGCAGCAGGGGAGCCGGCCCCAGAGCGTGCGGCCACGGGGGCCACGGCTCGGGGGAGGACCTTCCCGTCTAAGACCTCGGCAGCAGGAGACAAGGCCGCGCCGCGGGCAGAGGCAGGGGACGCGGCCTCAAGGTCCGTGGCCAGGGGCTGCTCCGTGGTGGGGGGCCCTGCCACGGTGCCCACGGAGGTGGAAGGCGCAACATCGGCACCATCGAGGACCTCGTCGCTGGGGGACGGGACCTCCAGGAATGCGGTGGCAGGGCTGACGGCCACGGAGAACAGGGACCCCGAGGACCCTGAGGACACTGAGTCCGACTTCTGGCCTTCTGACACGGAGCTCAACGCGGACGACTCCATCCTGCAGGAGCTCCTGGATGAAGGCCGGAACGTGACGGTCACCGTCCGGGAAGATGGGCTACTGGACACCATTGCCAGGCCCGAGTCCCCGCACCAGGCCCGGCAGTACACACACCTGCCACGGGCCACCCTGCAGAAACTACTCTGCTCGGAGCCCGAGCTGTACCGCCACTGTGCCTTCGTGCAGGAGACCTTCGAGCAGGCGACAGCCCTCCCGCTGGATGACGTGGCTTCCAGCCCCATCCAGATCAGGGGCCGCCTGCACTGTGGGATGGCCTTCAGCGGGGACGAGGTGCTCGTGAAGGTCCTGGGCCAGGACACGGGCTGCCCGGGGAGGCGGCAGGGCTGCGTGGTGGGCGTGCTCAAGAGGAAGCGCCGGGAGCTGGTGTTCGTGTGCCGCATGGATGAGTGGGACTCTCGCATCATGACCCCCGTCGATGGCTCTGTGACGAAGATCTTCGTGGCCGAGCTGAAGGACCCGCTGCAGGTGCCCATCCACCGCGTCCAGCAGGGCCGCGTGCAGCGGGTGGGGTATGAGCGGCTCACGGCCGAGGCCCGGGGCAGCCGGCTCTTCTGGGTGCGCATCGTCCTGTGGCGGCAGCGCTTCTACTACCCCCTGGGCATCGTCCTGGAGGTGCTGCCCGAGGCCACCACGTGGGAGCAGGGCCTCCGCGTCCTGGACCTGGAGCACGGCTTGAAGAAGCCCTCACTAGAGCCCGCAGCCCTCTGCAAGGTGCTGCAGAAGTACCGGGCGGAGCTTGGCCGGGCCCCCGACCACCGGGAGGACTGTCGCGGCTTCCCAACCTTCACCGTGGACCCCCAGGGCGCCCAGTACCTGGACGATGCCCTCAGCGTCCGCGATCTGGGCCCCAGGTACCAAGTGGCTGTGCACATTGCTGACGTGGCCAGCTCCCTTCCCAGGGACGGGGCCGTGGACCTGGAGGCCCGCAGGCAGGGCATCACGTTCTATGCCCCTGACCGGGAGCCGGTGCCCATGCTGCCAGCCGGCCTCTGCCGTGACGTGCTCAGCCTCCTGCCCGGCCAGGACCGCTTGGCCATCTCCCTCTTCCTCACCGTGGAGAAGGGCAGTGACCAGATTAAAAGCCTGCACTTCGCGCCCTCTGTGATCTGCTCCGACCGCCAGCTGTCCTACGAGGAAGCTGAGGCCGTGATCCGGAGGCACCCGGGTGGTGGCCGCGAGCTGCCCGCCCAGCTGGACTCTGTGGACGCCTGTGTCGTGGCCGCGTGCCACTTCTCCCGGGTGCTGCGCCGGCGCCGCCTGCAGACCGACTCCCACTACGAGCAGCCCAGCGAGGACTGTGTGCTGGGCTTCCGTGCGGCCCACGTCATGATCAAGGAGTACATGATCCAGTTCAACAGCCTGGTGGCCGAGCTCCTGGTGAGCAGCGAGCCCACGCGGACCGTCACGCCGCTGCGGTGGCAGCCCACGCCCGGTGAGCGGCAGCTGGGGGCCCTGTGTGACAAGCACCAAGAGCTGGTGGCCCTGTCGCTGCACCTCCGCCACCACCTGCCCAGCCGCGGGTCCCCCGGCAGCCACATCTACCTCCTGGCCTCCCTGTGGGAGCACGTCCAGCTCGCAGCCCGCGCCGGGGACTGGAACCGCGTGGAGGACCTCATCACCACGGACGACTTGCACCCTTCTCTGGCTCCCGTGGGCCTGGACCTCCGCAAGGCTCTGGCCCGCTCTGCGTTTGGCCGCTCCTGCCAAGGTGAGCGGCAGGAGGCTGGCCACTACTCGCTGCAGGTGGACTGGTACACGTGGGCGACCTCCCCCATCCGCAGGTACCTGGACGTGGTGCTGCAGCGGCAGATCCTGCTGGCGCTGGGCCGCGGCGGCCCCGCCTACTCCGCCCGCGACATCGACGGGCTGTGCCAGGAATTCAGCTACCAGCACGGGCGCGCCCAGAGCTACCAGCGCCAGGCCCGAAGCCTGCATCTAGCGGCGCAGCTCAAGGTCCAGCCGCGGAGCAAGCTGGGCTTCGTGGTGGGCGTGGAGACCGGCTCCCGCTGCTTCAGGCTGCTCTTCCCCGCCGACCCCGAGGCCCTGCCGGACCTCTGCCCCGTGCACTACCGCTCCTTGCAACTGGCCGAGCACCCCGGCAACCTGGAGGGGCGGCCGGGCCTGCGGCTTGTGTGGCGGCGCCGCATCTACTCCGTGTGGGCAGACGGGCCGCGCTCCCCGCTGCCGGGCGCCCTGCTCGACCCACACACTAGGCCCGTGGACGCCAGCCTGTGGCAGCAGCTGCTGGAGCTGGTGCAGGAGCAGCGGTGGCCGGAGCTGGCTGCCCTCGTGCGGGAGCAGGGCGCGGCGAAGCCCCAGCAGCGCATGCTGGGCCGGGTGTGGCAGAGCCCCTGCGGCCACTTTGTGGAGGTGGCCCGGGAGCTGGGCGGGGGGGACACGCTGCAGGTGCAGCTCAGTGCCACCCTGCAGCGTGGCTTCCTGGCACCGAGTTTGCAGCTGTGCACGGTGGCACCCGGCTTCACCCTCTGCCTGGAGCACGTGGAGCGGCTGGGCAGCTGCTTCCTGGACCAGATGCCCCAGGCCGTGCGAGACCGCTGTCCCGACGTGGCCGAGTACTCCCGCGTGTGGGGGCCCTTCTGCTCCTTGGAGTCGGCCACCAGCGCCGTCTTGGAGAGTGACTCCATCACGCTGCAGCACGTGAGCATATCCTGGGATGTGAAGCAGATGCCGCAGCGGCGGCTCCGGGGCTCCTTCTGCCTGGAATCCTCCTTCCTCAGTGAGCACTGCATCGACCTCAGCTTTGGCCACTGCTACCTCTGCCTCCGGCTCGAGGGGCTGCTGGCCGTGCCCGCCGCAGAGAAGCGGCTCCCCTCAGCTGGCCCCGGCCAGCCTCCCCCGGCCACCCCGGCCTGCGGCCCCAGCGGCCCCGGCCCCTTCCTGAGCATTGACCCCGACACGTACACGTGGGTGGCCCACGGGCTGACAGAAGACTGGGACCCGAAGGAGGGCCGGGCCGACCGGCAGGAGACCCCCAAGCAGGTGCACTTCTTCATCCAGCACATGGCCATGGAGAAGGTTCCAGAAGAGGTGCTGAGGCCTGGTGCCCGATTCACCATTGAGGTGCTGCCCAAGCAGCTTCCGGACATGTGAGTGGCCTCCACGGGGGGACGCCAGGGAGAGGCTGGCGGGCGGGGTGGGGCGACAGCTCCCTGGGTCCCCTCCCCGGGCCAGTCCTGCGGGTGCCCAGTGTCCCCCTCACCACCACCTGCCCCCAGTCGCAAGGAAGAAGCCGTGCGCGGGCTGAAGCGCGCATCCCCGCTGGTCATCAACATTGCCCTGGGCCGGCCCATCCCGCTGCCCCGCCAGCTTCTTTCCCAGCAGACCCGTGGCCGAGGTAGGTGGACGTCCGGCCAGCCCCTGCCCCGCCGCTGAGTCCCTTCATCCGGCCTGGGCCCTGCCCTGCACCCCTGCTCAGCCAGGCCTGACCCTCCCTTAGGGACATACAGCAGGTTCCTGGAGAAGCAGGCGTTCGACCTCCCTGGCGGCCCCCACACGCTGAACCGCAGCCAGAACAGGGCTGTCAGGGCGGCTCTGAAGAAGCAGTTCACCGTGATCCAGGGCCCTCCAGGTGGGGCCCCTGCCGGGGCTGTGGGTGCTTGGGGCTGCCCGGGGTAGGGGGGCGGCAGCTCTGCTCATCGCGTTCTCTGCCCACAGGGACCGGGAAGACAGTGGTGGCCTTCCACATCGTGTTCTGGTTTCACAAGTCAAATGAGGAGCAGACGGGGGCCTGTGACACCCCCAGGGAGAAGCAGCTGGGGGGTCCCTGCATCCTGTACTGTGGCCCCTCTAACAAGTCGGTGGACGTCCTGGCAGGTGCGTGGGGTTGGCTGTGGGGGCTTCGCCCAGGGGTGCTGGCCCGGGGACCGTCCCTGACGCCCCGTGGCCACCAGGGCTGCTCCTGAGCAGGAGAGCGGAGCTGAAGCCGCTGCGAGTGTACAGTGAGCAGGCCGAGGCCACAGAATTTCCGGTGCCGGGTGTGGGCAGCCGGGGCCTGCCCAAGAAGAGCCCCCGGGAGGGGAGGCCCAACCAGACCCTCAGGTGCGGTTGCTCAGCTGTGTGTGTGTGAGTGGAGGCCCCAATCCCGTCTTGGGCGAGAACTAATGCGGCTTCATGGATGTCCCCCACCCCAGGAGCATCACCCTGCACCACAGGGTCCGGCAATCCTCCAACCCCTACGCACCGGACATCAGGGACTTTGATGCCCGGCTGCAGAAAGGGGAGATCCTTTCCAAGGAGGACCTCAGCTGGTAAGCAGCCGGGGCCGTGGGGTTGTCTCTGGCCTCGGGCCGTGGGCTCGCTGTAGGACCAGATGGCATCCCGGTGCAGGTACAAGACCATCCTGGGGAAAGCACGGAAGTTCGAGCTGGACCAGCACAGGGTCATCCTGTGCACGTGCTCCTGTGCGGCCTCAGCCAGCCTCAGGAAGCTGGACGTCCGGCAGATCCTCATCGACGAAGCAGGCATGGCCACGGAGCCGGAGACCCTCATCCCTCTGGTGGCCTTCTCCA
The DNA here is from genome assembly GCF_048164855.1 of Canis lupus baileyi. Taxonomy (NCBI): domain Eukaryota; kingdom Metazoa; phylum Chordata; class Mammalia; order Carnivora; family Canidae; genus Canis; species Canis lupus. Next base: position 49,204,750 of record NC_132863.1, on the reverse strand, counting down.
AGGCCGAGAAGGTGAGTGCCGGGAGCCCCGTGCGGGTGTCACGGGCTGTGGGTTTCAACCCGGAGGGCGGCATCGCGGTCATGGTGCGGTGGCAATGGCCACGGAGCTGCGTCCCTCTAGGCCTGTGCCCGCCTGCCCCCCAGGTGGTTCTTCTCGGGGACCACAAGCAGCTGCGGCCAGTGGTCAAGAACGAACAGCTGCAAAATCTGGGGCTGGATCGGTCTCTGTTCGAGAGGTACCACGTGGACGCGCACATGCTGGACACGCAGTACCGCATGGTAAGCCGGTCCCAGGGTCTAGGCCTCCGGCCCAGGTGTCACCACCCGGGGCCCTGACCTCCGGTGTCCACCTGGCCTTTTCTGGGCCACAGGAGGCTCCCAGGCCCCCCAGCTCTGAGCCCTAGGACAGGTAGAGAGTGACGTGCCCCTGGCACATGCCCTGCCTTGCAGCACGAGGGCATCTGTGCCTTCCCCTCCATGGAGTTCTACGAGAAGAAGCTGAAGACCTGGCAGGGCCTGAGGCGGCCGCCCAGCATCCTCGGCCACATTGGCAAGGAGAGCTGCTCTGTCATCTTCGGCCACGTGCAGGGCCATGAGCAGAGCCTACTGGTGTCCACAGATGAAGGGAATGAAAACTCCAAGGCCAACCCGGAGGAGGTGGCCGCGGTGGTGAGTGCCAGTGAGACCTTCCTAGTGCCCCAGGGTCAGGGAGGGCTTCCTGGAGGAGGAGGCAGAGGAACTGAGGGAACGGGCGAGGCCCTGGTGTCCAGGGCAGGAGAGGCGCCTGGGCCAGCTTCAACAGCACCCCCTTGGTCCCTCAGGTCCGCATTGCCAAGCAGCTGACTCTGGGCAGGACGGTGGAGCCCAAGGACGTCGCCATCCTCACTCCCTACAACGCTCAGGCTGCGGAGATCAGCAAGAGGCTGGTGCGAGAGGGCGTCTCCGGAGTGACCGTGTGCTCCATCACCAAGAGCCAGGGTGAGGGTGGCCCTGGGGCAGGGGGCGCGTGCCACGCGGGTCCCAGGGTGGGCGAAGCGCCGGGGCGGGCCTCATGGTGCCGGCCCAACTGCAGGAAGCGAGTGGCGCTACGTGCTGGTGAGCACGGTCCGCACGTGCCAGGAGAGTGACCTGGACCAGCGGCCAACGAAGAGCTGGCTCAAGAGGTTCCTGGGCTTCGTCGTGGACCCCAACCAAGTGAACGTGGCCATCACCCGGGCCAGAGAGGGGCTCTGCGTCATCGGTAAGGTTGCCTGCCCGGGGGTGGGGCGGGGCGGGGCGGGGCGGGGCTCCCTGGCTGGGCGGGGCTCCCCAGGGGTGTGGCTCCCGGTGGGCGGGGCTCCCCGGGGGTGTGGCTCCTGGGTGGGCGGGGCTTCTGGGTGGGCGGGGGCTCCCGGGGGTGTGGCTTCTGGGTGGGCGGGGCTTCTGGGTGGGCGGGGCTCCCGGGGTGTGGCTTCTGGGTGGGCGGGGCTCCCCGGGGGTGTGGCTTCCTGATTGGGCGGGGCTCCCCCGGGGTGTGACTCCCGGTGGGCAGGGCTCCCTGGGGGTGTGGCTTCTGGGTGGGCGGGGCTCCCCGGGGGTGTGGCTCCTGGGTGGGCGGGGCTCCCCGGGGGTGTGGCTTCCCGGTGGGCGGGGCTCCCTGGGGGTGTGGCTTCTGGGTGGGCGGGGCTCCCCGGGGGTGTGGCTCCTGGGTGGGCGGGGCTCCCGGGGTGTGGCTCCGTGATTGGGTGTGGCTCCCGGTGGGCGGGGCTCCCCGGGGGTGTGGCTTCCCGGTGGGCGGGGCTCCCCCGGGGTGCTCCCTGGGGGGGCACTGGGCGGGCTGGGCCCCCCACGGAGCCCTCCGCCTTCCCTCGCCCCGCAGGAGACCACCGCCTCCTGAGCTGCTGCCCCCTGTGGCGGCGGTTCCTGGACTTCTGTGAGGCGCAGCGCAGCCTGGTGCCCGCCGGCCAGGTGCGCGTTTGCAGGAGGCCCGCCGTGGCTCCCGGGAGCGGCCGCTCCACCTGCCCGGGCCTGGGGCTGCCCCGCGGCAAGGCCAAGCCCTGAGCCCTGCCCCGCCCACTGCGCAGAAGCCCGGGCCCTCCGCGGGCCCTGCTGGCCGCCTACCTGGTGGCTCGTGAGCAATAATAACCCCTTTCCAGGGTCTTGGCCTCTCCCGGGGCAGGGAGCGGCCAGGCCCGCGCAGCCGGCAGGTGCGGACACTGGGGGAAGAACGCCGGCCTCCTGGGGAGCTGCTTCCCTTGGGACATTGGGTGACAGGGAACGCTCAGGGGTCAGGGAAGGGGGCCTCTGGGCCTTCTGGTGTTGCCCGGAAGGTTAGAGGCCGGGAAGGAGGTCCCAGCCGGGCTGCTCTTCGGTCCTTGGATGCCATCCCTGACCCCACTGGGTGCTGCTGGCTGGGGAGCTCGGTCTACTTTCTTCTTTCTTTTACTTTTTTTGTTTGTTTGTTTCAAGTAGGCTCCATGCCCAACGTGGGGCTTGAACTCCTGGCCCTAAGATTAAGAGTTGCATGTTGTACCGACTGAGCCAGCCAGGCCCCCCTATTTTTAATTTTTAAATAAGCCAAAAGCCAGTGGCTTTTTTTACTGGAACAAGTTCCTTCGCCCAAACTGACAGAGAGGCCCCCTGGAAGAGAGGGCCTGTTCTGTGTCCGCACCACCCTAAGTGGGACCCCAGCCCTGTGTCCTTCAGGAGCCACCTGCCCTTGCAGGAGGAAGGGAGGACCAGAACCAGGTGCCCACACCTGGACCATGGGTGTGCGGGGTGGCCTGGGATTGGGATGACCCTGGATGGGCAGCCTTCTTGTGCCTTCAGCCTGACCTCTGCCTCCCCTTTGCAACCTCAAGCCTGCTGCCAGGTCAGGACTTTTGGGACAACCTGTCCTGTGTTTGCAAGGTTGAGGACCTTCATTGTCACTCAGGGTGCATTCATGTCCTTCCTGCTCTGGAAACTTCTGCCTTGATATCCGCCCTCACCTCAGGCCACCCCAGCCCACCCCCAGGCAGCTCGGGCCCAGAGTCTCTGCACTTCCACCGTCCCCACGGCCTGAGGGATGCTGCCAACAAGCTGCTTATACTAGGAGGGGCCTGCCCTCCCTGTGGCCTTGCTGCAGAGCCCTCTGCCAGCGGTGGGGCAGGGGGCCGGGGGTGGGGGGGTGGGCGGGGACGACAATGATGATGTTCTGATATTTGCTACAAATCAAATGTCTACATTCCAATTTATATATATTTTCTTGTTTCTGTGCTATACGATTCAATAATAATTTTATCATAAAGAACACTCCGAATGTTATTCTCACTTCTGGGTGTTTGGGGTTTACTGGGTCAAGAAAGGGTGGCCTGTCCTCTTGTTTTGGGTTGCAGGGTGGCTATGGCGTCTGTCAAGAACCAAGAGCCCATTATAGCTGGATACCAGACAAGCAAGGACTCAGGGGCTGGTGTCCCCACATCATAGCTGACAGCAGCCGGCAGGCTGAGGAGTGTCTGCCCCACAACACGGGAAGCTGGGTGGTGGTGACCAAGGGCCACAGGGGTGAGCTGCGTCTAGGACCGCGTGCCCAGCCTAGTGAACTCTGACCCCAGGCAGGGCTGGTTGCAGAGTCCAAGTCCAGAGTCCCCAAGGCTGCCAGCCCTGACAGCGTCCTGCGAGGTCCAGGGTCTGAATACTCCCCAAGGACGCCTGAACACTGCGTACCTCCTCCAGGCCAGCTCAGGCCACTCAGGGTTTGGCTCGTTTGCTCTGAGCGCCCGGGGCCTCCAGCAGCACCAGCTGTGCCGAGGCCAGCGCGGCAGGCCCTGGCCTCCCTGATTGCCAGCGTGGGTATCAGACGGGTGTGGAGGGTCAAGGAGCCTCCAAGGCCTGTGAGCCCCCTGTGAGGCTGCAGAGGGGGCCAGACCAGCCCGACCCGGAGGGGGTCTTGGACAGCCGTACAGGCACAGAGAAGTCCTGCTACCTGGGGAGTACTGAAGGGAGGACCAACAGGTGCCCTGCGGCAGGAAGTCGTGCCCTCATCAGCCCGGAGTCCGGCAAGGCTCGAAGAGGCGGGAGTGCCAGGCTTGGTGGCGAGGGGCTCTCACCGCAGGGACCCGCCTCCCTTGGTGACCCCCAACACCGGACTCCCCCTTCTTGGTGCGATCTGTGACCTGGCACAAACCGGGATCCCTGGGCTCTGGCTCTGCTCTCTCTGCCCCACCCCTGCCCCCACCCACCTCCCCTCTCCAGGGTGCCTTGGGATGACTGGGCCTTGAGGAACATCCAGGAGTGTCCACCCCACAGCCACTTAATGCCACAGTGAGGCCTGGCCTCCTGAATGGCATGCAGCAGCGCCCAGTGGGTCAGCTCCTGGCGAGGCCTAGGGGGAGCCTACCCCACGTCGAGAGCTGGGGGGCAGGTCCCGGGGCATTTCTGACAGTTGGGGACCCGCGCGCTCTGCAAACCACTCCTCTGCCAGTGGGGGAGACTATCCCTGTTCCTGGTCATCTTTTCCTGCCACACCTGCTCTCAGGGGCCCTTGCGACCCCGGAGACGGGCACGGCAGTGGAGGGGCGGTCTGCGGTCGGCGGGTCCCCACGGCTCCCCACACAGGGCCGTCCTCCTGGACCTGGACGCAGGCAAGCCGCGGCAGCAGGACGTGTGCGCGGAGCCGAGCGGGCTGAGCACCCCGAGGTCGCGGGATCGAGCCGGAGGGCGAGGACAGGCTGTAGCGGCATCAGCGCGGGGCTGGCCGGTCGCCCGGGGCGTGGCAGCTGGCGCCGAGGGCCGCCACGCGGCAGCTGCACTGGCCTGTGTCTCGGGGAGGCCCGGGCCAGGCTGCCTTGCCCGGCCCTCACCGCCCCGGGGCAGGCGTGCGGATGAGCGTTAGCTCCTTCTGGGGAAAGACTTCACTTAACCCGGACTGTCCTCGTGAAGCTACAGGTCCCCGTGGGGAACCCTGGCCTGGGGCAGGCGGGAGGGGCTGGGCCACGGGGCTGAGGCCCCTGGAGAATCCCTCATGCTTGCTCGTGGCCGCAGGTCGCCGGGACTGCGGTTTCTTTCTCCCGGGACCGGCTACCCTGGAAGGTCCAGCCTGGGCCCGCACCGGGGAAAAGAGGGCGGGAGCCCGGGGCGCCTGGGGCAGAGTCCGAAGAAAACACTCGCGTGGCTGCTGCTGCCTCTAAAACGTAAGTAGGTTTGTTTCTTTAATTGTGTGTGTGTGAGTTTATAGTCTTTATTAGTGGATAAATATTAGAAAATCATCTCTCAGAAAGTGTGGGCAGGGGCAGGCCCGGCTTGCCTAGCCGACTGGGGGCGCGCCCTTCGGGGGGCCCCGGCCTGGTGTGCAGGGTGAGGCTGTCCCGCCAGGGCTCGTACACCAGTGTGTAGCTCTCTGCTCTCTTGACGGTGAACTTGTAGGAGCGGTTGGGCAGCAGGTTGTGGATGTCGAAGGTGCAGGCGGCCACGGGGATGATGCCGCACTGCGTGCACTCCTGCTGTGTCCGTGGGTCCAGCAGCTTGAAGCGAAGCTCAAACTGCTCTGGTGCCGCTGGCTGGATGGTGACGAACCAGCGCAGGCTGACCCAGTCCTGGTGGGCCACCGACTCCTTTCGATCGAACACGACGGGCATCTTGGTGCTCAGCATGAGCCTGATGTGCGGGATCTTGGTGGCGCCGACGTCAGACACCAGGCGGTGCTTGATGTGCAGACGCCCGGGCACCATCAGGGCCAGGAAGCTGTCCACGACCGCCGACAGGTCGGCCAGCCGCTGCTCCACCAGGCCCCAGCCGGCCACAAAGGGCCGCGGGTCAGGCGACTCCAGCAGAGCGTCGAGCTCGGCGCGGCCGCGGTCCAGCTGCTCCAGCAGGTCCCCGAGCAGCAGGAGCTGGATCTTGGTCTGGGCGGTGCCCACCTTCTTCATGCGCTGGAACTTCCAGGGGTCGATGAGCTGGAACATGGTGCTGGGCAGCACCAGGGGGTTCTGGTCACCCAGGGCCAGGTGCTTGGGCAGGATCTCGATGTAGTAGGAACACTTCCTGAGCAGCTCCATGCGGGCGTGGTGGCGCTTGAGCAGCTGCGGGCTCAGCTCCGCCGTCAGGAACTCGCGCAGCGCCGCGCGGCGCTCCATGTAGGTCCGCCAAGCCGCCGGCGCCAGCAGCTGCTGCTCCTCCGCCTCCTCCGCCTCCTCCTGGTCCAGGAAGGACTGAGGACTGTCCAGCTTCATCTTGTCCAGGCCCAGGCCTGTCACCTGCAAGTTCATTGTCTGGGGGGGGGGGGCGGGGGCTGTGAGCGGAAACAGCCCGCGGCCTCCGCCACCCGCGGGGGCTCACTCGGGTCAGTGTTTGTGTGCGGAGGGGGCGGCTCCGGGCCCGCTGCCCTCCATCCTGGGCCCCGGGGCCCGCCCCGCAGGAGCAGCTTATGGGGGAGCACGTCTCTCTGGGAAGGCGCTGCCGGAGGCAGGTGGCCAGGCTGCAGATCTGGGTAACACCGCCCGCTGGGGGGCAACCACTCGCTGGGGAGTCATTGTGATGACACAGGGAGGGGCGAGGCCAATGGGCTCTGGGGCAGCACCGAGCAGCTGTGGGGCCTGGCTGAGGCCTCAGGGTGCGCCCTGGGGACTGTTGAGAGGATTCGGTGTGATCCTGTCCGGGCAGCAGCAGACTCCCCGTGGGGGCCACCACCACCCTGTGGGCCTGCTACCCCTCCCTGTCACTGCAGGCCGGGGCAGGGGGCCAGGGCTCACCCAAACACAAGGCCAGCTGGTGCCTGGAGCCAGTGGAGGCGGCGGGGTGGCCGCTGGCCTCAGCTCCTGGTTACTGAGCCCCACTCTGTGCCTCGACGCCCCTCGGGGCGGGAAGATCCTGGTGCCCCATCTCATAATCGGGGTACCTGAAGCTAAAATGCCTTGTAGCTCCTCAGTTCAGGATCTGAGGCCAGCCGTCAACTCCAGGGCCTGACCCTCCTCCCGTGCCACCCCTGCCCCGGCTCCCAGCTCTAGGGGGCGGTGGGAGGGAGCTGGCTGGGGCAGGCGCAGGGGCGCCAGGACCCCCCCTGCAGGCTGCGCTCCTTGAAGGGCCAGCAGTCTGACGGCTGCCCTGGGCCCCAGCCGCCCCTCAGACGGGGAGACAGCCCCAGGTTCTGGGCCAGCCGCAGCCACCCAAGGCTTCGGTTAATCACAAAGAAAGTTGGCAGGAGCCCGGGGGTCAGCGGTTTAGCGCCTGCCTCCGGCCCAGGGCCTGATCCTGGAGCCCCGGGGTCAAGTCCCACATGGGGATCCCTGCATGGGGCCTGCTTCTCCCTCCGCTCGGCCTGTCTCTGCCTCTGTGTGTGTGTCTCTCATGAATGAATGAATAAAATCTTAAAAAAAAAAAAAAAAAGAGTTGGCAGGTTGAGTGACTTGCTGAGAGCGCCCCGAGCGGCAGGGCGGTGCCGACCCCAGTCTGGGCCCTCCCCAGAGGCCAGCCCTTCACCTTCCCGGGGAGAAGCCAGAGCAGGCCCTGGGCACCAGAGAGGGGGTCTGCGAGGCCGGGCCGGGCCGGGGGTGGCCGCCGCTGGGCCGCCCTGGGTCCCACTGTGCCCTCCCCGGTCGCCCCGCCGCCCCGCCCGCGCCCACTTGCCCTGCGTCCGGGAGCGAGGGCCGCCCGGGACCTGCTCCGCGCCGCGTCCTGCGGGTTGCCATGGCGACCGCGGCCTCTGTGCGCTCCGCCCACGGGGCGGGGGTGGGGGCGGGGGCGGGGGCGGGGCGGGCGCCGCCGGGGTGTGGGGAGGGGGCGGCCCCGACTGGGCGACCGGCCGAGGTGTCCCGCAAGCCAAGCCCCAAGTAGGCTCCCGCGGGGAGGAGTAAACTGAGGCTGGCCGCCCGCCTGCCCGGCCCTGTCCCGGCGCCCGGTGAGAGGGGAGAGCTGGGCGGCGCCGGCGGGTGGTGACAACTGCCTGGGCGGGTACTCCCCATCCGGCTGGACACATGGGGCCGCCAGGGAGCCCCTTCCCTGAGCCGTGTCAGCGGCCTGGGGCCTCCCCGCAGAGGCCCCTCTCGGACACCCAGGCGCTATTGGCCTCCTTGGGGAGGATGGGGGTGGGCGTGCCCCCCGGGTACCCTGGCGGCCCCCCAGGATAGGGCACCTGTCTCCGAGCTCCCTGCCAGCCTGTTCTGCATGCAGGGACTCCCCCCAGCTGCACTGGCCCCTCGGGTGACCCCCGGCGAGCGGTGGCGGGGCAGTCCAGGCCTGGCACAGAGGCTGCAGAGGTCAGCCCTGGGGGGCACGCGGATGCCATTTCCGCCCCGCTCAGTAGATGCTCACCCTTGGGTTTGGAAAGGGGGTGCTGTGTGAAGGCTGGGGGGAGGCGGCGCTGGAAAGCGGGGAGCCCGAGGAGGAAGCCACCCCAGGCTGCAGCCCACCCCAGAGAGCCGGAGACCCCTGCCCTCCTGGGCCAGGTCTTGGGCCTCTGCCCTCTCCTCGGCCCCACCCCCCCTTTTTTTTACTTAACTATAAAAACTTAAATTCTTGGTTTTGAGAGAATTGTAGATTCTCAGGCAGTTGGAAGAGAATGATGCTGGCCCAGTTCCCGGAGCGCAAACATCTTTGATGACACCTGGTTGTGCATGGGAGGAGACGCAGGACTGGCCCATCCCGCAGCCCCCCCCCCCCACCTTCGGGGCCCTGGCAGGGGGGCAGTACCGGGCTCCCCTTAGGCTGGAGAGCCGTGAGGGTGGGGGCCTGGGGGTGGTGGGACCCCAGGGGCACAGACCCCACAGCGTGTCCTCCAGAGAGCGACCCCCTCCTCCCAGCAGAGCTGCTCGGAGCCCTCACCCGGGCCCTGCGCGCTGTGTGCACCTTCCCCGACGTCCTGGGCTAGTGGGTGCCACAGCAGCACTGTCCTCTGGGGCACCGGGGGCTCCGTCAGTGAAGTGTCCGCCTTCAGCTCAGGTCATGGTCCTGGGGTCCAGCCCCCTGCTCAGTGGGGAGTCCGCTTCTCCCTCTGCCCCCCTCCCCACTTGTGCTCTCTCTCCCTCAAATAAAATCTTAAAAGAAGCCTGTGCTCTGACCCCTTCCCGAGTTGGGGGGGGGGTCCTCCCGTCGCCCCCACGAAGCACCATTCCTGTGGTTAGGGCCAGCGAGGAGGGGAGGCTTGCAGGCCAGCGGCAGAGTCAGGGCTGTGCCCGGTGGCTGCCCCGGAGCCCGGGCGTTGGAGGGCAGCAGCTAGACCAGCGGGTGCCAGGGAACTCCGAGAGCTGCCAATGACAAGGTGGACATAGTGGCTCTTGCTCCCAGCCCCCCTCCCCGGCCCTGGGCGTGTGTGTAAGTATGTGTGTGTGTGTGTGTGTGTGTGTGTGTGAGCACAGGAGGTGGCTTGGAGGGGAGGGGCTGCCGAAGAGAGTTGGTCTGGGGGTTTGTGGGTGGGGCGACGGGGGAGGGCCCGGCAGAGAGGTTGTGGAGTGGGGTGCTCCCTGTGAGCCCACTGCCCTCTCTCCCTCTGGGGGACGGGGCCTTCTTCAGCTCCCCCTCCCCGGTCCTCGTCACCTGGAGGTGGGCCAGGCATTCTTGGCGAGCCAGGTCCCCACTGCCCAGCACACTGTCCTGCTAAGAAGTGTCCCCACTGGAACCCCGTGGAGGCCAGGCCAGAGGACCGAGGGGGGCCCCTCCCTACCTGCTCTGACTCCTGGACGGAATGTGCTGAGTCCCAGCAGCTGGGACTCTGGGGCTTGGAGTCACTGGGAGTGTCCAGGAGGCATCCGTCCAGTGCTCAGTGCTTGACCCCAAGCGTGGGTGTGGGCGTGGGTAGCACACGGAGGGCCGTCCCAGGACCTGGTGAGGCCTCCCTGCGTCCCAGGGGGTCAGAGGCTCTGAGCCTGGTTTCCCAGGGGTGGGGCGGGCAGAGTCACCGAGAGGCGGTGGTGCCCAAGCTTCAGGTGTTCCAGGCCCTTCCCTCCAGCTGCCGACCCACAGGATGAGGGTCGTGCCCACCCTCCCCAGGCTGCCTGAACCCCAGAGAGCTGCCTTGGGGCTCCTCTGCAGGGTGCCGGGGAGGGCCAGACTGGAGGGCCGGTGACGTGGGGCCGTACAGTCTGCGAGCCTCGCAGGCGGCTCGGGCGGTCGAGTGCCCCGGGGAGCCCCAGGCTGTGCCCTGCTGCAGCTCCAACAGCCGCGGCGTGGGGCCGTGGGGCCGTGGGCAACCACATGGCTCAATCCAGCCCCGGGCGGCCGGGGTGTGGCCATCGGGGCCCCAAGGGGCTGAGCCGCCTGGGGCTGGAGCCCCCCCGCAAGGACCCTGCCCCAGGAACCCCGGGGCCGCCCTCCCATCCCGCCCAGAACCGGAGGCTGACCTGGCACCGACCCGGGAGCACAGCGGAGGGTGGCGTCGCCCCGGCCCAGGCTTCCCCGCCACCCTCTGTGCCGCCGCACCCCGCCCCTCCCCAGCTGGCTGTCGGGGTGTCCGGGCCGCGGGGGTCGGGTGCACGGCCCAGCACCGGGCGGCCCCGGGGAGCGCTCCTGCTGCTCCCGAGCCCCCCGGGGACACCGATGCTCCCTGCACAACGTGCAGCCGGGGCGCGGGGCGCTGACCGCACTTGCCAGCGCCGGGCTCCCCCGCCGGCTCCGGGCGGGCAGGGAAGGGCTGCGCAGGGCTTTGCGCCGAGGCGCGGCCCACGCCTACGGAACACCCGCCGGCGCCACGCGCGCAGCTCCCGGTCCTCGTCGGGAGCCCGGCCTCGGAGGGCAAGGCTCAGGTCAGGGCGGGCGCCCGCGTGCGCTTGCGCGGACGCCCCTTGGGCCCATAGCCCCGCCCCTCCGCGGCCCCGCCCCTCCGCGGCCCCGCCCCCTCCGCGGCCCCCGTGCGACCATAGCACCGCCCCCTCCGCGGCCACGCCCCCTCCCGCGACCCCCTTGAGCCCGTAGCCACGCCCCTCCGCGGCCCCGCCCCCTCCCGCGGCCCCGCCCCGCCCGCACCTGCTCGGGCCCCAAACACGTCCAGGCCGTCGGGGCGCGGCTGTCGCGTGCGGGGGCTGCAGGGCCGCCCTGGGCCCCATCCGGCCCGAAGCCCGGCCGCGGCGACGCCGGGGGCATGGAGCCCTTCCTCAGGAAGCGGCTGACCTTCCTGTCCTTCTTCTGGGACAAGATCTGGCCGGTGGCGGCGCCGGACGACGGGCTCCCCGGGCTCCCCGAGCGCACGGCGGACTTCAGCGCGCGGGGCGCGGGGGAGCTGAGCGTCCGCCGCGGGGACCGGCCGTGCGCCCTCAGGGAGGACGGCGACTACCTCTTGGCGCGCAGGCTCTCGGGCCCGCCCAGCCCCGGGCCGGTACCGCTCAGCCACCTGGCCAGGGCCGCCCCGGAGCCGGAGCCGGAGCCGGAGCCGGAGCCGCTCCCGGACCGCCCGTGAGTAGCACCGCGCCCTGGGGGCAGGGGAGGCACAGGCTTGGGGCCAGCATCGGCTCCTTCCTTCCTTCCCTCCACCGACCCGCCCCCGTGTGCCCGGGACCCTGCGGCCTTCCCACCTGGCGGAGCAAGCACGGGGTTGTCCTGGTTCCTGGACGCCGGGAGGGAACGCGGGGATGGCCCCGGCAGGAGCGGTCGGCCGGCAGGGCGGGGGCCAGACACCGGGGCCAGCCAGGCCCTCCTGCTGTCACATGGGGATTCAGCGCTGGCCCTGAGCGCACCCTGGGGCCTCTCGTGCCGCCTTGGCGGAGCGTCGCTGCCGGCAGGGCAGGGGCTAGGGTCCTGGGCGCAGCTGCGGGTGAGACGCCGGTGACACGCCGGCCCTGTGGTCCTGGAGCTCCCGATGAGGACCTAGGTGAGCAGGAGGCCATCCGCAGGCCGTGAGGGCGTGGGGGTGACCTGCTGAGCTGAGAGGTGCGCTCACCTGCCCCCTCCCTGGACTGTAGGCGCCAGGACTCTCCCTGCTGCACTGGGCCAGGCATGGAGCGGACAGGGCCCTCCCAGAGGGGGGCACGCGGGGGGGGGTCAAGCCCCCACCCCCAGCACGCCCAGGAGCCCTGGGGCCGGCGAAGTCTGCAGGCGGGGGCGGGCTGGCGGACACCCGGCTGTTGGCTCGCTAGTCTGCGATCGTGGAGGGAATCGTGCAGGGCGGGGGCTCTCCCACGGGCTTGGGGAGGACGTGACCTTCAGCCCAGACTTAGGGTCTGCAGCTCGGGGAGCTCCTGGCACAGCCACTTGCCAGCTCCGGCTGGGTGGACATCGTGCCCCTCCCTGCCTCTCCCCTGGGTGCAGAGGGTCTGCCTGGATGTCGTGGCCACGGCAAGACCTGCTGTCTAGACAGATGAGACCCCGCTGGGGGGCACGGGGAGCGGGCTGGCGATGCCAGCGTGCATGGAGGTGATGGCCGGGTGAGAAAAGACCAGAAGCTGGTGAATAGCCAGCAGGGCCAGGCCCAGCTGCCCGGACTTCCCCCCAACACTGGCCTCTTGTCTGTGTCCAGCTGGGCTGGCCTGGGCCCCTCACGTCCTCTGCCAACCAGCGTTGGGGTTCAGCCTCGCTCAGGCCACGTCCAGTTTCCCAGGGGCCCTGGGCCTCCCCACCGTGTCCTGGGGTATTTGCATGTGCCACGGCAAGGCCTGGGTCACAGGGAGGCACCTTCTGAGGGGGCTCCGGGTGTCCCTACCCCGCGCCCGCCTACTGGCAGCCTCCGATGGGGAGGGGCGCACAGACCCTCTGCTTGCGGAGCTGCTCTTAGCAGAGGCTGCGGGGCTGGGGGGCACCGGGGCTGGGAGCGGGTGCCGGGAGGAAGCCGTAATGACTGTTTGCCTGGGCCCAGGATGAAAGGGCTGCCCACACTCGTGGTGTCATTTGCTGCAGACACCTGGTCGTCTGTCCCCAGGGCCAGGCAGGCTGGGCAGGGGGAGGACCCTCAACTAGTCTCCTGTCAGCCACTGTCCTGCCCCAGAGACTTCCCGAGGACTCAGCTCCAGGGGCGAGCTGGGGATAGGGACACCCGTGCCTCTGCTCCCTGGCGCTGCTGTCCCGGGCAGTCCCTGCGGCCCTTCCTAGGCGGGAAGCCGTCCTGGCCGGTGGGCCCCACAGGGCTGGGCATGCCCATGACTGACCACCTGGTCCATTCACAGGGGACACCCTGCTTGTGTCGACTTACTAGGCATCAGGCTTTGGGTCCTGAAGCCCCAAGGAGGGGTCAGAGCCACTCCGTGGCCCCTAGAACCCTGTGTCCCCCTTTAGGGTGGAAGAGGGCCGTGCTCATGGCTGTCCCTGAGGACGGGGTCCCCAGAATCCCTGGGAAGCAGGAGGTCCCAGGATGGGAAGCTGGGCAGGCGATGTGGGGGGGCGGGGCAGGAGCATTTCCATTTTCCTTCCCAGAACGAGGACCCAGGGATCTGCACCTGCTGTGACTCAGGTGGACTGCAGCCCAGATGGGGTGTCCGATGGGGAAGCCCCGGGCACCCTCAGCGTGCTCGGCTTCATGGGGGCAGCGTGTCTGCGTGGGCCGAGGGCAAGGGCTGGCCTGCACCAGGGGACCCTCAGGGGCGGACCTGGGGTGCCTCCCGCCCGACCTCCAGCTCTGGAGGGAGCTTCTGTGGGCCCCACCTGTCGGCCACGCGGGGCAGGCGGGCCATGCCCGTCCAGGGGCTTCGGAGCCTCGTGCTGCAGTCGGGCCCCGGCGGACCCCGGCCCCAGTAGGGCTCGGCAGTCGGGGCTTGGCAGGTCAGCCCCCGGCCGGGGCCGCCGTCATTCTGTGAGCCCGGCTAACGGGGAATCTGTCGGGCCGCACTGTCCTCCTGTCCCCTCCCCGGTGACTCCACAGGCGGGCACTGCGGGGAGGGCGATGCAGACCCTGCCCCGGGACCCCCGGCCGGTCCCCGAGAGCCAGCGGCAGTCGCGCTCCTAGGGGCGTGGGGGCAGGGGCCGCGGGGGCCGGGCCTGGCGCTGACGCCTTCTGCCCCGGCAGCTGGTACTTCAGCGGCATCAGCCGCGCCCGCGCACAGCAGCTGCTCCTGTCTCCCGCCAACGCGCCCGGGGCCTTCCTCGTTCGGCCCAGCGAGAGCAGCCACGGGGACTACTCGCTCTCAGGTACGCGGCGGGCCCCTGGGGTCCCCAGGCCGGGCTGCCCCACGGCAGGCCAGGCCCGCTCGCCCCACCCCACCTGCCTCCATCCACGCGCTGCCTGTCGGGGGGGGGCACCCTGGGCTCGCGGCCCCCCGCGGCCCACGCCCGCAGCTGCCCATGCCCCCTCCTTTTCCGCGAGGCTCCAGGCGTCTGCGGGGCGCAGGGAAGGCTGGGCCGCCACCCGGCCAGGGTGGAGGGAGTGGGCGGCCCGCACACGGCCTTCACCTGTGCCCACTGCAGTCCGGGCCCAGGCCAAGGTTCGCCACTACCGCATCTCCGCGGCCGCCGACGGTCTCTACCTGCAGAAGGGCCGGCTCTTCCCCAGCCTGGAGGAGCTGCTCGCCTACTACGCGGCCAACTGGAAGCTGATCCGGAACCCGCTGCTGCAGCCCTGTGTGGCCCAGGTGGGCCGGTGCCCCGCACCTCCTGCCCCGGCGCCCGGCCCACGTCAGGGCAGCGAGCAAGGCCACAGGCCCAGGCCTGTCCGCGAGCAGGACCAGGAGCCAGAAAGGCCTGGGAGCCCCGGGGGCCCGGCTGTGCCTCCACGCTCCAGCCAGGCCCTGCCTGGGCTGGCTCTGCCCCACGTGCGTGGCGTCGCCATCTCTGGGGACTCCCGGGGCTGCGGCGCAGGAGCCCTGGAGGCCCCACTCCCACACCCGGCTGTGCAGGGGGCGCGAGGGCTGGGGCAAGTCTGGGGAGGGGGCGCGGCCGTGGCCCGGGCGGAAGCCGTAGGAGGGACGCCGGGGGCCCTGCGCTGGAGCAGCTGCGCGCTGGCGGCGCCGGACGAGCCATCGTGCCCGGGCCGGGCGGCAATCCCGTTCCTCTGGTTTCTAATGACAGGCCTGGCAGGGCGGTAACGAGTGTCCGTGGGTGGGTGTCCACCTCCAGCAGGTGCCACTGAGGGCCAGGTCAGGGCCCGGCGCTCCGGGAGAAACCGTCCTTTGTTTCCAGGGAGCGGCAGGCGGAGGCTCGGGGTGCCCCCCGCCCCCTCAGAAGCTCCCCCAGCAGGACGAGTGGGAGCGGCCTCGCTCAGAGTTTGCCCTGCGGAGGAAGCTGGGAGAAGGCCACTTCGGGGAGGTGTGGGAAGGCCTGTGGCTTGGCTCCACGCCGGTGGCCGTCAAGGTCATTAAATCAGGTGGGTGAGGCCCTCTGCCCCCACGAGCCCCGGGGCGGCCACAGGCTGCTGTGGGCGGGTGCGGCAGCGGTGCCCCCTCCTGCAGCCTACATGAAGCTGGCGGACCTCGCCAAGGAGATCCAGACACTCAAGAGCCTGAGGCACGAGCGTCTCATCCGGCTGCACGCCGTGTGCTCGGCTGGCGAGCCCGTGTACATCGTCACCGAGCTCATGCGCAAGGGCAACCTGCAGGCCTTCCTGGGCGGTGAGTGGCTGCCCCGGCCCACCCGCCAGCAGCCTCGGGGCACCCAGACGAACACGCGCAGCCCAGACTGCCAGGCCCCTTCCCGGCACGGCCTTGGGCAGTGCACCAGGTGCGGCCGTCGGAGGCCCAGAGGGGTGGCGGGCTCCGGCCAGCGGTGGGTTCGGGCCTCGGGCCAGTCCTGTGCCTTGTGGGGGCCCCGTCAGAGCACGGCGGGCCCAGGCTGAGCTGAGCGCAGCCCCGGGCGGCTCCCTGGTGTCTGGTTGCTCCTGGGGGCGCAGGCCAGGTCGCCAGGGAGCAGCCCCCCGGGGGTCACCGTGCAGCACGGTGCCTGCTGTCCCCCCTTAGGGGCGGGGACCCGAGGCACAGAGAGAGGCATGGTGTGCACACCCGGCCCCTGACGGCGGCCTTGCTCGCAGGCCCCGAGGGACGGGCCCTGGGCCTGCCCGTCCTGCTGAGCTTTGCGTGCCAGGTGGCTGAGGGCATGAGCTACCTGGAGGAGCGGCGCATCGTGCACCGGGACCTGGCGGCCAGGAACGTGCTTGTGGGCGACGACCTGGCCTGCAAGGTGGCTGACTTCGGCCTGGCCCGGCTGCTCAAGGTCAGTCCAGGTGGGGACCACCGACCCCGCGGTGGCTGGGGGGAGGGCGTCGCTCCGCCGCCCGCCCACCGCTCGTGTCCCCTCGCCCAGGAGGACATCTACTCCCCAAGCAGTGGCTGCAAGATCCCTGTCAAGTGGACGGCGCCCGAGGCAGCCAACTATCGCATCTACTCCCCGAAGTCAGACGTCTGGTCCTTCGGGGTCCTGCTCTACGAGGTCTTCACCCACGGCCAGTGTCCCTACGAAGGTGGGCTGCGAGGGGGTCTGAGGGAGGAGGCGCCCCTGCCCTGGCGGCCGCTGGCGCGGAAGGGCGCCGAGCCTCCGGGGCGGGATCTGGAGAGCCGGGCGGCGTCCACGGCGACCCCGGGGGAGGAGAGGCCGCCCGCCAGCCCCTCTCACCGCCTCCGCAGGGCTGAGCAACCACGAGGCCCTGCAGCAGGTGACTCGAGGCTACCGGCTGCCGCGGCCCGCCGCCTGCCCGGCCGAGGTCTACACGCTCATGCTGGAGTGCTGGAAGGGCAGCCCCGCGCGGCGGCCGGCCTTCGCCACGCTGCAGGACAGGCTGAGCGCGGCCCACGGGCGCCTCCGCCCTGCTCACACGTGACCCGCGGCGCCGGGCATGGGGCTGGGGCCGGGCCTCCCTGCGTGGCCTGTGCCCGCGGACAGTATTGGCTGAACGCATCCGGGGTGCTGGCGGCCTGAAACCGCCCCTGGCCGTGGGCCTCGCACCCTGACACGCCCTGGCGTGCACGCGTGTGCACGAGGAAGGCAGACGCCCGCTCACACAGGAGGGGCTGAGGTCCTCGGCCGGCGTGACCTGGTGTCCCTGGAGAGGGAAGGTCCCCGCGTGGGCGTCCAGGGGCTGCCGGGCTGGTTCTGGCCCACAGAGGAGCCCTGCTCCTGGACCCTTCGCGCCCTCTTCCCGACTTTCTGCAGAGTCCCCCTGTGGCCCGTGCTGGGCTCCCAGGCAGACCCCGGGCACAGGGCACACTGGGCCCCCGGGCACAGAGACCGGTGCTCAAGGCAGCACCCTATAAATATACGTGGACTCAGACACACGCACAGACACGCATTCTGCGTGGGCCGCGACCCCCAGAACCACAGCGGGAGTGGGAGCTGGTTGGTCACAGCAGGAGAGCCCACCCCGTGGCCCAGGGCATCCTGGTGCCCGGATCAGGGGACCCTGTTCCCAGGGTGCTGGCCCCCAGCAGGCCCGAGACTCCCTGAGGCTGCGACCCAAGTGGGGGACATCAGGCCGGGTGGCTGCCCCGGGTGGGAGACCCTTAGATGGGGCAAAGGTCAGGCAGGCAGGGTGTCCGCCTCGGTGCTGGGGGCGCTGGGAGCCGGCCTGGCTGTGCAGGGTCGGGCGGGGGCGCGGCTGGATGCCGTGGGGTTCAGGCCGCTGGCAACAACCGGCTCCTGGGAAGGCAGCAGCGGGCGTCCGGGCGGGCCTGCCCCACCTGGGCTGATCTCCCGCCGGTGGGGACGTCCGGGTGACACACGCGGTGCTGCTTCTCACTCCCCCGCCCGCTCCAGTCACCATGAGATGGTGTCCAGGTCCTCGCCCCCCGCGACCCCCGTGATGGCAACCGTGCCCGCAGAGGGCCCGGGGGACGGGAGGGGAGAGGCAGGCAAAGCGCCCCTGCTTCTTGGGCCTCCGTGCAGTTCGGCCAGCTCTGTACCCTCCCCCCATCACAGGCCCTGCCCGAGGGCGGGCACAGGGTCACCGGGACCCCAGAGCGGGCACAGATGCCTCGCAGGGCTGGGGAGGGTGCCGAGGTCACCGCAGGCCAGGGCAGCACGGAGGGAGGGGGCAGGCACTGGCCGGCTAGGCTGGGGCCAGCACCCCTCACCTCGGGAGGGTTTGGCCTGCAGCCCTGGGACCCCTGGGTCCTGCCCTGGAGGGTGGGGGGCCTCCGGGTGAGACAAAGGAGCCGGTGCGGGTGGAGCCGGCCGGGCAGTGGCCTCTGAGGGAAGGAACGTGCTGGGCTCGGAGCCATGAGTGGGGGTCTCGGCGCACTCCTGGCGTGTCACCAGCCACAAGCCGAATGGGTTCGGTGCTCCGGGGCCTCGGGCTGGCCTGGGCGGGGGGGCCCTCCGTCCTCAGTACCCTCCTGCCTCCCGGGGTCGCCCACGGAGATCCCGGGAGGTGTGCGCTGAGCGACTCACCGAGGTGCCGGGACGGGTCCCCAGGGCACAGGGGACCGGAGCAGAGTGCCCAGGATTGGGGGTGGATGCGCAGAGGGGGCACCCCCCCCCCCCCCGCGCCGCCTGCTGCTGAACTTCCCGAGCAATACACGTTCCTCTTGATCCGCAACCGGACTGAGCCGCGGTGACTCCGCTCCCAGGACCACGTCGGGCAGGCATCACCTGCGCCTCCCCAGCCCTGGGCCTCAGCCATCTTCGCGCCGACCCCAGGGCGCCCCGGCCGCCCCAGCCCCCTCGGTGGGTGGTGGGTGGTGGTGGCCGGGAGCCCCCAGGGCAGGGAGCGGACGGCAGCGCCCACCTGGGCCTCAGGCAGTGGAGAGCCTCCCGCCCCGCTGGTCCGGAGCCCCCGCAGGTTGGGCCGGGGTGACCTCCCACAGGCCCTGTCCTTCCCCCTCCCCCTCCCGCCTCACTCCCACCTGAGCCCCCACGGCTGGCCGGGACCCCAGGAAGGGCCCAAGCGGCTGAGGCCCGGCTGCGTGGCCATGTGGTAGACACGCTTCCCGGAGCAGGTGGGCATGACGGTTGCCCAGGCGGACCCGGCCTCAGCGGGGGGGAGGGGGGGGTGCAGGAGAGAGCTGCTGGGCCGGCGGGGGGCAGCCCTGGGTGCCGGGGAGCCCAGGGAGAGGCCACCTGGTGGCTGCAGGTGGGGCCGCCTCCGCACAGGGGAGCAGGCCGGCTCCCGGCCTGGGAGGGAACGGCCGCGAGGCCAGGAGGCCAGTCCTGCTGCACCGGCCACGGGATCCCGGGCCAGGCCCACCCGGGGCCCCAGTACGTGGGCCTCTGGGACTTCCAGGCCCCACACGGACGAGGAGCTGAGTTTCTGGGCGGGGGACCTGCTCCGCGTGGAAGGAGGAGGACTGTGGGGGGCCGTGCTGCTGGATGTGGCCGGCGGGGCCTGGGCCAGGGCTACGTGCCCCACAGCTACCTGGCTGGGAAGGGGACGGTAGAGTCTGAGCCGTGAGTGTCCCCGTGGCCCTGCTGGGTCACCCCAAGGGGCCCCCCCTCCCACAGCCCTCAGGACAGTGTGTGTTGCCCAGTGGCTGGGTCCTGGGGAGGGTCGAGGTGCGGGGCTGCTCCTGGGGGACACGCGACTCCACCTCCTGTGCCTCCTGTTGGGCTGGACGCCCCCACCTGGTCCCGGGAGGGCGGAGTAGGTTTGGGCATGTGACATCTGGGGACAGGGGGCTGCAGGGGGACGCAGCCCCTTCTCTGGGCTCCCCCACAGTCACTTCATGGTGCCAGGACCCAGAGAGGACACAGGGGGTCCACCATGGGCTCCCGGATGGCCAGCCGAGGGCTGGGGTCTGCGTAGGGGTCCGGGGCAGGGACTAGGCCTTTTGGGGAGTGAAGCCTCACTCACCTTCCAAACAGCCAAAACCAGACGCGTGACCGACTTGGAGCAGGACGGCCGATGCGACAGGCCTGTCTGGGTGCAGGGGCTCCCGGACGTGGTGGTTGCCCCACGGCCCGTGGGAGCACAGGGAGCGCAGGCCACCCTGGGCAGCCTGGCAGAGCCGTGTGCACGGCGCCCCACACTGCTCCCCTGAGCTCGGGGCCGAGAGCCGGCCTGAGGGGCTCTGTGCCTGCCTCCTGTGACCCGGGAGCTGCTGGGGCCCGGGCGAGGGGTCCTCCTCCTGCAGGGAGACCGGCAGTGCCATCGGACACAGCACGCTCTCACAAGGCAGGGTCCCGTGACAGCGACAGGGCAGAGCTGGCCACGGCTGGTGCAAAGGCCCTGAGGTCCCCACATCCTAGTGCATTTGAAAAGCAGGAAGGAGGAGGGTGGTCGGAGAGGTGAGCAAATGAGATTCAGGGTGTGCTAACGATCAGGGCGGGCGTGGGGCCCGGGGCCCCGGGTGGGGGCTCCTGTTCATGACGCCTGAAGGAACAGGGACCAAGGGCAGAGCTGGGCAGTCACGCCCGGTGGTCCAGGGCTGGTCCTGCCCCGTGCCGGCGCGTGTGGGCGCCCGTGGGCCTGTGTGCGTGAGCACCCGCTGAGCCTGGCCACGCGGTTGCCGAAGCCCAGACCCCGGGGTCCCACTCATGTCCGTGGGATGGGAGTGGCTCTGACCCCACAGGTGGCACACCCTGGGCCCTGGGCAGGGGGCAGCGGTGCCTGCAGCCCTTCTGGGTCACTGCGGCCTTTCCTGGGGTCCAGCCCGGCCCTGTGGCACATCCGGGGTCTCCGAAGGCCAGAGAAGTGGCCGTTGGGCAGGGACGGGATCATGGGGGCTGTGAGTCGGGGAGTCGGGGCGCAGCTGGGAGGATGTGGGGTCAGCAGCCCCGGACCGCCCCGCCCCGGCCCAGGTGGCTCGGCCGCATCTCGTGCTCCGAAGCGCCGCACCGGCTGCAGGCCGAGGACACCCCGGGCACCTCCCTGGTCGGGGCAGCGAAAAGCCGGGCGCCGACTACGTTCTCTCGGGTACGGCCTCCGCGACCCTTGGCGCCAGCCCGTGGCCCCCCGCGGGACTCAGGGTCCTCCCACCCGGCCCGCCCCCTCGGTCTGTGTGTCCGCCCAGACTCCCCCAGGGCGGCTAGTTCCTGGGGCCCCGGACGCGAGCGCCTCTGTCCCCTGCGGTGCGGGACAGGCGGGCCGTGCGGCCACGTCCTCCCGCGGGCTGCCCGAGCTCCCGGAGCATCACCGGACCCGGAGTCTGTCCCACGGCCCGCGGCTGACCGTGCCCTGCTGGAAGGTAGGCCGCCCGCTGCCCCCCCCACCCCCGTGCACGGCCCTCGGTGTCACCCAGGTGGAGGTCGGTGTGTCCTGGAGGCCGTGGTCCCCCAGAGCTGGCGGCGGGGGTGGGATGTGCCTTCCCCCGGGCCAGGGAGGGGCCGGTTGTGCACCCGCCCCGCCCCGCGTCCCCTGTCCTGCGTCCCTCCAGGCCGGGGCAGCCTGGGGACAGGGCGGCTAGCTGAGTCTTGTGTGAGTGGCCGCGGCCGAGGTCACTGGCCTGCAGGGGCCCTGAGGGTGTCTGCGGCGCCCGGGAAGCCTGGCCACAGGCCGGACCCTGTGTTGCTCTACATTTGAGGGCAGAGCGGGGCCCCCGTCCTGGGGTCAGAGGGGGGCATCCCTGAGGGTGGACTGGGGGGAGCACCCCTGGCCTGTGTCCCTGCTGTCCCTCCAGCTCGAGCCCAAGCCCCTGCCCCACGTGAAGGCTGGGAGAGGCCGCAGGGGGAGTTCACGCTCTGCAGGAAGCTGGGGTCCGGCTACCCCGGGGAGGTCCTCGAGGGGCTCTGGAAAGACCAGGTCCGCGTGGCTATCACGGTGATTGCTCGAGGCGAGTGGGGCCTCGCGGAGGGGGCGGGCGGCCCAGCCAGCCCGGGTGTCACGGCCTGCGCGCAGCACCCACGGCAGGGTCCTCTGGCGTCCTTTCGATGTATGTGCTATTGCCTAAATGCACTTATTTAAGAAAGCAATTTTAAATTCTTAATGTAAATGGAAAGCCATTAAAGTGAGTAGACCCCTAGAAACCTGCCGAGTCCTCTAAAATCTCCTTTCAACTCACGAGGTCCGGATCCCCTTCAGGAGCCAGGGGCTCGCAGGAACACACGTGGGGGATGTTCCGCTTTGCACGTGGCCTGGGCGGGCGTGGGCCGCGTGGAGCAGCCGTGACGCCTGGGGCGGGGGGGGGGGATGGCAGGGCCGGGGCCGCAGCCACCCAGGCCTCCTGCCCCCACAGGTGACCTCCTACACCAGCACACATTCCAGGCGGAGGTCCAGGCCATGAAGAAGCTCCGACACAAGCACGCCCTGGCACCGTAGGCCGTGGCATCCGGGGGGACCCCGTGTACATCGTCACGGAGCTCATGCCCAAGGGGAGCCTTCTGGAGCTGCTGCGGGGTGAGCGGGCTGGCGGGCGGCACCCGGGCTTCCTCTCTGGGGTCCTAGTGACCCGTGCTCGCTGGAGGGCGTGGGAGACGTGCAGAGAAACCCCTCGTGGCCCCGTGCCAGGCACAGGCCTCCAGCACGCCCTTCTGGCTTCCGGACACGCAGCCCGGGTCCTCACTGCTGTTCTGGAAGGCGCTGGCCCTTCCTCCGGGGTGTGTGCACGGGCACTCGCCCATGTGCACACGAGTCACAGCCCTCGCCCTCTGGGACCTCATTTAGCACCCACAGCACACACGGCCGCTGCCCGTTAGAGACGCGAGACGACGCGGGTGTGCCACAGGACGGGCGGCGTCCACACGCGCGTGTGCCTGCCCAGACTGTAGCACCAGGGACGCTGGGTGTCAGGCGCGCAGCGTTCCCACGGGCCCACGACCACGTGCACCAGTGGAGCTGCCTCGCGCGTTCGCCGGCGCTGAGACTCCGCGAGGTCCTCAGCCGTGTCAGCGCTGCTGTGACGGACGCCCCGGTCCTTACGCCACTCAGTTCCTATCACTTTAGTGTCAATTCCCGGAAAGGAAACTGGGGGGACGGCGACGGGGTGTGTACAGTCCGTGCCTGCGCCCGGACCCAGACCCGGCTTCCAGGAGGGCTGCGACAGGTCCACTGGTCCCATTTTTGCATCAGGCCCTGCCTCTGCAGCCGGGTCCCCGAGCCCCTGACCGCGGCTCCTGCCCCTGCAGACGCCCACGAGGAAGCCCTGCCCTCTCGGAGCTGGTGGGCCTCGCGTCACAGGTGGCCGAGGGCACGTGCTGCTGCAGTCGCAGCACTACACCCACCGGGACCTGGCCGCCGGAGCGCCCCCGTGGGGCCACACGACATCTGCAAGCCGGGGACTTCGGGCGCCAGGCTCACCAAGGTAGGCGGCCGCGGCGGGCGTCCGGTGCCTGCAGCCGGGGTGTCGGGCGCGGGGGGCCGCCCAGCCTCGGGGAGGCCGCGGGCGCAGGAAGCTGCGAGGGGACAGGCAGGCCCCCCCCGGCCCGGGCAGCCCGGCCTCCCAGGCCCATCCGCGGACCCCCTCCACGCGGTTTAGCCCCGAGCCCCACGCACACTCAGCAGCTCTACAAACAGCCGCGACACCGGGCGCCTGACAGGGCCTCCGGCCCACGCCCCTCAGAGCCAAGTTCCCGAGCCCTTGAAAGCCACGAACGCGCGCGTCCGCTCCGAGCGGTCACCACGGCCTCCCGCGCTGGCCGCGCTCCCGGCTCCGATGTCCCCGCTGGCGGCCGGCGTCCAGGGCCTCGGCTCCCGGGCTGCCGTCTGGACGCCGCGGCTCCGTGCTCGGCGCGAGCAGGTGCTGCCGGGAAGGCCGTCTCCTCGCCCACCCGGTGGCCGGCAGCAGGCAGGACAGGCGGTTGCACGGCCTTCCCGTGCCCAGCCCGCCGGGGGCAGCCCTGTGAGCCCGCGGTGTGAACACCTCGCCCGCCTCCCGGCGCCCCCAGGGCCCGTGTCCAAGTGCCTCCCTCTGGGGGCACCTGCGCCCGATCCGGTTGCAGGAGGACGTGTACCTCTCCCAGGACCGCCCCCGACGCCCCCTCCCCAGCGCTTTACTCCATCGGATCTGACGCCTGGTCCTTCGGGATTCTCCTCCACGAGATTTTGAGCAGGGGGCAGGTGCCTTATCCGGGTACTGGGCCCCCAACAGGGTCCCTGACGGGGGTGGGGGGTGGGGCAGGAGGGTGCCATCACCTGGACCCGGCGCGTGCACCAGCCAGCCCTCCGGGGGTGTTAGGACTGTGTGCAGGGGTGCAGCGGGCGGGAGCTTGGCCCAGGGTTTCCCGCCAGGGCGGCAGATGGCAGTGTGGCTTCCTAGGGGGGAGGGGAGGGGAGGTGGGCGCCAGCTGCCGGCCCCCGCAGCCCCTCTCGCCGCCCCCCCACAGGCATGTCCAACCACGAGGCCTTCCTGAGGGTGGACTCGGGCTACCATGGGCCCTGCCCCCCCGAGTGCCCACCCACCGCACACAAGCTGATGCTCTCGTGCTGGCACAGGGACCCCGAGCAGAGGCCCTGCTTCAAAGCCCTGCGGGAGAGGCTCTCCTGTGTCACCAGGTATGAGGACCCGCTCTGAATGACCCCCTCCTGCTGCGGCCGTGGAGGCAGCTGGCCCCGGACCTGGGGAGAGGGGCCGGGCGCCACCCTGGGCCTCAGATCAGGAGTACGGGCAGAGGAAGGTGCTAACACGCTCCTCGGGCCACAGGCCCGCCCTGTCCCGGCGCAGCGGAGGCGTGGCCCCTGCTGTCCTCCTGAGACTCTTGGACGGTGCCGCAGCTCTCCACAGCCAACGCCAATTCCAGAACCCTCCAGCGCCTGGTTACCCTCCTTCCTAAAGGGCCCAGGGCTCACCCTGTGCCATGTGGCCCAAGCCTCCTCCTGACTGGGGGGGGAGGGACAGAGACTTCCCAGGACGGACTGTTGGCTCATGGGGCTCTGCTGTCTGCCAGCCGGGGCTGGGCGCCGTCCCTGCCTTCCTGCCATGGCAATCAGCAGCTGGAGGGCCTCATCTGGACACAGCCCGAGCAGCTCTCAGGCGACCCTCTGGGGCCCCTATCCCACCCTGGGTCCATCTGATGAGGTGGGGATGGCCTCCCTAGCCAGCCTCCTGCCTGGACAGAGCAGACAGGACGGGGCTGCAGCCCCAGGGAACCGCAGGCTCTGCCCACACCTGCGATTGCTGGTGCGCAGCTATTTATAGCCCACTACGGGGAAGAGGGGCAGGAGCGCAGCCAGCAGAGCCCCTGACCTCCCTCCCGAGGCTGCCCTCTCCTGACCAGCACAG
This sequence comes from Canis lupus baileyi, assembly GCF_048164855.1. Taxonomy (NCBI): domain Eukaryota; kingdom Metazoa; phylum Chordata; class Mammalia; order Carnivora; family Canidae; genus Canis; species Canis lupus. The sequence continues at coordinate 49,179,867 of NC_132863.1, read as the reverse complement.
CCGGGCCAATCTGCGCTGGCCGCTGCGGTGTGTGGGCACTGCTTGTGCACCGGCCCGCCCGCCCAGGAGGACACGAGCACAGGCTCCCCAGGTCCCTGGTTGGAGCTGGTCCACAGCTGGGTCACCTGTGAGGAATGGGACACCCCTTTACCCCCTTGCCACTCAGCGTTAGTTTTGGCTCCCTGTACCCAGGACGTGTCCCACAACGGCCTAGAAGAGGCACCACCGTTATAGGAAGGCTCCTGGAGACAGTCTGGCCCTGTTCCCTCCCTGCAGTCACGAGTGGGGGGCAGGGGCACAGCTCCCTCTAGCCCAGGGCCCTGAGGGGAGGCTCCCTGTCCAACTCCTGAGCCTGCTCTCCCCGGCTCCCACCCCCTCAGCAGCCAAGGCCCCACACTTGTGGAAGCAGCTTGCCGGCCTCAGCCTGGGCCCGACCTGGCAGGGGGCTCCCCAGCGAGGGGCCCGGGGACGGCCCAGGGAGCAAGGCCAGCTCCTCGCCCCCGCCAGGAAGTGAGGCTGAGAAGGGTCTGGTGACTTCAACCCCAGGCCCCGGGGCACACGGCTCACAGCTCACGCACACCACCAGGGCCACTGGCTGCTTGGAGTTTATTTTCCACTTGGTGCAAGGCACACAGTTCCAGGGTGTCGGGAAGGCTCGCGTGCGGCTTGGACAGTAAAGAGTGGGATTCTCTCAACTTCCTTTTTGGTGTTGTGCTATTTTGATACAAAAGAACCCAACAGCTTGTGCTCGCTGCAGCCTGCCTGGTCCATAGGGCAGGGCGGGAGGGGAGGGGAGGGGAGGGAGGGGGTGAGCCAGGCCCCCCGACGAGCCGGGCGCCTCGGAAGCCTCGGAAGCCTCGGAAGCCTCGGAAGCCTCGGAAGCCTCGGAAGCGGTGCTGGCGCTCAGGACGGCGGCCCGGGGTCGGCTTGGCCAGGCTGGCGCCCGGGCTGCTTCCTCGCGGCTCGCAGGGCCGAGTCGCCGGTGCCGGCGCCGCCGGAGGCCTGGGGAGGCTGCGGGCTGGGGGAGAGCCTGGCTCAGAGGCGCCCGCCCGCCCCCCGCCCGCCCGCGCCCGGCCGAGCACTCACCGCGCCGGCGACTGCAGCACGGTGGCCGTGGACGCGAGCGCGGACCTCCCGGAGAAGAAGCCGGCCCACCAGGGGCCCGCGGCGGCCGTGGGGGGCCTGCCCTCACCGGGGCGCTGCGGGGCGGCCTCCCCCGCGCAGTCGGCGCCGCCGCACGCGCTGTTACCGGACGCGGAGCCCAGGCGGCCTGCGGGGGGGGCCGGGTCAGCCTGCGCCGCGCCGCGCCGCGCCGGGCCGGGCCGGGCCGCACGGGGCGGGGGCGAGGCCGTACTCACGCCGGTAGTAGTCGTGCGTGGCCACGAGCGAGCCGCCGGACGGGATGGCCGCCATGACGCCGCCGCCGCCAACCGCGCCGGGCCCCGGAGCTCCCGGCCGGCCGCCCCGCCCCCACCTCGGCGGCGCCCCCTCGCGGACCTCGGCGCGCGGGCACAGGTGGCGGGGACGGGGGCGCCGGGCCACGGACGCCGCGGGCACCGGAGACCGCGACGGCCGCGCCGCCCCCGACGCGCCGCCTGCGCATGCGCGGGCGCACCCGCTGGGCTCGCGCCCCGGACGGAGGGTGCCCCGCCCCCGGCCCGCGAGGCCCCGCCCCCGACCCGCGAGGCCCCGCCCCTCCGAGGCCCCGCCCCCGTCCGTGAGCCCCGCCCCTCTCTGAGGCCCCGCCCCCGTCCGCGAGGCCCCGCCTCCGTCCTGAGCCCCGCCCCTCTCTGAGGCCCCGCCCCGTTCGTGGGCCCCGCCCCTCTCCGAGGCCCCGCCTCCGTCCGTGAGCCCCGCCCCTCTCCGAGCCCCCGCCCCCGTCCTTGAGCTCCGCCCCCTTTCGAGGCCCCGCCCCTGCCGAGCCCCTCCCTGCGAGGCCTGGGTCCCAGCCCGCTGGCTCTAGGGGAAGTCCAGCCCCAAGGCTCCGTCCCTGGGGAGGCCTGGCCTGGGATTAGGGTGGTTAAATGACCCTCCTACCCGGTCCTGGAGCAGAGCTCTCCCGGCCTAAAGGAGGCCTCTCCCCCATCCCACAGCAGGGCTTGTCCACCTTCCTGAACCCTAGCAGTCCTCTGGGATCCAGGACCCCAGGTGGTCCAACCTGTCTCCACCTCTCCCACCCTTTGGAGGTGGTGGGGGCGCAGGACCGTGGCCTCCTCTCATCGGGCCTTCTCTGGGGATGGGGCCCATCCCACTCTCCTTGGGGCCAGACTGGGGCGTGGCTCTGCGTGCTCAGCCCTCTGAGCAGGCCCCAGCAGCATAGCCTCCCCGCAGCCGTGGGCACCGGGTGCTCCCCAGGGGTACTGTGTGTGTCGGGCCCTGCAGCTGGACCTGTGGTGGGCACAGCCCTTCAGGACATCAAAGTAGGTGCCCGTCCCCGTGCGGGTGTCTCGGGAGCTGACTCCCTGGCGGCCAGCACAGCGCTGGCCTTCCCACAAGGCACAGGGTGCAGGAGAGGGTGGCAGTGGAGGGCCGCAGGGGCAGGGAGGCTCGTGTGCACGGTGGCCATGTGGGGATGCCTCCCCTAGCTGGAAGCACAGGCCCCCTGCTTGGGGCAAGCCCAGAATGTTCCCCTGCAGTGAGGGGGCCTCAGCACACCCTGCTGTGTCAGGAGGAGGCCTCTCCTGTTGTGGACATTCAGCCCTCCCCAGCCCCCGCGCCGGCCTCCCTCTGTGCAGGGGGCCAAGTTCTGCGCTCGGTATTCCTGGCCCTGGCCGGGCAGGCTCTGGAGGAGTGCATGGGGCTTCAGGGAACAGCCCCGAGGAAGATCTCATGACCCTTTCCGCTGGGCCCGCCACATCTTCAACACCCCCCCCCCCCCCCCCCGCCCAGGACCCCTCCAGGATTCCTGGGCCTCACTCAGCAGACAGGAGGTCGAGGCCTCAGGAAGGGAGGGGCCTGGCAGCCGCTGGAGAGGACCCCCTGTCTGGCTGGGTGGGGGTCACGGCTGCAGACTTTCCGACCATGCCCCGGCTTGGGCAGCAGTGTGGCCCAGGGCACCGTGGGGGAGCGGCAGGCTGGGTAAGGCTCACTGCTTCTCCACCTCCTTCATCTCTTCCCCGTGGACCAGTCCCCTGCTGGCCCACGGGGAAGAGGACAGGTCCAGGGGCTGTCAGCAGGGGGTCAGCCGGCTCGTACACGCAAGGGGCACAACACTGCCAGGCCTGTGCATCGGGGCGGGTAAGGAAGCTCCTGCTCTCTGCGGGCTGTGCCCAGAGGGTGACAGGTGCTGTGGCAGCCCCAGGGCGGGAGGCGCACAGGCCCAGGCCCCAGGAGCCCTGGGGAGCAGCGGGCGAGATGGGCCCACCGGCAGGGTACCCGCTCCCCCTGAAGCCTGGGCCCTGCCCCCCAGGAGGCCCTGACACCGCCGCAGCCCGCACCTGCTCCCCTCGGTACCCAGGCCCGGGGCTCCCAGGGGCTCCTCGTGTCGGGCCCAGGCCTGGGCTCCTGCGGGCAGAGGCTTCTGGGAGGAGGGCAGAGGGGCCAGGCTGGGGCCTAACACCCCTGCTCCAGAACCTCCATCAGAGGGGCAGGAGCTTCGGGCGCTCACGGGAGACGCGAGGCGAGTTCTCAGGCCAGGCCTCTCCCTAGGCTGGAGCTGGGACGTCCCGTGTTCTCTTCCACGTCCCAGAGCGTGTCACACAGCCACGTGGCAATGCTCCGTCTGCTTTGATGAGGTCTGGTGGCTCTCGCGTGGTCTCTCTAGCTGCAGCCTCCAGGCCCTTCCTCACCCTGTTGGGGCCATGGGACACCCCACCCTGCCCGGGTGCAGGCACGTGCTGGTGGGGACTCTGGGCCGAGCACCCTGCAGGGCTGAGGGCCAGGCCAGCCGTGCCCGGGGTCACCCTGCGGTAGGCCGGGTCGGGGAGCCTGGGCAGGCAGGGCACATGGCCTCGACCTGGCTGCGGCCACCTCCCCATGGGGCTGCCTCCCGTCGAGGTGTCACAGGCCAGGTCCTCGCGAGTGGTGGCTGGAGTCGCGGGGTGCGCGCTGGGGGGGGGCTGGGGGGCGGAGCAGTGGGGCCTGTGCGGCGCTGGAATGAGAGGTTCTGTGAGGGGTGGCTGGTTGGCAGGGCCTTTGCCCCCAGCGCGCTCGGCCAGCACGGCTGCCGGGGGACCGGGTCCCGAGGCCTGGGGGCTGGCGGCGGGGGCTGTGCGCTGACCACCCCCAGGCAGGGGCCTTCCCTGGAGGACTCCGATGCCCGTCCCCGCAGGCCACCCTCCGGCCACCTGCAGGCCGCCTGCCACAACCCACCGCCTCCCCAACCTCGCTGGCGTCCTCAGGAACAGAAAATCCGAAAGGGGGCGGTTTTCCTTGAAACTGTAAACAAGGGGGCCCCCGGGTGGCTCAGTGGCTGCACATCTGCCTTCGGCCCAGGCCGTGACCCCGGGGTCTCGGGATCGAGTCCCACGTCGGGCTCCCGGGATCGAGTCCCACGTCGGGCTCCCTGCATGGAGCCTGCTTCTCCCTCTGCCTGTGTCCCTGCCTCTCTGTGTCTCTCATGAATAAATAAATAAAATATTTTTAAAAAATAAAAAATAAATCAAAGGTTGCTGCTAGAGGGCCTGGCTTGTCACTCCGGCCGCAGGTGTTTGGGGTAAGGGAAGAGCAGGGCTGGGGCTCTCGGGGCTCAGGCTGCTCCCGGAGAAGGAGGCCCCCGGGAACCACAGCAGCCCAGCCCTGCCCCCCACCTTTGGGTCAGAGGTCTCCTTCCCCAGACCGCAGCTCTGTGGGCTTCCCTAGCAGGAGCTGGTGCCTCTGTAGGTGATGTCCCCCTCCGCAGGAGGAGGTAACGCTCCAGACTATGGGGGGCACTTCCTGCCGGATGATGCCCTGGGGGCGGGACCGCAGCCCTTCCCATCATCTTACCTGTGGAATGGAAAGAGCCCGACTCACGGGCTATTTTGAGGTTAAAGATGCTTCACGTAAATGCTTAGACCAGTACCGAGCACGTAGCAGGTGCTCAGCGAAAGGCATGAGCTTTATTAACAGCGCTTTTCACTGCTGGAAATTAACCTAATTTGTTTACTAGGTGGTTAAGTAAAATTTGCAGGAGGGGGGTGCCCGGGGGGGGCTTAGTGGTTGAGCATCTGTCTTTGGCTCAGGGTGTCACCCCGGGGTCCCAGGATCGAGTCCCACGTCGGGCTCCCTGTGTGGAGCCTGCTTCTCCCTCTGCCTATGTCTCTCTCTCTGTGTCTCTCATGAATAAATAAATAAAATCTTTAAAACATTTAATAAATATATTTGATGAAAGGGTGAATTGAGTAATAAAAGATATTACAGATGAAGGAGTGAGGAGGTCAACATTCTCTCCAAAACGCAAATGTAAACCTGGAAAAAAAAAATGTCAGAAACAGCCATTTTAGTGTTCTGAAATTCAACCCAAGGCACACAACAAACTGGAAAGGGTTCATTCATCAAAAATACCGAACTTTAGGATAAAATCCAAAATTACTCAGCATAAAAGCACCAGGAAAAGCGCAGTTGGTGCGGGAAACCACAGCAAACCCCGAGACACTGAGATGTCGAGATGCTGGACGATGTGACAAAGGCCATAGGGCAGCTGTCGCAGGATCGGAGCCGCGGGCACTCGTGAGCACCCGTATCGAGTGATGGGGAACGAGCTTTGGCAAAACCCAGCATCCGCTCACGGCAACTACCCAGCAGACGGGGAATAGAGGAGAGGGTGTGCGATGGATCGTGGAGCAGCGATGGAGAACTTAGGGCCGGCGCGGCCAGCCTTGTGCACGACGGAGAGGGACCGCGTCTTTGCCCCGGGACCGGGGACTGTCCACTGCCGCCGCCGCCGGTATCCTGCACCTGCTGGACGCGTCAGCCGGCACAAGGCCAGAAAGAGAAACAAAAGACACACGGACCGGCCACGAGGAATGAAAGCATCCCTGTCCACTGGTGGCACGACGGCCTGTCATCAAGGACCCCACAAAAAAGCTGAGTGAACAAGCGTGGTGAGCAGGAGGCGGCGTTAGTTCCCTTCCACGGGCCGCTGACGACTGGAAGCAGACGCGTAGACACGGCCATCTATAAGGTGCGTCCCGGCCGTGAGACACTTAGGTTTAAACCTGGCAAAACTTAGGTGCCAAACATAAAATGCCAACGAGAGAAGCCAAGGAAGATGAGGGAAACAGAGGCTGAGCCCAGCGCACACGTCCAGCCCTGCGCCCGGCGCAGGCCAGGGACGACGGCAGCAAGGTTTCAGAGGAGAGACGAGCAGTCCCCGAGCTATGTGACAGACACATGAGGCATCAGCACTAGGACGTTTTTGGAAAAGAAGAATGTGCAGGAATCACAGCCCCCAAATTGGGGTGACATGCCTGTAACAGAGGAGCCGGCATCGTGCCACCGTGACCCCAGTCCAACGCGTTGGCCACCGCCCCCAGGAGGCCCTGTGCTCACGCAGTGGTGCCTCCCTGGGCGCCTCCTCGCCCTGTGGCCAGGAGTCTGCCTTCTGCGTCCGTGGGCTCGGCCCGCGTGGGGGCTCCTGGGTCCGGCTTCCTTCCCTCTGCCGGGCGATGGGGCTCACGCACACTGCAGCGTGGCACCCGACGTCCCCTTTTCCAGAAAGATCGCCGTTGGTGTAAAGGACACGCCACAGAAGCGACGCCCCCGACTGTTGCTCAGCGTGCGGCCCGGCGGCGTTGGGAGAGCCCTCACTGCCGCCTGCTCCCGGCGCTTTCATCCCGTGGAACTGGGACTCTGTCCCCATTAACAGCCCCGGCACCCCTGTGTCCCCCGATGTTGTCCCCGCCACCTCCTGCGGGTGCAGCGCCACCGCCCGTCTTTGGCTCCACTCTCACCCTCGGGGTAGAGCTTGTCCTCGTCTGAAGGTCACGTTGTTGACAGGAGACCTTTCTTGTGCTTTCACGGACGTTTGTCGCGATAAACATCCTCCTCGGCCCCATTTTTGGTGCGTGGCCTATGCCGCGGACGCCGTCATCCTTCCCCACCTTCCGCCAGGTCTTGCCGCCGTCCCCCCTCCGAGCCGTGTCGTCTGGTTTCCGCAGACCCGCAGGTGCTCCAGCGTGACCTGTTTCGGGCGCCCACCTTCAGCCTCTTGTGAGTCCAGAGGTGGCTTCACGCGAACAGCTTCCAACACCCTCCGAGACCCGGTCTGTGCCCGACATCCGGTCCGTGCGGGAGGCCCACGTGGGTGTCCGGCGGGTGCTGCTGGGTGGCGGGTCCCGCATGCGCCTTCCACCTGCCTGGTCTGCAGCATGAAGTCCTCGGCTTCCCTCCTTTGCTTCTGTCCGTCCGTCCGGGCGGCCTGCTCATCGTCAGGGAGGGACTGACGTCTCCGACTGTCACTGCAGAAACGTCTGTGTGTTTGCGTCCTGCATCTCGCTGACCCGTCACCACGCACAGCGACAATGACGTTGACTATCTTTTCCCGCACCTCTCGACCATCTGCAGGTCTTCTTTTGGATAAGTGTTTATTCAGATCCTTTGCCCTTTTTTATTTTATTTTATTTATTTTTTTTTTTCTTTGCCCGTTTTTAAATTGACTTGTGGCCCGTGCGTCATGACGTCCTGATAGTTCCTCATACATTCGGGATACTAGACCCCGGTCCAGCGTGATTTGTAAATGTCCTTCCCATCCTGTAGGCTGTGTCTCCACTTTCTTGACTGTGTCCTTTTTAGTGCAAGACTTTAAAATGTTGATGAAGTCCCGTTCGCTTACATTTTATTCTGTTGTTCACGGACTTGGTGCCACATCTAAGAAACCACTGCCAAATCCAAGGTCATGAAGATTTACACCCATGTTTCCTTCTAACAGTTTTATAGTTTTATTGGGCCTTTGATCCATTTTGAATTAATTTTTGCACTTGGCAGAAGGCAGGGGCCTGGATTCAGTCTCCCTCACGTGTCTACCAGCTATTGCCGCACCATCGCTCTAGAGGCTGTTCTTTCCACACTGTCTACGTTTAGCAATTGTTATAAAACTACAATAATCAGGTCAGGTTGGTCTTGGTAAAGAGATGCAGACATAAATCAATGTGACAGAGCAGTGTCCAGAAGCCCTCCCAGCATATGTCCAACTGCGTTTTGAGAAGATGCAAGAGCAATTCAACAGAGAAAGTAGAATCTTTTCGATAAGCGGCGCTGGGAGAATTGGACATCCTTATGCAAGGAAAGTAAAACTTGACCTAAATCTCACATCTTATACAAAAACTAATTCAAAATGGGTTATGCGTCACATCAACAAGAGAAAAACAAGGTCCATATGATGCTCTCAATAGATGCGGAGAAAGCATTTGACACAATACAGCATCCGTTCCTGATCAACACTCTTCAGCGTGTAGGGACAGAGGGAACAGTCCTAAGCATCTTAGAAGCCATCTACGAAAACCCCACAGCGACTATTCTTTTTTTTTTTTTTTTAAGATTTTATTTACTCATGAGAGACACACAGAGAGAGGCAGAGACACAGGCAGAGGGAGAAGCAGGCTCCCTGCAGGGAGCCCGATGCAGGATTCGATCCCAGGACTCCGAGGTCACGCCCTGGGCCGAAGGAAGACGCTCAACCGCTGAGCCACCCAGGGATCCCCTCACATATCATTCTCAATGGGGAAGCACTGGGAGCCTTTCCCCTAAGATCAGGACCACGACAGGGATGTCCACACTCACCACTGCTATTCAACATAGTCCTGGAAGTCCCAGCCTCAGCAGTCAGACAACAAAAAGAAATAAAAGGTATTCAAATTGGCAAAGAAGAAGTCAAACTCTCCCTCTTCGCAGATGACACGATACTGTACGTAGAAAATCGAAGAGACTCCACCCCAAGATTGCCAGAAGTCATCCAGCAATTCGGCAGTGTGGCAGGAGACAAAATCAATGCCCCGAAATCAGTGGCCTTTCTACACACTGACAATGAGACTGAGGAAAGAGAAATTAAGGAGTCAACCCCATTTACAATCACACCCGGAAGCATACGATACCTAGGAATAAGCCTAACCAAAGAGGTAGAGGATCTGTACCCTAAAAACTACAGAACACTTCTGAAGGACATTGAGGAAGACACAAGGAGATGGAAAAGTATTCCATGCTGATGGATCGGAAGAATCGATATTGTGAAAAGGTCTGTGCTACCGTGGGCGGGACCGCGGGCTCCCCAGCGAGTTACGAAGAGAGCTGCACTGCTGGGGATTTACCCCAAAGATACAGATGCAGTGACAGGACCCCTGCACCCCAGTGTTCACAGCAGCAGTGTCCACAACAGCCACACTGTGGGAGGAGCCTCGGTGTCCGACAGATGATGGGTGAGGAAGCTGTGGTCTCTGTATACAGTGGGATATCCCTCAGCCCTCAGAAGGGACGAACACCCACCATTTACGACGTGGATGGACCTGGAGGGTATGATGGTCAGTGGAGTAAGTCAACCTGGGGACAGTCATCACATGGTCTCACTCATACGGGGAATATAAGAAATAGTGAAAGGGATTATAAGGGAAAAGAGGGGAACTGAGTGGGAAAGATCAGAGAGGGAGACAAACCATGAGAGACTCCTAACTTTAGGAAACAAACAAGTGGAAGCGGAGGTGGGGGGGGTTGGGGTGACTGGGTGACGACACTGAGGGGGGCACTTGATGGGATGAACACTAGGTGTGATACTATATGTTGGCAAATCAAACTCTAGTAAAAGCAAATGAAAAAAAAAAAACCCAAAATGGGTTATGTATCTAAACGTGGATTGGAAGGGGGACATGGGGGCTCCATCGGTGAAGTGTCTGTCTTTGGCTCAGGTCACGATCTCAGAGTCCTGGGATCGAGCCCCACATCGGGGTCTCTGCTCAGCAAGGAGTCTGATTGAGACTCTTTCCCAAAAAAATCTTTAAAAAAGAAAAATAGTAACCAGTGCTGGTGAGGATGAAGAGAAGCTGAGCCTTCCCGTGTTGCTGGCGGGGATGCAAAATGGTGCAGCTGCTGTGGAAGACAGTCTGGCAGCTCCTTGAAAGGCTAATGGTCGCCCAGCACAGCGGTTTTACTCCTAGATATCTACCCCAGAGAGCTGGAAACACGCATCCGCAGAGAAAACTCGGACCCGGGTGTTCACAGCAGCTCCCAAAAGTCCATCGGCTGATGAACGATGAACAAGACGTGGTGTAAGGAACCAGCAAGGTTTTATTTATTTATTTATTTATTTATTTATTTATTTATTTATTTATTTATTTTGGAACCAGCAAGGTATTATCCGGTGATTGAGAAAGGGGAGGAAAAAAAAAAAAAGAGAGAGAAAGGGGAGGAGGTAACGATACGACCGCAACCGGGATGAGCCTTGAAAACACGCAAAGAGGCCGGTCGTAAACGACCACATGCCCCCTGACTCCGTGCCTACGGAGTGGCCAGCGCGGGCGAATCCAGACACACAGAGTCAGGTGGTTGCCTTGGGCTTGGTTTAAGGTAGGGGAGGGGTGGGAGTGATGGCCAGATGGTACAAGATTTCTTGTGGGGTGATGGAATGTCCTCGGTCGGGCTGACGGTGACGGTCCCACACTCCAAATACACTTAAAGCCACTGGATTATCCACTTTAAATGGATGCACTTTGTGGTATGTAAGTGACACCTTGATAAAGCTCTCCCTTCCGCCCTCCCTCCTTCCTCCTTCCTTCCTTCCCTCTTTCCTTCCTTCCTTCCCTCCCTCCCTCCCTCCCTCCTCCCTCCCTCCACCCTCCCTCCCTCCCTCCCTCCCTCCTTCCTTCCTTCCTTCCTTCCTTCCTTCCTTCCTTCCTTCCTTCCTTCTTTCAGATAAAAGACCAAAACAGAACTTCATGAAAGCAGATGCGCCCATCAGCAGACGGGAAGTTATTCAACGTCATCAGCCATTAGAGAAATGCAGGCTAGAACCACAACGGGATGGCATCACACACCCACGAGAGCAGCAGAAAGCACCCTCCACCCAGACAATTTCACGCGCTATGGAGGGTGCGGAGTCCCGGGGACTCCTATGCCCTGCGGGGGGTGTGCAGGATGGGACCTGAGTCTGGAGACCAGTTTGGCAGTTTCTTTCTTTCTTTCTTCTTTTTCTTTCTTTCTTTCTTTCTTTCTTTCTTTCTTTCTTTCTTTCTTTCTTTCTTTCTTTTTTTTTAAATAATTTTATTTATTTATTCATGAGAGACACACACACACAGAGGCAGAGACACAGGCAGAGGGAGAAGCAGGCTCCACGCAGGGAGCCCGACACGGGACTTGATCCCGTGACTCCAGGATCACGCCTTGGGCTGAAGGCGGCGCTAAACCGCTGAGCCACCCGGGCTGCCCAAGTCTGGCAGTTTCTTACAAGGTTGAACACTCACATGCCATGCGACCCGGCAGTCCCACTCCTGGAATCTTCCAAGAGAACCCTAAACGTGTTCATATAAAAACTCACGTACAAACGTCGACGGCAGCTTTCTTCATAACCACCCAAACCGGAAACAACCCCAATGGCATTCGGGGGACGAGTGGATAAGTAAACTGTGGTCGCTCCACACACGGAACATTATTCATTGATAAAAGGAATGAACAGCTGGTCGAGAATAACCGGGATGAACCTCTAAGGTGCTGTGCCGAGTGCGAGGAGCCCCGGCCCCAAGGACAAAGCCCGTGCTTCCATCGCCAGGACGGAGCCCGGAGCACAGACGGCGGCCAGGGCAGGAGGACCGTCTGAGCAGAGGGAACACGGCGGCGGGTCCTGGTCAACAGAGCGTCAGGAACCCGTGCATGCGCTAACACTCATGCAACTGTGTGACTTCCCAGGGGCTCGTTTCTGTGTGATAATTTATTTATTTATTTTTATTTTTTATTTTTTTAAAGATTTATTTATTTATTTATGATAGACAGAGAGAGAGAGAGAGAGAGAGAGAGGCAGAGACACAGGAGGAGGGAGATGCTGGCTCCATGCAGGGAGCCCGACGTGGGACTCAATCCCGGGTCTCCAGGATCGTGCCCTGGGCCAAAGGCAGGCGCCAAACCGCTGCGCCACCCAGGGATCCCTCTGTGTGATAATTTAAAAAGATAAAAATAAAAAATAATAGGGACTCCTGGGGGGCTCAGCGGTGGAGTGTCTGCCTTGGGCTCAGGGTGTGACCCTGGGGTCCCGGGATCGAGTCTCACATCGGGCTCCCTGCATGGAGCCTGCTTCTCCCTCTGCCTGTGTCTCTGCCTCTCTCTCTGGGTCTCTCAGGAATAAATAAATAAAATCTTAAAATAATAATAATAATAATAATAATTTTAAAGCACAACCATCATAGTAAAAATTGATTCAGGTGAGAAGCATCACTGAGTGCTAGGCTGCGAGAGGGATTTCCATGAGGAATGGGATATTTATAGATCCCGAGGCACCTCCTCATTAATTAGCTATTGATTACAAAGGGAAAAATGTAACTTTACTATGGAAGAAGCTAGCGGCCACCACCTCAACCGGGGGACCGCTAAGGAGCACCCTGTGTCAGCAGCTTCCCTTCCGACGGGCTGCGGGGACTCGTGTCACTCTGCTGGTGCTCCCGGTACAAAACAACACTTGAGTTTCTTCATGCAGAAACATCAGGAAAGCCAAAAGAGGGTCATCTTCAAAACAGCTGGCCTGGGCTCTAAAACATCCCAGGGTCATAGAAGACACACGGCAGGGAACTGTTTCTAGCACATGTGGTCCTGGAACGGGGGGACGGGGTGCCAGGCAGCCCCAGGGGTTGGGCAGCCTTGGGGGGGATGGGGTTCTGGGCAGCCCAGGGAATGCCCATTCGGGTACTGGGGAGTAGAGGCCGTGACTCACGAAGCCCTTTCACACGTGGATCAGCATAGACACGGAGAGAACGATCACAGACAGGTGGACGCTGACGACCGGTGGGTATGGACGAAGGCCACAGGCAATGCCTGGGACACTGACTCTGGCAACTTTCCTCCAAGTGTGAAATTTTTTCAAGATAAAAAAATGGATGCGTGTGGATCCTTCGTCCACTTCCGAGCACAGAGAAGTGGCAGGTCGCAGGCCAGCCCCGCTTCCACGAGCGACTGGAGCTCCACGCGAGGCAGGCAGCGGCTGGAGGGACGTGAGCTCCGCCGACCCACACTCGCTGGGCCGCCCACGGGGGCTCCGGGCTGGTGTGCAGGCCGCTGACCTGTGGGGAAGCTCGGGTGCGAGGCTCCCGCCTGTGGCCGGGGCGGGGGAGGCCAGCGGAGGCGTCCCAGGGCGGGCGGTACCGTGCCCCGAGTACTGGTACCGACTGCTGCACAACAGCCTCCCACAGATTCAGCGACTTTAAAAATCATGCGTTTAGGGGCACGTGGGCGGCTCAGTCGGTGAAGTGCCTGCCTTTGGCTCAGGTCACGATCTCGGGGTTCTGGGATCGAGCTGCGAGTCGGGCTCCTTGCTCAGCGGAGAGTCTGCTTCTCCCTCTCGTCCTTGCTCATTCTCTCGGTCACTATCTCTGTCTCTCTCTCTCAAATGAATAAATAAAGATCTTTAAAAAAAATTAAAAACAGGGATCCCTGGGTGGCGCAGCGGTTTGGCGCCTGCCTTTGGCCCAGGGCGCGATCCTGGAGACCCGGGATCGAATCCCACGTCGGGCTTCCGATGCATGGAGCCTGCTTCTCCCTCTGCCTGTGTCTCTGCCTCTCTCTCTCTCTCTGTGACTATCATAAATAAATAAATAAAATCTTTAAAAAAAAAAATTAAAAACATGCGTTTATTGTACGTACCTGGCTCTGTGGTCAGGTCCAGGCACCACTGATCTGCGTCCTCTGCTCAGGGTTTCAAAAGTGAGCAGTCAGAGCCGAGGCTTGGGGTCGTCTTCTAAGGTCATGGGGCTGTAGGACTGAGGCCCCCTTTGTCTGATGCACAGCTGGAGGCCCGCTCTGCGTGGAGGAGCTGCCCACGGTCTCCTGCCATCGGCCCTCACCGGCCTTCTCACCTCCTGGGAGCTCACCTCTTCAAGGCTGGTAGGAGAATCCCTCGCTCAGGTCTGTCTGTCTGTCTTTTTTTTAATACTGTATTTATTTATTCATGAGAGAGAGAGAGAGAGAGAGAGAGAGGGCAGAGACCCAGGCAGAGGGAGAAGCAGGCTCCATGCAGGGAGCCCGATGCGGGACTCGATCCGGGGACCCCGGGGTCACGCCCTGGGCTGAAGGCAAAGCTCAACCGCTGAGTCACCCAGGTGACCCCAGACTTATTTTTTTTAACACAAAAGTCGCCCATCAAGTGCAGCTCTTGATCTCAGGGTCTTGAGTTCAAGCCCCATGTTGAGTGTAGAGAGGACTTAAATAAATAAACACTTTATTTATTTATTTTTTATTTATTTTTTTTAAGATTTTTATTTATTTATTCATGATAGTCACAGAGAGAGAGAGAGAGAGGCAGAGACACAGGCAGAGGGAGAAGCAGGCTCCATGCACCGGGAGCCCGATGTGGGATTCGATCCCGGGTCTCCAGGATCGCGCCCTGGGCCAAAGGCAGGCGCCAAACCGCTGCGCCACCCAGGGATCCCTAAATAAACACTTTAATACCAGAGGGGAAAGGCGACAACCCACGGTCATGTCTACTCTAGGACCATCTAAGAAGAGTTAGAGCCGAGCCCCGTGGAGAGCAGGGGACCAAGATTGAAAGTCGAATCTAACCAGCCCCGGGGCTCGGAAGACGCGCCGCCGGTTTTACCCGTAGACCGGCCGCAAGGAGCCCGCAGGCTTGCAGCCGAGATCAAATGGCTGCAAGACGAGAACCAGCAGGCCTCACGCGAGGACCACGGAACCCAGGGTTCCCAGAGCGTTCAACTTCCAGCCCCAGATTACTAGATGTGCAAAGCAATAGGTAAATGTCCTCATCGCCAGAGGGAAAAGGCCGCGTAGCAGCTCATCTGCTCTCAGCTGTAAGTCCGTCCTCACCGCCTGCCCTACAGGATGGATCTGCTCACCCGAAGCGGAAGCGCTCAGCTCTGCCCATCGTCACAGAGCAGGTGCTGAAGTGTGACCTGAGAGCCGAGGGGCAGTCCGCGGGCAGAGTGGCACACGGAGCCCACAGGACGCGCGGGCGGCTTGGCGGTCGTTCCAATTCGGAAACGGACTGTCGCGGGGCAGTGAGGAGGACCAACCAGCAAACACAACAGCTCGGACGCATGACAACAGGTGGCGGTGGCAGGAGCCACACAGAAGACCACGCAGGGCAAGTTTGCCAGCAGACAGTGCGATCTGGGGTCTGCAGTCGGGACCGCGGTGACCTTGGAGGGCAGGAGGGGGTGTTCTCTTTCTTGGGGCGGGTCAGGGACATGGGGACCCTTGCACTCCTAAGTATTTTCAAGGGCAGCGCCCGTCCCCGCCTCCTCCCCAGGAGAGGGCTGGCCTCCTCAGCCCGGCCGCCGTGCAGGGGGTCTTTCCTGGGCCCCCACCACCCATGGGGACAGTGACGCCACCGCAGCCTCCGCAGCAGTCAACCCGAGGCCCCCGGGGCCGCTGCTCTGGAGGCGGCGATTCCCCAGGTGAACACCTGGGCTCCGTTGCTAAGGAGCTTGGCTCCGCCAGGGCCTCCGAGCCGGAGCCGCTCCTCCCTGAGCCCGAGCCCTCTCCCTCCACCCGCGGGCGGGCAGTGGGCCGTCTCGCCCTCCCCCCTGTCCTCCCCCGGGGCTCTCCGGTGGCCCCCAGCCGCATGGACCTGCCGGGAGGGCGCCACAGACCTGGCCTCTCGGGTAGCTGGGGGGCCAAGCCCGCCACGCCCCTTCCCTGGAAGCAGGGGGATGCCGGGCAGGGGTGGAGCTCCAGTGTTGGCGGACCGCCCCCCGGCCCAGGTGACCGTCACCAGGCTCCTCCCGGCGGTGCGGCTCCGTCACCATGGCAACAGCCAGGGCGCAGGTACCGCAGCTCCTGGGCGGGCCCAGGCCGGTGCCCCTCCTCCCGGCCCCTACCCCCCAGGCACGCTGGCTTCCCCCGGCAGCCTGGACTGTCCAGGGTCACCAGTGCCCCGGGGCGAGCACAGGGCTGGCCGCTGGGGGGTCGGGGTGCCGGCCGCGCCCCTCCAGCCCCGCCCCCTGGGAGCACCAACTTCTCAGATCTGGGGCCTCGATCTTGCTTCTCTGGCGGAAGCTCCTGGCCGAGGAGGCCACTCGATTTCCGGCCCCAGGGGCTGCTCGGTTCCCCGGGGAGCTGGGAGCGGGAGCGAGTGTCCCCGAGGCCGTCCAGGGTCGTGCTGCCCAGGACGGCTGGACACTGGATGTCACTGGCCCCGCAGGGAGGCTGAGCACTGACGTCCTGTCACCCCAGGCCGCGAGCTGAGGTCATTCAGAGACGCCCCAAGGCGGCCGGGCGCCCGAGCCCTGCCCCCACCCTGCCCCCACGCCTGGGCAGCAGCTAGCAGGGTGACCGGTGGCCCTGGCCCCCACAGGGCAGCACATGCACAGGTGGTCAGTGTGCATTCGCGGTTATTATTAACCGGGCGGTGACATCACCGGCAGCCAATCGGAGCAGCGTTTATTTCCAGGCTGACAGCTTGATAACGGTTAATTTTAGCTGGATCTTCTTTCTCCAGGCTCATGAAGCCTCAGCCAGCCAAAGAGGGGGCTGCCTGCGTCTCCCCAGGCCGCTCATGGCTGGGGGCACCTGCGGCCAGAGGGGCCTGAGGGGGCGGACCTGCACCCCCTCCTGCCCGCCCCCCTGCACCAGGCTGGCCGGCCCCTTCCTGGCTCGCGCCCCCCACCCTACCCGTGGTTGCTATGGGGGCCATCGTGACAGGTGGCTCAGATTTGGGAGAAGGAGAAGGAGGGGAGGGGGAGGTGTGGCGAGCCCGCCCCGGGGAGGAGAGGAGTGCAGGTGGGACCCAGTTGGCGTCTGTCCTGATGTAACACGGGCCTGGCTCGGCTGCAGCCTGCACGCTCTGCCCTCCTTGCTGTGTGACCTTGGGCACTGTGGTCCGCGGTCCGCGCCCAGTGGGTGCTCGGTGGCCGGCGGCCCCGCCCAGCACTTGGTGAGCCGCGGGGCTTGGCGACCGGCTGGCTGCGTAGTATTTGGTATTCAGCAGACCTCCCCGGCCAGGAGTCACCGGGCGCAGGCGGCAGGCGGCAGGCGGCAGGCGTGTCATTATTCAGCGCCGTACCTTGTTTACGCACGGTCCAGTGAGCTTGCGGGTCTGCTGGCCGCCGTGGGGTCCAGGCTCCCCGGCAGGCAGCCCACCCCGGGCGGATGGGGCACAGCCTGGGGACACAGGCACTCGGGAGACCCACCGAGACCCCTTGGGGGGGCTGCGCGCAGCACCTTCGGGGAGGCTGCTGCATTCCACCAGCAGTGGCCGCCGCCCCGGGCAGCGTGGCCTCCTGGCACAGGCCAGCCCCGGTGTGATTTGGTCGCCACTAGGCTGACCGCAGTGGGTGAGCCAGGAGTGGAGGGGCGCAGCTCAGACCTGTTGGGGGGCCGGTCTGCAGGCAGCCCAGGGTCCTGGGTGCTGGTGGTCCCTCTGGGGCAGTTGGGGTGCACATCCCCAGGGACTGGGCCTCTGCAGTCATGGTTTGGCCCATCCCAGCTTCATCCAATCCCAGTGTCTTCCAAATCCCTGCTAACCTTCAGGCAGGAGGGACATGTCAAATATAGAGGGCAGCTGGGCGGGGGTGGGGTGGGTCTCCACTGCTTGCCAGTTTATTTTTAATCCTGGCTCCTGTTTGATGGTATCAGCAGCACTTGGAAGTGCCCCGAGTCATCTGAGGGCCCCTCCCTGCCCGGAAGGGTTAGGAGTGCGGCTGTGGCTGCAGATGTGGGTCCTGTGGGGCAGGGCCTGGTGGGAGGGCCTGTCCCCTCCCCAAGAGGCCCCCCATGGGCTGGGGAGACCAGCTTGGCCCCCAATCACTGCCCTGGGCCCCTTTACTTCCTGCTGTGCTGCGGGGGCTCTGTGAGGCATTGCCCCAGGGGAGGGTGCTAGGCACTGGGCCTCTGCTGTCACCCACTCACCTTGCTTGACCTTCTCCCAGACCTCGCAATTACAAAGATGAATAAGACAGGAGTGGGAGTGGTCTCGGATGGATGGAGCCACAGGGAGAGGTGCGGGGGGCCAAGAGGCCTGCGCCCCGGGCTTTCACACAGCACGGGCCTGCCTGGTTCCCTCCTTAGAACCCACGTTGGCCATTGCCCTGGGCTGCCCTGGACCCTCCAAGACCCCCCCCAACACACTTTCTACAGAACTGGCCCATCCGTGGCTTCGCACTCTGGTCACACGGGGGCCAGGAGTGAGGCCAGAGCCTGGACTCTGCCTGCCCGGGACCCCTCCCCGCTCGCGCGCACCAGGGCAGCCTGGAGGGTGTCGGTGGGCTCTGGGAACAGACTTGCGTGGACAGAGGCCCAGGGTGGACAGCAGGGGAGGGAGGTTGAGGTGGATCTCCCACAGAGCCTCGAGCCACTCGGCCGGCTGAGGGGACCCTGGAGACACCGTTCTCCGGCTGTGCCGTGGGGCCGGGCTGGGGGCATGCCAGGGTGACCCATGTGGCCGACGCACGGGGATGGGGGCCCTGAAAACAAGCAATTGCAGGGTCCCAAAGGAGGAAGGCCCCAGGGCTCCGGGGCCTCGCTGGGAGGCACAAGGGAGCTTCATTTGCTCACCAGGCACCAAGCGCATGGAGGGCGGGGGCGAGCCCCCCAGGCCCACGGCCCAGAGCCCGGGCCCAGCCCCACTCCTGGCGCAGGCCTGACCTGCTCCTACCACGTCCCCACCTCGGTTTCCTGTCCCCAAGGACCCCCTTTCAGGTTTCACTGCCTTTGGCCTGGCCGTCCCCACCCTTTCTGCGTCCAGGAGGGCCTGAGCCTGGCGCCGCTCGGCCTCCATCTCTTGCGCTGCTCTCCCCCGGCCCCCCTCGCTCGGCTCGGCCGGTCCCCGCCCCCCCGCGAGCCCCGACCCGCTTTCTCTCCCTGCCTGCACTCCCTCCGGGTCTGGCGCCGCGCCGGGCGCTCGCTGCCTCGCCGCATCCTGTCGCCCGCATCCCGCACCCCTCGGCTCCGGCCGCCCCGCCCGCCCCGCCCCCGCCGGTACCGCATTGCCGTACTGCAGGGGCGCAGTGCATTGCGCCCGCGCCGTCAATAGGTGGACCCCCTCCTGGAGAGATAAAACCGCCGGCGCCGCGCCGCCTGTCCCTCTGGCTGAGACCTCGGCTCCGGGTAAGGACGCTCGGCCTCGGGCTCCGCCTCCGCCCCCAGCGCTCCCGGGGCTTCCTCTGTCCCCGCGGCCGGGCCCAGGGAGGCTGCGGGCACCTGGCGACGCTGCGCTGCTCGCTCCGGCTTCGGCCAGCGGCTCCCCGCACCGGGCACCGGGCACAGGCACCGGGCACAGACACCGAGCACCAGGCACCGGGCACCGGGTCGGCCCCTCGGGCGGTCGGGGTGGGGTGGGGGCACCGCGGCGGCGCTTGTTTATGCGCTGGCGGCAGGACCGTCTTCTGGGTGGCGGCGAGCGCCCTGCCGCTGTGACCTTGGGACCGGCCGGGGCCCCGCGGGCTGGGGCAGGGTGGTCAGTGCTGGGAGCAGCTGGGGATCCCGAGGCCGGGGAGGCGGCGAGACCTGGGGGCAGTGGCACCGGCCCCACCCCGGCGGGCCCAGGAGCCCTGGCTGGGTGTCGGCTCCCCACGGTGCGCTGTGGGCACCTGCTTCCCCTGGCCCAGCCACCTGTCCCCTCGTGGGCTGCCCAGGTTTCTGCCCTGAGCTCCAGGACGGGGCAGGGGCTGTGACCCCGGGCCGAGACCAGAGGGAAAAGCAGAGGCGCCCCCTCCCCCAGTGGGCTGCCGGCATCTCCGTCTGGCGCTCGCAGAGCTTGGCTGCTGGGGCCACATTCCTCCCCGCTCTCAGGAGCAGGGACCCCACCTCCCTGCCCCCGGCCGCCCCGGCCCATCCGATCGGGAGCGCCCGAGCTGTGCAAGCCGCCCTGCGGGAGCTGGGGCCCAGCCTGTCCCCGGGGCCGCCGCAGGGGTGAGGGGATGCCAGAGGGGCAGGGGGGCACTGGCCACCTGCTGGCGGGGTGGGGGGCAGCGCAGGGCCCGGGACTCCTGGTGGGGCAGCAGGCGGCAGGGCCGAGCGCTGGAGAGCAGGGCAGGGTGACTCATCACCAGGCTCCTGACTGGTCATGGGGTTCGCCCAGCCTGGTGTCTCTCCATCTCTCCAGAGGGGGGCTAACCTGCTTCAGGGGGCCCTGTGGGCACGACACCCAGATATTTGGAGGACACTGGACCGTGGGGGCTTGCCGGCTGACCCAAACGGGCCAGGCCCAGGCTGAGGGGGGCTGAGGGGACTTCCTGCCCCAACAGATGTGGGAATGTCGCTCCTTCTGCAGGCAGGGGTGTGCTGGGCACTGTCTGTGGGTTCTCTCTGAAGCCCCCATCACCTGTCCCCCGCCCCACCCCACAGAATCCCAGAATCCCAGCCACAGCGCTCCAGGCCGTCCCAGCCCCTCCCCACCCCCCCGGGCAGCATGGGCAAGGAGAAGACCCACATCAACATCGTGGTCATTGGCCACGTGGACTCGGGCAAGTCCACCACCACGGGCCACCTCATCTACAAGTGCGGAGGCATCGACAAGAGGACCATTGAGAAGTTCGAGAAGGAAGCCGCTGAGGTGAGCCTGTCCCCTCCCCCGCCCACTAAGAGGTCGGCCCCACGTGGTGGCCGGGCTGGCGCTCAGTGACTCTGGGGCATGAGGCTCCGCTGACCTCCCCCAGGGCGAGGGGGCACGAGGGGGCACGAGCCCTAAAGGACCTGCCTGGGGGCCAGTACCTGAGGGATGGGGGCCCTGGGGGCAGCCTCCCAGGGGATGTGCTTGGAGTGGGGCAGGGCCGGCCGGCTGGAGGGGCCTCCGGGTCAGGGAGGTGCCCTGGGGGCAGCCTTTCTGGCTCTGGAAACCTCTGGCGAGTTGGGGTGGAGCACCCTGGAACCCGCGTGGGGTTCCTGTGTCTCCGGGGCTGAGGGGGTGATGCCCTCACTTGTCCCAGGGCTGGGCCAGGACTCAGGGCGGCTATTAATAGCTGATTGATGGGCACCCAGCCCATCAGCTCCATTTTCTCAGGCTGGGCTGGGGAGGGCTGCTCGTCCAGGGTGGAGCTCTTTTGGGGGGGTCCTGGTTGCCTCTTGTGCCTCGTGACAATGATGGGGGCCCCGTTGACTGACCTCCTTTCTCTTAAGTGGCCGAGCCGGTGGGTGGGAAGTGACCACGGAGTGGGTGTCTGCCCTTTGCAGCCTCTACCCCCACCCCTGGGCTCCGGGAGAGGCCCCGTCTGGGTGGCCGTGAGGGTGTTTCCTGGATGACAGGGGCTGGGGCCTGGGCCCAGGAGGCCTCAGTTGCCGGCCTGGGCTGACCCTGCTCAGAGTGAGTGTGTGGGTGTTGCGCTGGGCGGCCTCCCTCCGCGCCTGAGCCCAAAACTGCGTCACTCCCTCCTTCCATGCGGGGTTGGCGCTGGCGGAGGCTGTGGGGGTTTGCAGGATGCCTGGCTCAGGTCTCGCTGGGTCCCCTCTGGGCCCTGTCTGGGTGGCCCTCCTGGCTGGGCAGCCTCCCTGGAGGCCAGAGCCCTGTCCATGCACAGCCCTGCGGGGGTTTTGTCCTGCTGGGCAGCAGCCTCAGCTCTGGCCCAGGGTATGGGGGTCTCCGCCGGGCTGGGCACAGGTGTCTGCAGGTGGAGCCTTAGAGCTACTTGGAAGCCTTGGCTGTAGAAAGAGCTGGAAAGCCAGGCCCTTCCATGCAACCTCATCCAATTTCCTTTTTTTCCCTTAAAAAAAAAATCGTCATAGAGGGTTTTGTTTTGTGTTTTGGGCTTGACACCTTGACGGTGGCGTTGTGGGCCTCCGGTTCATGCAGGGATCTCCGGGGCTGGGGGTGGCCAGCACGGAAAAAGGGGAGCCCTCAGCCAGGGGAGGGGTTTAAAGGCCTGGTGGCTTCTCTCCAAGCCTGGCTCCCAGGCCCTTGCGCCACCTCCTGGAGGACGTCCGAATGGCAACCATCTAGAGGGCAGGAGCCGGGGACACCGGGTGGCAGGGCCCGGGCAGGGCAGGGCTGAGGTCTGGGTGCCCCTCAGGGTCCTTGCTCCTGGCTCCCTCATTCCACAGACGATCAGAGCCCTAGGGCCCCGTGGGGAGTGAGGGAGCCTGGCACCCAGGCCTCTCTGCTGCGAATGCTCCCGTGGCCCAGGGGGACCCGTGGCCAGCGGGCTGAGTCCCGGGTCCCTCCTTAAGCCATGCCCCACCTGTGCAGATGGGGAAGGGCTCCTTCAAGTATGCCTGGGTGCTGGACAAACTGAAGGCGGAGCGGGAGCGTGGCATCACCATCGACATCTCCCTCTGGAAGTTCGAGACCACCAAGTACTACATCACCATCATCGACGCCCCCGGCCACCGTGACTTCATCAAGAACATGATCACCGGCACATCCCAGGTGGGCGGGGCTGTGGGGGGCCAAGGGGACCCGAGGGGCCAGGGCCCTGGGGTCCTGGAGGGGTGGCTGGGCTCCCTCCGCTTCCTTGCCAGGGCAGGCACCCCCCACCCCACCTGCTACAGAGCCGCCCCCAGAGAATGATTAGGTGCCCGTCACCTCAGCCAGGCAGAGGGGCCGGGAGGGACTGTGGGTCAGGGCCGCCGTTGCAGACAGACACACGGACCCAGATAGACGGCCGTCCGCACGGATGGACAAGGCCCTGCTGCTGCCCCTGGTCGAGACCCCTGGGGCCCACCCCCGGGCGACCGCCTGGAGGGGCCCGGGCTCACGGTGACCTGCGGGCAGGCGGACTGCGCGGTGCTGATCGTGGCGGCGGGCGTGGGCGAGTTCGAGGCGGGCATCTCCAAGAACGGACAGACCCGCGAGCACGCGCTGCTGGCCTACACGCTGGGCGTGAAGCAGCTCATCGTGGGGGTCAACAAGATGGACTCCACGGAGCCGGCCTACAGCGAGAAGCGCTACGACGAGATAGTCAAGGAGGTCAGCGCCTACATCAAGAAGATCGGCTACAACCCGGCCACCGTGCCGTTCGTGCCCATCTCGGGCTGGCACGGGGACAACATGCTGGAGCCCTCGCCCAACGTGAGTGCCCGCGGGCGGGCGGGCGGGTGGGCGCGGGGCTGCGGGGACCCCTCCACGAGAGCCGGGCCCGGGCGCGGACCAGGCGCGGGCAGGACCCGGGCTCCCCCGGGCATCCACGCCCCGCCCTGCTGCACTCGCTTCCGCGTGGGGCTTGTGCTCGGGGCGCGGGCCTCGTGGCCCCGCGAGGCCGGCACAGGCCCCTTCCCTGGCCAGGGGTGCCCCCTCCGGCGGGCAGCGCGGGAGCAGTGCCGCCGGGTCCGAGGCCCGGTGCTCGGTGCCTGGGGGCTCTGCCCGGCCCGTCCTCACCTTGCCAGGAGCCTCTGCGGGCGCGGGCAGGTTAGGCTCTGGGAGGGGCCGAGGGCTCGCTCTCCACCGGCCGGGTGGGAAGCCTGTGGCTCGGGCAGCCTGCGGCGCGGGGACTGGGGAGGTGAGGAATTCTCAGAGCCTGAGGCCAGGTGCCTGGACAGTGGGGCCAGAGGACGCGCCTGGCCCAGGAGGGCGGCCGTCTGCTCTGGCCAGTGCTGCGGGCGGGGAGGGGCCCTTGAAGAGCCAGGGGGACTGTCCTGGAGCCCTGTGGTCAGGGGACGAGGCTGGGGACCCTGCCCCCGGCTCGCTGGGCTGCGGGTTTGCCTGGTGAGGGTCCCACACGGCTGTCGTGTGGCGATGGGTGAGTGGACTGCACTCCCCACCCTCCCGGGAGGCGGACAGGGCGCCCTACCCTAGAGTGTCCCGTTCCTGACCTGCTGCTCGGGGAGCTGGCTGCTGATCTGTGCCCCCCACAGGACCCAGTCCCACCGGGCGGGCTGGGCGGCGCTGCCGGCCCCTCGCCTCTGCCTGCCCGTGGCCAGCGGGCCGGGGGGCTCCATGCCAGGAGGGTGCTGGGTCTGCTGCCGGGAAGCCCTGGGCAGGGAAGGGCCAGCCGGGCGCAGAGACGGTTGGCACAGTGGCTGGGGGCCGCGTGGACTCTCTGCCTCTGGCCTGGCCGCTGGCCAGCCTCCAGCCCTTCCCGCGCCGGTGCCAGCCCTGCCCGGGGGGTCCGAGGGCTGCAGGAAAGGGGGACTAAGCGGGACTGGGCTCCACATCTTTTCCCCAACCTCTTCCAAGGCTTCCGTGATGTTGGGAGTGTGAACTGGGGGGTGAGGAGGGTGCGGGTACCAGCCGTGCAGCATCGTGATGGACGTGGGTAAAGAGCTGAACATTGGGCAGTGGAGAGGGCGGGTCTGTGCTCCCCTGCTCCCCAGGCCCCCCTCAGGTCAGGTACCTCCACCGGGATTCCTGGAGGGTCCCGGGAGGCCGTGGGGCTATGGTGTAGGGCAGCGAGGGTGCAGGAGGTCTCTCCCTCCAATGGATACCTTCTTCTTCCCATCCAGATGCCGTGGTTCAAGGGCTGGAAAGTGGAGCGTAAGGAGGGGAACGCCAGTGGCGTGTCCCTGCTGGAGGCCCTGGACACAATCCTGCCCCCTACACGCCCCACAGATAAGCCCCTGCGTCTGCCACTGCAGGACGTGTACAAGATTGGTGGTGAGTGAGGGTTCAGTGTTGGACACCTGCTGCTCCACTGGGGGCACCCGGCCCGCCCACCCCGCTCCTGAGCCCAGGGCCCCTGACAGGAGCTTCTGAGGCCAAGTTATCTGCCTCTTCCCCAGTGCTGTACACTCTGGGGACCATCCATCCATCCGTCCATCTCCCATCCATGCTCCATCCCTTCATCCAACCATCCACATATGCATGTACCCCCATCCATCCCTCCATCCTTTCATCCATTCCTCCATCCCTCCATCCCTCCCTCCATCCATCCCCCCATCCCTCCCTCCCTCCACTCCCTCCCTCCATCCATCCATCCATCCCCCATCCATCCCTCCCTCCGTCCATCCTTCCCTCCATCCTTCCATCCATCCATCCATCCATCCATCCATTCCTCCATCCATCCATCCATCCATCCCCCATCCATCCATCCCTCCCTCCCTCCCTCCCTCTATCCTTCCATCCATCCATCCATCCATCCCTCCATCCATCCCCCATCCATCCATCCATCCCTCCATCCATCCTTCCCTCCATCCTTCCATCCATCCATCCATCCATCCATCCATCCATCCATCCATTCCTCCATCCATCCATCCATCCATCCATCCATCCCCCATCCATCCATCCCCATCCATCCATCCCCCATCCATCCATCCCTCCCTCCCTCCCTCCCTCTATCCTTCCATCCATCCATCCATCCATCCCCCATCCATCCATCCCTCCCTCTCTCCCTCCCTCCCTCCCTCCATCCCTCCCTCCATCCTTCCATCCATTCATCCATCCCTCCATCCACCCTTCCCTCCATCCATCTCTCCATCCATCCATCCATCTCTCCGTCCAGATAGCTATTTACTCCCACACATTCATCTGTCCATTCACCCATCCATTCATCTACCTGTCCATGCATCCATTCACACATCCATCCACCTGTCGATTCACACAGCTGTCTACCCTCACAATCCATCTGTCCATCCACCCGCCCACCCACTCATCCACCTGTGTATCATCCATTCACACATCCATCCACCCCCACCCATCCACCCATCATCTGTTTCAGGGTCTTCTTCCCTTCAGATAAGCACTCAGCCCTGTGACAGGAGTGGGTGGCACAAGGGTAACTCACATGTCCCCTCCCTCCATGACAGTCCCAGGCTTGTGGGAGACACGATCTAGTCCAGCTCCAGGCATGAGAAAATCTATTCATTAGATGACAGGGCAAGCATAAACAAGCACAAGGCCCTGAGGGGCACTGCTGGAGACTCCCAGTCCAGAGGCTACGGGCAGGGCAGGGCAGGCGTGACACACTCACCCGGCACACAGAACAGCCACCAGCCTTAGTCTCTGTCGCATCACAGCCAGGGATGTGGGGGTGGAGCCTCCCCCCCACACATGCGGGGGGAGGGGACCAGACACCCACTGGGCAGCCATGTGAGTGCAGCAGGTCCATGACTAGGGGTGGAGCACCCGCCCCTTTGGGGGTGGCTCCCCTCGACACCAGCAACAGCAAAGCCAGGCCAGGAGTCCCGGGTGGGATGTTCATCCGCCCACTCTGCTGCTGCCGCCTCCCCAGGAGGGGAGTCCAGGGAGGGAGGGGTCCCTACAGTGCCCCTCCAGGGGATAGCTGCCGCCTGGGGCAGGGGTAGGACTCCAGGTCCAGAGAGGCCTCTCTTTGCCCATGTCGCCCTCCTGTTGCTCCTGCCCAGGCATTCCTGGGCATTCTCTCTTGTTCAGTCTCTTCTCTTCCTGACAGGGCCAGGGGAGCCTCCACTTGTGTCTGAACCCGTGTCTGCCTTGCGGGGTCTCCCCATCCCCTCCCTCCATTTCTGGGGCTACACCCCACCGGCCCCTCACTCCCCCCTTCCTCCCCAGGCATTGGCACCGTGCCCGTGGGCCGGGTGGAGACGGGCATCCTTCGGCCGGGCATGGTGGTGACCTTCGCTCCTGTAAACATCACCACGGAGGTGAAGTCGGTGGAGATGCACCACGAGGCTCTGAGCGAGGCCCTGCCTGGTGACAACGTCGGCTTCAATGTGAAGAACGTGTCGGTCAAGGACATCCGTCGAGGCAACGTGTGTGGGGACAGCAAGTCCGACCCACCCCAGGAGGCTGCCCAGTTCACCTCCCAGGTGGGCGGCCCTTCCCTCAAGGGCGGGAGCAGGGCTGTCCCCGGTGACGTGGCTGCCTGGCATTAGCAGAGTCCTTGACAGCCCCTTGGCCTGGTGCTTGGGAGGACCCGGACCCTGGCCTTCCAACCAGGCCACCGAGGCTCAGGGGTTTGCGCCAGGGCCGGGGGCCCAGGCCTCCTGAGAGTAGTTTTATGTAAGGCCAGAGACATCTCTGTAAACTGGATTCTCTACGTTTTCACTGCACCCTGTGTGACCTCCGAGGTGTAGTGCTCGAGGTCCAGTCTCTCCTCCCCCGTCGCAGCTCCGGCCTCTGCAGACCGCACAAGCCCGGGCCCCTGGCCCTTCACGGCACCCATCTCCTTGGCTTGCCAAAGGCTTCATGAGGACCCTGGCGCCTATGTCAGGGGTGGGGGTCCCCCGTGGCGTGACCGGCCCTCATGGCCAGCACCCAGGCCCGGGCAGTAAAGCCTACCTCGGCCTGAAGCCCTCCTTGCCCCCGCGGGGCACACCTGACAGCCCCGCTCCCCTGCTCTCCCAGGTCATCATCCTGAACCACCCAGGGCAGATCAGCGCCGGGTACTCCCCGGTCATCGACTGCCACACGGCGCACATCGCCTGCAAGTTCGCCGAGCTGAAGGAGAAAATCGACCGGCGCTCGGGCAAGAAGCTGGAGGACAACCCCAAAGCCCTGAAGTCCGGCGATGCGGCCATTGTGGAGATGGTGCCTGGGAAGCCCATGTGTGTGGAGAGCTTCTCTCAGTACCCGCCTCTCGGTGAGCTGGGCGGGCGTCCAGGGAGGTGCGGCCGGTGGCCCGGTCGGGGCGCGGCCCAGGGAGTCCTGCCCTTGGCTGTGCTTAGGGTTTAGCGGGAGACAGGCGCCTCCCTCCCGTGGAGCGCAGGTGGCCCTGCTGGCCGGGCCTGGGTGGTGTCCCCTGCAGACAAGGCCCCCCGGGCGCGCACGGTCTGCGGAGGTCAGACGCCCCTAGGACGACAGCCACAGCCGAAGGGTCACCGGCGCCCACCACGCCTGGGCCGCGTCCCAGGGCCCTCCCTGCCACCTCGCTTTAGCGGGTCACACTCCTCGGGCGGGCGGGGGAGCCCAGCCGCGCCCCGGGAGGCGCGGGCGGTGGAGGGCGGGGAAGGATGCTCGTCGCGAGTGCGCCTGCGCTCTGCATCCCGGCCGGGGGCGGGGCCCGGGCCGCTCGCCCTCACGCCCCCTCCCCGCAGGCCGCTTCGCGGTGCGCGACATGCGGCAGACGGTGGCCGTGGGCGTCATCAAGAACGTGGAGAAGAAGAGCGGCGGCGCGGGCAAGGTCACCAAGTCGGCGCAGAAGGCGCAGAAGGCGGGCAAGTGAAGCGCGGGCGCCCGCGGCGCGACCCTCCCCGGCGGCGCCGCGCCCCGGCCCCGCCCCCGGCCCCGCCCCCGGCCCCGCCCCCGGCCCGGCGCCCCGCCCCCCCGCCAGGCGCATGTCTGCACCTCCGCTTGTAAGAAGCTCTCGGTCAGCGACTGGATGCTCGCCATCAAGGTCCAGTGGAAGTTCTTCAAGAGGAAAAGCGCCCCCGCCGCCCCCGCTTCCGCGCCCCGCCTCCGCGCGCTCAGTGCCCGTTTTACCAATAAACTGAGCGACCCCAGACCCGTGTGCGCCTGCATCTGGGGGGCCCGCCCTGCGCTCCCCAAGCCCCTTCCCTGCCCGGGTCCCACCTGCGTCTGCCCCCCCCCGCCCGCGGGCCTGGCCCCGGGCACATCCCAGTCCAGCTGGTCTGGCTTGCAGGGGGTGGGGGGGTTGGAAATGCCCCCCCGGGGGCGTCTGGGACGACGAAGAAAGGGTCACCCGGGTCACTCCGAGTCCACAGAGGGGGCTGAGGGCTCTCTGTCTCTCCTCCCCACCCCTGGCGGTCACTCCCGTCTTGGGTCTTGCCCTCCCGGCTCCGGCTCCGGCTCCATCCCGGCACCCTGCTCCCCAGCGGGGCCCTGGGCACACCATTCCCCGAACCCCAGAGAGAGCCCTGGCCTGGTCGGCGAGGACCACCCCCTGCCCGCCACCACTGCTCCAGGAAAGCAGCCCCCAGCCTGGGGCGGGCGGGGCGGGGGCTTCCCCGCAGGCACCGGGGACCACCGCCTCCGTGTCCCTGGGCTGCCGCAACAAATGGCCTCCAACCGGTGCCTTAAAACCACAGCAGCGGCCTCTCTCCTTGGCCAAAGTCACCACTAGGGGGGACAAAACTCAGGCTTTGGTTAGGGCCGCGCTCCCCCCAGAGGCTCTAAGGAGGGTCCATTCCGCGCCTCCTGCAGCTTCTGGTGGCTGCCCCCGGGTCACATGGCTTCTCCGTGTGTCACCCTCCCTGGCATGTGACGGCCTCCGTGATAACCCAGGGTAATCTCATCTTGAGATCCACGTTGGAGTTGCTTCTGCAGAGCCCGGCCCGCCACACAGGCCACATCTCGGGGTTCCAGGGGTTGGAGCCCGAACTCCGTAGGGGCACATCCAGGCCACTGGCTGAGGCTGCCGGCGTCCCCCCACCTGTCCCAAGGTGGGCCTGGCTCCCGGGAGGGTGCGGGAAGAGTGGGACAAGAAGGAAGAGCCAGACCGACCCACACGGAAGGGTCTGGATGGACCCACAGGGAGGGGGCGGCGAGCAGGCGAACACACACACGGGAAGCCCTGGCAAACTGGGATTTCAGATAAACAGTCGATAGTTTTTTAATATAAACACACCAGTATTCACACTGAGAAATATTTGTTCTTTGAGATTTGAACTTGACCATATACCTTGTCTGCGACCCTACCTTAGGAGACCAGGTGCTTCGTGCACCCCCTTTCCCCCGCTACTGTCACTGCCAGGGGGGACCTGGCGTCCCTACTTTCTGCCCCAGGAAGTTGTCCTTACAGGCTTGGCCCAGTTAGGATTGGGCCCCCATAGGAGAAAACTCAGCCTGGGGCAGCATAGGAGTGAGATAAGCCCCCACTGGGGAGGAAGGTCCACAGTGAGCCCCTCACCCTCCGTCCCCGTTCTTGGCAGCTCTGGCTCCCCCACCCAGACGCAGGGCCCTGCTGAGGACCCTCCAGGGGGCTGTGTTCCTGGGATGGGGTCACAGATCCCGCCAGGGGCACGGACTCTGCCAGGGCACACGGGAGGGTGTGGAGGCAGAGGTGGGAGCACTCGCTCGTTCCCACCAGAGTCTGAGGCAGACGAGGGTCCTGCCCGTGGTGCAGCGTGGGGTTTCTGGGGAGAGTATCAGCGCTTTGGGCCTCCTTTCGGGGAGAAGGTGAGGAGGGCATGCCCAGGAATGTCCAGGCGCTCGGATCTGAAGCCCAGCAGGGTTCTGGGCCTCGCGCCCCCCGCATGCCAACCTCAGAGTGGGGCCCATGGGAAGGCCAGGGGACCCGGGGCCTCAGCCTGGTGGGGGTGCAGCAGCTCTGGGCCCCCGTGGGGGCAGCACTCCTCCCCAGGCTGTTCCCCCTGCATCCAGCACTGGGCCGGGTGGGGGGGTGAACCCGGGCTGTTCACGGAGCTGCCCACACCCACAGGGTGGATGGGACGGGGGGGCACCTACCCCAGGGGGGGCTGCAGGGAACCAGCACAGCCCCTCATGTGACCTTGGTATTACTGTGGAAACAGCTTTGACCTCCAGGGCCTTCTAGAAGGTTCTTAGGACCTGAGGTTCCTGGACTGAACTCTCAGAGCGGCGGATCTCAGCAGCAGTGCAGGGGGCAAGGCGTCAAGGACAGGCAGGTGGTGAAAGGAGCCGCACCAAACAGCGCTCACGGTGCGGCCCGCTGACCCCCCTCCTACCTCTGCCGCTGCCCAGCTCTGAGTGGCCGCAGGGGTAAGACGGAGGTGCAAGCTTGGGGCACGGGGGACCTGGGGGGTGGTCCTTGGTCCAGTGGGGGGTGGCCCTTTCCCACTCAGGCAGGGGCTGCCGTGCAGGGTAGGAGGCAGGGTCCACTGGGCTTGGGGGGCAGTATGTCACCTTGGGGAGCCCTGTGGGAGCCGGACAGGGCTGTGGTGGGTGATGGTGGCACAGCTCGATGGTGCCCCTGGGTGCGGAGGCCCAACCTCGGGGCTGCAGGCCCACGCTGGGGACACAGGTGGGCGCTCCCAAAGGCTTCGCGCACCTGGGCCGTGGAGGAGAACGTGGGGGCCCAGAGAGGTGCCCTGCCTGGCGGCCACAGGGCCAGCTCAGACCCAGGCTCGGGGAGCTGGCACCCGAATGGCCTCCGGCCGGGAGCTACCACTCTGCTGGGCTGTGAATAATTTAGGGCAGGACCCACCAGGACCTGAGGGCAGCTTCAGTCTTCGCTTCGGGTGCCTCTGAAAAATTCATGAGTCCTCGAGCCTGTGGGGTCCTGCCGCGTGGGCCAGATCTGCTCCGTCTCCTGCCCTTGTCTGTCCAGGGCTCCCGGCGCCCTCCCCGCAGAGTGGAAGACATCTTGTCACCCTCCCCCGGGGCCCAGGGTGGCCCTGGAAGTGACGGTTCTGTGCCTGGCCGGTGGCTTCGGAGCCTCCGCAACGGGATTTCGGGGTTTCCCACAAGGGAGCATTGGTTGTTGTGAGTAGCCGTGGGGGCTCAGTGGGACCACGAGTGACGTGCCACGAAGCGTGTGCCCCTGGTGTGCACCCAGTATAGACCCGCATGCCTGCGTGAGTGTATCTGGGTGGTTCCCGGGGCTTGGGAGCCGGCGTGGTGAATGCATGCATGTGCCCGTGTGTATACGAGGGCCTGTAGGTGTGTGGGCGCGTGTGCACCCGCCCAGTGGACCCGCGGAGGGCCCCCGGCTCAGGAGAGAGCACATGTGCACGCATATATGTGCAGGAGTGTGAGTGTGTGGACAATCACCCGCCCTGCCGCCGGCTGTCTAGCGCGAGCCCGGCCTCTGAGAGGCACCTGTCACGGGCTGGGTCCAGGCTGCGCTGCGCACTTTCTCGGTCCCGGGGCAGCTGGAGGGTCAGGGGTTTGGTCTCCGGGTCACTCCCCACCCTGCCGGGTGAGTCAGTGGGGGGCAGAGAATGGTGTCAGTAAGAGATGCGGGTGCTGGTTCCTTTGCTGGCTTGGCCTGCGGCTCCTGGTGTGTCGCTGTGGGGTCATCGGGGGAGGCCGTGCAGGAGGGTCAGGGTCGGGGCCGACCGCGAGTCAAGAGGAACTGAGACGCGGGCTCAGGGGCTGGGAGTCCTGCGCCGTGACTGCCCACGGAGGCCCAGTCGGCCTCATCACGGCACGCTGGGCCCGGACTGGGGGCTGAGTGGGGCCCGAGGCAGGGGTGGGCAGAGTGGGTGGGCGTGGAGAGGTCAGTGGGGCCGTCCTCTCTGGGCTGTCTCCCGAGGGTCCCGGGTGAAGTGGAGGTGGGCGCCCTGGGCAGGAAGGGAGCTCGGCGCCCGCAGGCTCCGCGGGAGGGCCGGCCCCAAGTGCCCGACCGGCCTGCGGGGGTCTGGTGACCGCCAGCTGCCGTAGGCCATGCGGTGGGCCGAGCGGGCGGGCCCCGGCTTCCAAGGCTCGGCTGCCGGGAAAGGGGGATCCGGAGGACACAGGCGGAGGGCGGGGGTGAAGGGGCCCAGGGCGGGTTCACCTCCAGGTCTGCGAGTGGGCAGGGCCGGGCGGGCTCCCCTGCGGGGCTGGGGCGCTCCTGGGGCGCTGGCTGCCGCGCTCCCCGCCCCCGCCTTGGCCTCTCCCAGCGCGCAGGCTCCTCATGGGGTTGAGGACGCAGAGCGCGAAGAGCGAGCCCCGCAGCCGAGTCACGGATGTTGCTGTGCTGTTACGTAAGGCGCTTCCTGCTAGGCGCTGGCTCACGGCTCGCAGGGCCCCCTGCGCTGTCCCAACGGCCCTGGGGTGTCCGCGCTATTATTCCCCCACTTCCAGGCTCGGCAGGGGGACGGAGCCTGCCCAGAGCCGCGCGTGTAAACGAAGCCCGTAAACCGTGAAACACAGCCAAGACTCCGTTGTTCTAGAACGGGGTGGAAGTGGTTGTCAGCAAGCCAGAGCCTGAGCGGGGAAGGGGCAGGGCCGCGGTCAGCTCTGATCACGTGCTGCTGACGCGCCTGACCTGGGCCGCTGGGGGAGCCTGGCCCTTCCCGCGGGTGCTGGTGGGCCCAAGGCGCCCGGCAGGGGGACGGTTGCCCTCCTTCCCACTATCCGAGGTTCCTGCTTCCTTTCCCATGGGAATGCTCACCCCTTGGCTTGGGTATTGTTAGGAGCTTTAGGGAGAAAAATCCCTGTATTTGCAGTTTCATGCGAAAGTGCGGAGGGCTGACTTACCAGGAACATTTGCATTTTAGGAGAAGACCTTGGCAACCCAAGTCCAGGTGTAACTGCACCACCACTGACGTGCGGGGGTCGGTACTTCTCGGCCGTGGGAGTGGGAGGGCTTTCCTGCGCACTGCAGGGCCTGCCCTCAGGGATGCTGGCGGGTGGTTCAGCGGGGCCATCCCAGCACAGCCCTTGGTGCTGGCCGAGGACCCCAGCTCTGGGCGGCCGGTGGGCCCCGGGCCTGCTGGCCAGAGAGTCCAGCCTTTCTATCCCGGCCCCCAGCTTAGCAGGTGGTGACCTTGTCCTGGGTGGGGGGGTGCGTGGGGGACTCTGACAGCCGCTGGGCCCTGCCCCAGGTCGGACAACTCCGTCCAAAGCCTACTGGACATCTGGCCGAGCAAGCAAGGACTCAGATGGGCCTGGGCCGGCCGTGGGCGGGCAGCCAGGGCCCAGACGCTGACAGCCTGTGAGTGGGCAGGCAGCTGACCGCTCTGCTGGCAGGGAGCCGGTCTCCATGGCGCTGAGCTCCAGCTGCCCGCGTCCCCCGTGGACTACCCTGCAGCCCCCGAGCCACGCGAGCCCAGGCGGTCAGCGAGGGCACGTCCTGCCTGGAGGCTGAAGCGGCGTCTAGTCCTAGAACAAAGTGGCTGGCATTCAAGGAATGCTGAAGAGCAGCCCTGTGGGCCGGGCCGGGCTGTGCGTGCACCAGGGTGTGCGTGTGTGCGTGGGGCTGGGAGTGTGTGCACCGCCTGTGTCCAGTGGGAAGATGAACAGGAGGCAAGCAAATGCAAGCAAATCAGTAACAACTTCAGATTATGACGAGGAGCTGGGACTGAGGAGGGCAGTGTGGACTTTGGGGAGACCTGTAAGCAGGGCCCCCCCCTCCTCGAGGAGATGGGGGAGCAGAATTCCTGGCCCAGTACACGGGGATCCCATACAGAGGATCCTGCACGGGCCTGAGGGTCAGTTTGTGTGCCTGGGACGGGGTGGGGGGGATGGGAGGGGAGCGGTGGGAGGGCGGGGGGCGCAGGGGGTGGTCTGAGAGCTGCAGAGCAGGGCTGGATTCCAGGGCTGAGGAACCCATGGGACCTTGTCGACGTGCCGTGGGAGCCGTGGGAGCCTGCCAGGTAGAGACGCTCGAGGGGCCTGGTCACGCTGCCGTCACTGTGGAGCGTGGGTCTGGTATTTTAGCCGCTACACGCCTGGACGGTTGTCGTAGGTTTTTCATTTGCCCGGGGGTGTGGGAAGGGCGGTCGGGTGCCGTCTACGTGGAGCCCAGACGACAACGGGCACGACCTCGCAAACACCAGCCTGTTTGTGGACGCAGGGCCGCGGAGGGCAGGGGCCGTGGGGGCAGTGGCGGCGGCCGAGCAGGGGGCTCCCTTGAGGGAAGGCCCCGACCGTGGGTGGTGGTTTCCTCCGCGCGTCGGGATGCGTCCAGGAGCATCTTCGCTGCCCGGCCGTCTCCTCGTCATGGGCAACCTGCATTCCTGGTGCCAAGCAGTATCTGTGGCTGATAAATCTGAATCGGCTCCCTCATGTGATTAGCTGGTTTGCCAGGGGCCGGGAAGCTTGTTGAGAGCTCTGATCCCTGAAAAAAAAAAAAAAATATATATATATATATATATAAATTAAATTTTTATTGACGATGGTATAGGATGTTTTTTAAAAAATCAATGCTTTCATATTAAATCTTGCCCTTACTGCCCTGATCCCCCATGAACTGGATAAATTCAGGCTTCCTCCTCCTAATAATGGAAAATTCTCTGGAGGGGAGGCTGGGGCTCTCTGTCTGGGTAGGCGCTTCCTGTTGTCCAAATGACAAAATTAACAAGAACAGCCCTGACCCAGGTTAGGGGATTGAGAGCCTGTCTCTTCTCATTTCCCCAAATTAAGTCTTGTTCCCGGCCTGGTGCGGTGCCGCCGCCTCTGGGCCTCTGCCAGGATCATCTGTTTTCCTGAGGGCTCGGCGCTTGGGGAAGGAGCTGGCTCCCTTGCTACAGGGAGGAGGTGGGTGGTGGCAAAGTGGGAAAGTTTGCTTTTCAGCATCTGTCCCCGGTGTCCCCCTGGTCACTGGCCCAGGAGCTCGCCTGTGGCTGGAGCCCCGGACGTACACATCTGTGTGACCACAGGATGTCAACAGAGCATCAGGCTGGGGCCGCACCAGGGGCTCCGGCTCCCACTCCCCGAGCAGGGTGTCGGGAATGCCCCCGCCCGACGCGGAACCTCCGGCCAACTTCACGGTGACCCCCCCCCAGGACAGGCAGCCGCTCAGCTCCCCGTCGTGACCCACAGGGCTGCATTCCGGGAGGTGCCCGGCCCACTCGCTGTGGGAAGCGTCACCATGTGGTTTCCCCAAAAAGGGACTCAATTTGCCCCACCCCAGCAGCTGTGACACTTCGGACCACACGCTGTGGACCTCGCGCCAGGCTCTGGGGGACACGACAGTGGCGGGGGAGCCAGGCCGGGAAGTGGGCTCCGGCCCCGTGTGCTGGGCTCCTGATGGGGAGGCATCATGCAGGAGCACTTTGGGGGCAGGAGGGGGGCTGAGGGCTGAGTTGGCCTTCGTAAATGGGCAGCAGCGCCCCGCTGGTTTCTCAGCTCAATGGTCGCTGCCAGCACGTGGGCGGGTGGCCGGGCGGGGAGGGCCCGGGGAGGGCGGCGGTCGGGCGGGCGCGGGCGCGGGCCTGCAGCTCCTGGGGACGCGAGCGAGCGCGAGGCCCGAGGCCCGGGTGCTGAAGGGACAGCACCCAGCGGCGGCCACGCGCAGGTCCTCTCCAGGCTGGAGCTGGGTGTGTGTGCATCTGGATTTTTCCACTCTTCTCTTCCGGATCCCATCAGTGCAGTCTTGGCAAAGATGGCTTGAGCCTGAAAGCTTTCCCATCTATTTTTAAGTAAATGAAATTCCTGTCTCTTGCATGGAATTCACCCCAACGGAGCATTTGCAACGAACTGCGGCTTCCTTGGCTTGCAGGGGTGGAGGGCACTGTTGACCAGGTTGCTGACATCCTGACGAGGTGTGCGTGGCACAAAATGGAGCACGTACGTGTTCAAAGAGGCAGCTGCTGAGAGGACACCCTAAACAGAGGCAACAAAGATTTCCGAGCCTCAGTAGGGGATTCGTCTGCCAGAGCCTCTGGGAGACGTGACACAGCTGCCGGGGCAAGTGCTCCAGACAAGGGAGCAGGGGCTCAGGGAGGCACGGGGGTGCCTGCATCCCGACCAGGCTCCCCTCCGGCCCGGCGGGTGGTGCTCCCGCTGGAGGGGCCTCCTCCAGGACACCGCGAGGGCAACAGGTCTCCCCTAATGTCCCGGGACGCCGGGGAGCTTGGGCTCTGCTCCCATCTCTGTGCTCATATGTTTGCAAACATGATACCTGGGAATCGGTCCTCCTTCCTCTGTGAACCCACCCTCCCCACGCGCCCACTGCACAATCACGTGGAGCCCCGAGAAGAGGCTCCCTCCGGAGGAGCCATGCCCAGCTTAGGTGGCACCGCAGAGTCTGGGGCTCCCTCCTGACAGCATGAGGGGCGCGAGGGCTGCTCAGAGGCCGGGGAGCAGAGGCAGCCTGCATGGGCAGCCTCTCTCTTTTTGCAACGTGGGTGGTCATTCCCGCTGATGGGCTTCCCCCTCCTCAGCCGGGGCTCAGCAGGGGTGCACACGCTCAGGGCAACTGCAGCCACGGGGGGCGGGGGGGGGGGCGGGGGGGGGCTCACTGGCTGAATGCTGGTGGTCGTAGCTCACGACCGGGCACAGAAGCAGGGAGGTGGGGGTCAAGAATGTGGCCCCTGGGACGCACCTGTGTGCACAGGGGCACGTGGGGGCACGCCATCCCCAACATTCCAGATGACTTACAAATGATCACTGTGCCTCCACCATTCTGTTTCCTGCTGAATGT